>NC_051177.1:68546858-68869176 GCF_013339695.2 Rhipicephalus sanguineus | reverse complement strand
GCGGCTCCGAGAGGCGCACCGCCAGGCTCCCGGCTTCACCATGGCGAAGCACATTCGATGGGACAACCTGTTCACGTACGACACCCTCGTACACGCCGTCGGAGGGGCCGCAGGCAGTGCGGTGGCCATGACTGTGTTCTTTCCTCTCGACACGGTCCGCTCCCGTCTTCAAGTCGAGCAGCACCGCGAATCCAAGAGCACCCTGGCCCTCCTGCGTGAGATCCTGCGCGACGAAGGACCCAACGGTGTGTACCGGGGCTTGGGACCCGTGCTGACGTCGCTGTGGTGCTCGAACTTCGTCTACTTCTACTCGTTCCACGGTCTCCGGGCGGTCGTCTCCGCGGGGGACGCACGACGGCACGGAGCCCTGTCGGACCTGTTGCTGGCTGCCGTCGCCGGTGTCGTGAACGTCCTCACGACCACGCCGCTGTGGGTCGTGAACACGCGTATAAAGATGCAGGGAGCCAAGCTAGCCGCCGGCGATCGAGAGTCTCTCCGGAAGCACCCGCGCTACGAGGGTCTCTGGCACGGTCTCGTGCAGATCGCCCGCACCGAGGGCTTGTCGGCCCTGTGGGCGAGCACCTTACCTTCGCTCGTGCTCGTCTCCAGCCCCTCGGTGCAGTTCATGGTTTACGAGGCGCTCAAGCGGCGCGCAGGCAGCGCCGGCGTGCCCCTCAACGGCGCCGTGGTTTTCCTCATCGGAGCGGTGTCCAAGGTTATATCTACGATGGCCACTTACCCGCTGCAACTTGTGCAAGCAAAGCTGCGCTACGGATGCCCTCCGGAGCTAGCCAACAAGAACCTGCTCGGAATTCTGATGCACATCGCTCGAACGCAGGGACTCCCCGGTCTCTACAGGGGTCTCGAGGCCAAGCTCTGGCAGACTGTTCTGACAGCGGCTCTCATGTTCGTCGCTTACGAGAAGATCGTGCGCTTCGTCATGCAGATATTGAGACCATCGGCGGTTCGCCGAGCCGCTTAGTGAATCAAATGACTACACGAGACTGCAAAAGAGGTTCCCGACTTGTTTTTATTTTCTTTGTGTTTTTTTTTTATACGACGTCCCATAGCTGTGCTGTCGGTCACCTTCGCCCGAGCGATAAACGCCGAGACTGCCAGCTGCTAAATTTCGTGTAGGCAGCCTGCAGAAGGTCATCCAGATGGCCCGCCAACTGTGTGAACAACAAAACGTGCAACACAACCATTAGGACTGCATGTAGGGATATCCTGAGAAAAAAATTTAACAAATGCAATATGAACAAATGACAGTAGTTCAATAAACTTTCTTTTCAATCGTTCTCATGGTCAAGGGTCAATTCTGCAATCATAAGGCACATCTTTAACTGCTTGTACCCTATTTAAGCACGTATGAGTGGTGTTTACGATAGTATATCGTTATAGTGTATTTACTAATTTTATTAGAAAGCATCCATTGCTACACCAATTACATTTGTAGTAGGGGTGTGTGAATATCAAATTTTCAACTTCAAAGAAGATTAATTTTCAACTAATGAAAGCTAAGTGCGAATCGAATATATATTTTTTTAATACGAATAGCACAAATACTGACTGAAGCAAAAAAAAGTAAGTTTGTGATACAGCACATAATATACAGGAAATTTATGCACTGTACAACACTACTGCTTGACTGTAACACATCTGCTGTTATTTAATGTCATGAAGGATGGATAGGTGCTAGGTGTGTTTGGGAAGCAGCGAAGCATGTCAACATTCCTCCAGATAACGAAAACAGCTGCTCACTAAACACACTAGTGCTGATGTGTTCACCTTGTAGACTTGCAAAACATCATTTCGCTGTGTAGAAACACAAATCATTACTACAATACAGCTTGTGTAGGCAGTAACGAGAGTATTACAGATGAAATTGCAAATATGGTTTTCATAATACGACTCGAAGCTGCTTATTCAATCTGTGCTTTACGAAAAGTGAAAATGATCATACAGAAATCAGTTTCCTTCTGCGATGGTTAAGCTGAGCTCTGTGCATCTATGTTACTACGTCCATCATGTCGCATAACGTAAATAAACTGAATCAGTGCCATAAAACTTATTCGATCCTATCGACCTACAAATCACAGTGCAGAGTACCGTAGTGCTTTCCTAAAAAAATCTTCAAAACTTTGCTGTGCACGCAGTGCTCTGTCAGCCAGTCAACCTTGAGCGTCAAATATAAACGTTAAAGTGCGTGTACATTGGATTTCCCAGAATAATCAAACAAGGTGTCCCGATAAATGCTCTTGGCACTCAAGACGCCCAATTGGTCTGGTGCCAACTTGATCTGAAGCTAACACAACTGCTCGGGGCAGCTTCAACACGTATGAATAAGATGTAAGTGGAGTCCCCGGAAAACCACTTGGGAGGAGGACACACTCGGTGCTAACCGCGATAGTGATCGAAACCTGTCGTCGAGAAGTATAAAATTTTCCCACTGAATAGTTGAGCTGGCATATGTTTATCCCCTGTTTTGTGGGAAGGTGTAGCTGGAGACAACTTGTCTCAAAAAGCCAAGTGCGCAGAAGTTTAACATGTTGTAAAATCTATATTTTACAGGAAACAGATTCGACTTGCTGCGCATTGTGCAAAGCGTACACTTAATGAAAAGTGTATTTACTGAAGAACGGATGGTAGCGCTCTACTAATACGTTGTCTCTGCAGACCCGCACCTCTGTTGGTTTTGCCAGCAGCAACAAGGCACGGCTACATCACAGTTACGGATGAATTTCTTTAAACTGAAAGTGGCACAAAAAAATCATTGAGAAAGGTGCTTGTGCAAAGCAATATTAAGGTATACCACTATCAAAAAAGAAAAAAAAACTGCTGTACCATCTGACACGCAATACTTAGCCAAATTTTGCTTGAAAACTGTTTTAGCCTTTGCAGTCTGCAATTGACGTATAGCAACAAGGGATGTTTTAAAGAGAATAACGCTAATTTGGAGCAAGCTTCACTGTATAGCTGATGAAATCACCACAGCGAAACGTAATAAGCACACACACAGCACAAAGTTGCACCTATGAGAAACTTAGCTAGCGAAAAACTTTCGCTGCACAATTTGCACTCCACACAATTTGAAATTATTTTTACGTTACAGACTGGAAGGACCATTCGCAATGCATTTTACTTAACATGTAAGCAGTGACAGCAAATGATTTTATTCTGCCTATAAGTACAGAAACTATCACGATAAAAAAAAAAACGGAAAAAGAACTTGGAATATCTGTCTTCAGAGGTTCTGAAATTCCTTTACCTGAATATTTGTGAACAGCAGTCGCTGCCAAGGCACCAAGAACACATTAAAGTCACAATGTAATCCGTTTTTACTAATGAAGAATCTAGCACTTGAACCTTGATGTAACAGTTCAATGCAATATAAAAAACTTTTTTCGTTACCATTTCTTGCTTCTAACAGAATGTATGTGCTTTTTCCCTTGATTTAATGAATTAGTTTTCTTCCAAGGTTTCAAGCACAAAAAGAAAGTTCAGCGAATTTAGACAAATCTTGTTCCTTTAAAAGACCTACTATAAAAGATGGCATATAAAAACTGGTAGGTTATTCTCGCCATGTTTAAGCTGTTTGTGTGTTGAAAGCCATGAGAAAAATGTTCTAAAGCACCAGTGCGATGCAAAATCCATGCTTGCTCAAAGCCTTACTTTATCAGAAGGTATGATGATAAGCATACAAGTCTGCATCGTTTCGAAAACTTCCAATTTTACATGAGAGATAAGCTTTAAGGTACATTGTTTTTTTTTAAGAGCACTTGAGATAACGTGTTCATCTCGTCACAATGCAACCCAGCAACAATCACATAGTCGACAGTATGTCATGATCCACTATTCTGCGGCAGTTTTTTGCATGCAAGTCTAGTCTTATCAGCCTGTCAGCAAGTGACTGTTTACAAGGTCGCTTTACATGAATAACGGGCAGCGTCGATAGATTTTGGTTTCACACTCGGAAAGCATCAGCTTCGCAGAAGTCGCTGCAGCTTTACGTGGAGCTTGCGATACTCTTCGGCAGTAGCAAAATGTAGTGGAATGAAAAGGCTTTAAACATGTGTGGCATAATTTACTAATGCAACTGAGATACCAAGAACCTCTATGCAACAATGGTTGCAATATAATGAAGTTTCTTCCCCAACATGAACTACACTTCAATGTATCAATTGCATGAGCCGTAGAAGACACTATCAAAATCTATGACATCATGGCAAGCTGGTGCAGAAACTTCAAGGTAACATCACCATCCATAATTTATTTGTGCATCTTTCTTGCCCTACCAAGTGCCTTCACATGGCAAGAGTGGTATTTTTGGTATTGCTGAAGGGCATTTTATCAGTGCGAGCTTTGCACAAGATCAGTGTACTTACCCGCAAGAATTCTGCCCTTTACGGCATTATAACTTCAATGTTTTACAAGCACAGCACACACTTTGTGGCAATGCTTTAGACAACAGAGATTGGTAAACCATGCCAAAGATTGGAATGGCGCGTGGCTTGAGACTACCCACATCAGGAGCATGATGCTCGCGAAGCAGCTTGTCTCGGAAGGGCTGAAGTTGAGCATACTGGAAGCGTTCCAGGGTAGACCTCATATTAATTGCCTGCAATGCAAAATAACAAAACGAATGACAATCAGTTGCCTCGATACACATTGGCAGGTGCACAGATTATATTCAAGCCTGCTTGGATACAAACGGTAGTGTGTCTTACAACTACAGCGCACATCACCTCGACAACTGGTGACCAACCGATTTCACAAGGAGTTTTACTATGCTTCAGTGGCAATAGTACAGCAAAAAACAGCAGGCTGAGCAGAAACTGCAGCAGGATACATGTACAGTGGACTCCCAATAAACGAAACTCGGTTAAACGAAAATGCCTTATTAACGGAATTAAATAGGATCATTTGACTGGAGTTATATGTCTGGCACAGTAAAATTCCTCGGTTAATCGAAACACTATTTGTTGGTCACCTACGGTTAAATGGCACAAACGCTACACAACACAGACTTGCCCATACCAAAAGTAGTCTCACAACCATGGAATGTATAGCCAACGCCATAGCCAGACAAGCCAATCCAGTAGCCTTACTGGTTTTACTGGTTTGTAGAGCTGTTCCTGTTAGGTGCGTTAGGCCTACTTGCGTGACTACACGTAGATATTTCGGCACGATGGAGAGTACGAAGAAGCGGCCGCATCAGGCACTCTCGCTTGCAAAGAAGATCGAAATTCTTAAGGAGCTCGACGGAAGCAGCCTGACCAAGACAGAGGTGGCGAAAAAGTTCAACATCCCGAAGTCGACGCTGTCACAGATATTGAAGAACAAAGACACAATTGAAGGAGCCGTCAAAAATGGAACCTTCCACCTCTAAGCGGATGCGGACGACGCCTTACAAAGAACTCGAAAAAGGTCTTTTTGTTTGGTTCAAACGTGCGCGGAATTGAAATTTTCCAATAAGCGGACCCATTCTGGAGCAGAAGGCACGAGAGATTGCCCTGCAAATGGGTGTTGAGAACTTCGCCTTAAGCGACGGATGGCTCAGTCGCTTCAAGAAACGCCACGGCCTTGTTTTCAAGGCAATCTCAGGTGAGAGTGCTGCAATGAATAGAGACATTTGCACCGACTGGCAACAGGGGCGGCTTAAGGAAATTTTGGTCAACTATGAGCCGCGGGACATCTTCAACGTCGATGAGATGGGCCTTTTTTATAAGGTGCTTCCGTCCAAGACTCTCGCCTTCAAAGGCGAAGCCTGTAGCGGTGGAAAGCACAGTAAGGATCGCATAACTGTGCTGGTGGGTGCCAACATGGCAGGTGATGAAAAATTGAAGCTTTTAGTAACAGGAAAGTCGAAGCACCCACGCTGCTTCAAGGGCGTGCGACACCTTCCCATTACGTACAATGATAACGGAAGGGCCTGGATGACTATGGCAATTTTTGCGAATTGGCTACGGGAGGAAGATGCAACATTTACGAGGCAAGGCAGGAAGGTTGTCTTGATCGTGGATAATTGTACTACCCATGGCCAGGTTGAAGGACTCAAGTCCATCAGTCTCGAGTCCTTGCCAGCCAATGTAACTGCAGTGATACAGCCAATGGATCAAAGGGTAATCCAGAACATAAAACTTCATTACTGTAGACAGCTTCTCCACCGAATGCTGCTTTGTGCAGACACCGACAAATGCTATAACGTAGATTTGTTGGCTGCCATTCACATTTTGGTCCACGCCTGGGAGCAAGTACAGGCAACAACGATACAGAGGTGCTTCCACCATGCGGGCTTTCAAGCTCGAGAACCAGTACATCATGAAGAGGAAAGCCCTGCTGACGCAGTATTTAATCAGGCTGTACCCTCTGCCCCTTTCACACGACAGGACTATGAGACGACTGATTAAAGTGTTCAAACCTGTCGTGAGGAGACGCTTGAGGAACTGATTGCCGAAGTGCAAGGTGACGATCGACCTTCCTCCAGCGATGAATGTGATGACATCATTGCCAGTGCAGCGGTGCCACCGGACAGTGCAGCTAAGGAGGCTGTTGAACTTTTGCAGCGCTACAGTATAACCTCGTTACAACGGATCTGTTTACAACAGACATTCGGATATTACATACCAATTTGCGGCGTTATGCCGACCTCCGTATTAGTTCCATTGATTGATCTTCGTTTACAACGGATTCTGGTACAACGGACATTCGGATATAATTGACTAAAACTTCAGGCCAGCAAGGTGGTCAGGACTCCCTTAGAGCGGACTTTTCTACCACGGTCATTAACTTCCGACTTCAAACATCGCTTAGCATACTTTCGGGACGGGAGCAGCGCACCGCGGATATCGACGTACCGATTTAAGAACGAAGGCCGCCGATTCCCGGTCTGTCAATGATCAGCTATGCCTAGCTGTAGCGACAAAAAAACGGCGCGCAGCGTGCTTGGTGTTGCGTTTGGGACGCTGACACGCGAAATTGCGAGCCGTTGCCACCGCTTCTCCGCGCGGTCGCTGCGCGGCGAGCTTGGCCGGGGGGTCCGCTGCCGATGCGCAAAATGCCCATCCGCGGTTCTGAGGAGCCAGCGGGCAATGCGATTCGTTGCTTGAGACGAAGGACATTACGGCTTCTTCGCTTTCGCATGTCCGCTGGCGCGATGTTCTTGCCCGCAAAGTTCGGATTTGGCTCGTACATCGGCATCGTGAACGGAGTTAGGCCTAACCACGACATCTAGTAGAAAGCTCGGTTGCGATGTGCGTGGCCGCAGTGCCCGATGTTTCAAAGTACGTCATGCTCGATTGCGAGTACAAGGAGTTGTCCCGCGGTGGTCTTCGTCATAAGCTTCGAAGTGCTGATAAGAAGAACCTCGAACAGCGGGTCCAACGAGTCAACGCTATTAGTCGCACGTCTGCGATGTTCGCGACGAGTGCGGCGCGCTATCGTAATCTGATGATTGAGCTTCCGCTTGCAGCTGCCCAACTAGAGCGTTCCAAATTATCGTCGACCCGTAAACACAGAACGAGTGCGAACGCGCCACTAAGTAGCGCAATTTTCGACAGCCACGACCTCGCGACGCACAAGCAGCAGACGACGATCCCGAAGCGAGCATTAACACGTTTTGGCTGCTTCTGCGGTAATACAGCAGAAGCAGCCAAAACGGGTTTTTCGTACGCTTGTTACTGAATGGAGGAGCCAGCTGAAACGGAGAACTTGAACGCGGAGAAATGCTCCTTACGACGAGCCCAAAATGGTGGCGCCCAGTTACGCCGTTGCCGAGCTATAATTTTGAAAAACGCTTTTTTTTTTATATTTCCGCAATTTTCGCCAAGTCGGCAGACGCAAAACAAATTTTTTATAGCACTTCTACGTAGTTTTCATTGAAGATATTTTGGAATCAGATAGAAATGGGCTACAGAAACTGAAAATGCGATTTTCCATAAATCGCATTTTTTTTTTGGTCCCCCGTTAAAAATAAGACTATGTTTGTGACTCGTAATTCTCTCCGGTTATAACAGACCCATTCAGTGTTTACATGAAAGTCTGTTGTAACAGTACTTGGATTTTACATACTCCCTTTACAACAGACCAAAATGCTCTTCACTATGAAGGTCTGTTGTAACGAGGTTATACTGTATTTTGAGCATGAGGGTTGTATGGTATTTCTGTCTAGCTTGTCAGGCATGGGTGCTTACTTTGTGAAGAAGCAGCTCAAGCATGCCAAGCAAACCACACTTCACTCCTTTCTTTCTCCGACTCATCCCAATAAGTAAGCTAGGGTTGGTGCAAATGAAATAAAGTTTTTGGTTCATGAAATAGTATGTGTACCTCGCTTAAATGAAACTTCTGATAAATGGAACAATTTTGTGGAACCCCTTCGAGTTCCATTTAAGAGGAGTCCACTGTAGTTTTTCCATGCGAGTCTACTCAGCCCTCGAGTTGAGGAAGTAAGAAAGTCAGCGGAAAAGTTTGTATCATCCTTAACCAAAGCATTGACAAATAAGCCGTCGAATCATAATGCACATTAAGACTAGGAGTCTGTGGTGGTATATTCAGTGCAACCAACATTTGCAGATGTCGGTAAATAACCTCGCAGTATTCATTTGGGGACGTTGCGTCTCCCAGCAGTGAAATGGAAAGACACTGCTTTCTTTTTTCATCTTGTCTGTCCGGATTTAGAGACCAACCTTAACCCAAATAACTGTTAAGCTTTTTACTGCTGGATTTGCTCAGCCTTCCTCATATTGGGCTACCCCATTAATAGGCCTCGCGCTATCACTGATGATCACCAGTTGCCCAATTAAGATCACCAGCCCCAACGCAACAGCTCTGGCTCAGTGCAGAAAAATGGTGCGGGAGAACAAGAGGAGAGCACTTGAGAGCTGTGAAAAACTTCCACGCGAACGGAACACACATTTTTGACAGGACAACACTTGGATGCTGTAGCAGGGCCTCTTGCTATTGGAAAGTTTTGTTCTGCTACAGTATGGGACACTATTCTGCAAGGTAACGTAAAGTTGCCAAGGTTTCTTTCTGACCTGTCTTCTCTTCCACAACGATACAATGGGATTAAAATTTTTTTTTTGCTTTGGCTAGATTAATTACCAACGCGTAGTTCCTATTCATATTGAACAGCGCAAGAAACGAGACACAAAGAAGAGACTGCACAACACGAGCGCCGGTTTCTTCTTTGTCTCTTCTTTGAGTCTCTTCTTTGTGTCTCGTTTTTTGCGCTGTTCAATATGAACCCCAACCAACTAGCCCAACTCTCCCGTTTGCTGCATAGTTCCTGCAACGTAGTATAACAACACATTCGCTGCATATTATTTGACATGCAATAGACATGACCCACCGCTGACCCATGACACGGTGAATGTGTTAACTGCAACATTACTTTTCAGGCTGTTCCCCAAAGGTTCACTGTTCAAACAGCACCAATGTTAATTATTCAAGTAGGGCCGCTTTTAACATCACAATGCTTTACAAACGTGTATCTCGTGCACGGGATGACAATGTACCAGAGACCAGAAGTGGGTGCTGTCCAGCCAAGTGACTGGGCACTCTCACCTTTTCTTCGAGCTGCGCACTGGTGCTGGGGAAGCATGTCCAAAAGTGCCGCAGAAGCTCGAACTGGGCTGTGTAGATGCTGCGAAGATCTCGCTGCACGTCCAAGCTCACTGTGTCTGTTAAAACAGCAGGGCGTCAAAAAACATCTCGTTGTTTCACCCAAACTGTCAGCTACGTTGGCCAAAGTTAAAAAAATATCACTCGGGGTTGGATAACTGTTCACCACTGTCATGGTGCACATCTGGCACAAAATGCAGGAAGAAATGAAAAACAGAGCCAGCTCAAAAGTTACTTGGTTTGTTTTGGGGATTTAAAGTCCCAAAAGACTCAGGCTTGAAAGAAGCCGCAGTGCAGGGCTCCGGCTCTGAATAATTTCAGCCACCTAGGGTGCTGTAACATGCACTGACATCAGACAGCACACGAGCCTCTAGCATGTCGCCTCCATCAAAGTGCAACCGCTGTGGCCAAAATAGAACCCGTGTCTTTCAGATCAGCAGCCAAGCATCATAACTATTGGGCCACTGCAATGGCTCAACAATTACCTTCATTTCTGGTAAGGTTACAATAATGGTGTAGCCAGGAGGAGGGGCGGAGGGGTTCAACGCCCCCTCCCATAAATGTTTAATTTTGCATGCGTAAATGTACACGCACATACAAATATGCACACGAACATACATAAAAGGTGGTTGACAAAGTTTCAGTGCAATAAAGTAAATTGCCAACTTCATCAACTTCGTTACAAAGTTTTAACTGTGCATCTATGAGAAAAAGATGCTTAAGCCTGTGTAGTTTGACCTGCTTCTTCCTGTCCCACATACTGTTCGCTAATTCCGAGTGCACACTTCGCTGGACAAACAGTGCAAAGCTTGCCTTTGAGGGGCACCTGCTGTGCATTCTTCATGAGAGCGCCACCGGGAGATAATTCACCCAAGACCGACAGGGCGGCTGAGGCAGGCAATATCTGCACAACGAAAGAGCACAAGGCATTTGTCATACCTGCACGCATGGCACAACATAACAAGAAGCCACGAAAAGCATAGGGGCGTTATTTGTAGTTTTTAACTGAAGCGCAATGATTATGACACAAAGGGCCCGCTGGCAGCTCGGAAAGATAACGTGCTACCTGACGCCAGATGGCAAAAAGAATGTCCCACATTCACCAAGCCATGGCCATGAGCGGTGCTAGCTAATACTTCCAGGTTTATGTGAACAGGAACACCTGATAAAGTGGACGAGCAAAGAGCCATAGCTCAGTCGAAATGCTGTAGCTCAGTTGGTAGAGCATCGCACAATTATTTTAAAGGGAAAGTTGCGGGTTCGGTCCCCATTGGCAGTGAGTAGTCTTTTCGGCCACTTTAATTCGTTTTTTCCTTTATGTCCTATTTAGTGTTACAAGTCAGCTAAAAGCTAAAAATAACACCCCTATGCTTTCCTTGGCTTTATTAGGTTGTGTGTAGTTTGCCTACAGCACCGTGGGAAGACGTAAGGTACTGTCGACGACCTGTGCTCATACTCAGCAGTTTTTACCAGAAAAATGGAGACTACCGTATTTACTCGAATGCAACGCAAGTTTTTTTCAAAATCTCTTTGAGGTGATTTGGGGGTCCGCGTTATAATCGAAGCACCTCAAATCGTGCCTTGGCGGTGCCGCCCCACTGGTTTCTTAAAATGGCTACGACAAACCTAGCGATCTTTCAACCTTGTGCTGGCAACATATGCACGCTGGCAACATCGAATCCAATCCAATCCAATCCTATTGTTCACGACGTGTTTTGCGGGCGGTTCATTTCCTTTGTGCTTCCGCGACTTCAGCTCGAGCAAATGGCAGCGCGACGAGTTCAGTACGATGCCTGCTTTAAGAGAAGTGCAATACTGATGGCTGAGGAAATCGGGAACTCAGCCGCGGCTCGACGGCTAGATGTGGCGGAATCTACTATCCGTGGGTGGAGGCTCCAGCGTGAAGCGCTCTTCAAGAGTGAGCCCGGCCGAAAAGGCTTCTGTGGACCTCGTTGTGGCCGTAACACAGAACTCGAAAAAAAAGTGGCGGAGTTTGTGATTGAGCAGCGAAATCGCCTATTGGGGGTCAACGTTGAGCTGATTCAGTGGAAAGCCCGAGACGTAGCTCGAGAGATGGGGATCCCGCGGGAGAACTTTAAGGCTTCACGTGGAAGGGCACAAAAGTTCATGCGAAGAAATAGATTTCCCTCCGGTGAACAACGTCGATAACGCAGAAGCTACCAGCAGATTGCGAAGCGAAGCTAGTGGAGTTTCAGCGCTATGTACTCAACCTGCACCGCTCGTCGCAAATGCCGTTGGGGCACATTGGCAACGCAGACCAGACTCCTGTTTTCTTGGACATGCCTATGTCAAGCACTGTCAGCGAAACAGGTGCCCCCCAAGTTCGCATAAGGACAACAGGCAACGAGAAGACGCGGCTAACCGTGATGCTAGCCTGCTTGGCGGATGGGCGCAAGTTGCCGCCATACATCATTTTCCGGCGCAAAACCATCCCGAAGGAGCTGTTCCCCAGGGGAGTGGATATTCGCCCGGCATCCGGCTGAATTGCGCAAGCAGAACTTGGCCGGCAGTGTCTCCTCACTGGCCGGCTGTAGTCACGTGGTTAATGCCGGCATCCTGGGGCCGAAAGCGCTTTGCCGGCACGGGTATTTGCTGAGTTTCACTTCGCGAGCTGCCGTCAAACGATGAGCACCAGCACTTAGCGCACGGGTATTTGCCGAGTTTCATTTCGCAAGCAGGCTGTCAAGCGAAGAGTGCCGGCACTTAGTGCAGGAACAATTAGTATATGCTGGTAGTTTGACTTACCCACGCCGTCGCCACGTCTGAAAACGCACGCCGTGACGGCAACAGTTGTCCGGTTCTAGTTTGACCGGCAGTTTGCTTTCGCGGCCGGCCGTCAAGCGACGAGCGCCGGCACTTAACGCGGAGACAATTATTTGCCGGTAGTTTTACTTATCTATGGTATGGCCTCCCCTGAAAACATGCTGTGACTACTACGACGGCACAAGTCCTCCGGTTGTGGTTTGACGGTCATTTGCGCTGTTACTTCGTTTAACTCAGTCAGAACCTGCTATCGGTATATCCTCCACTTACAATGCCCTGCGAACTTCGCAAGTGTACCGTTGCCTTTCACAATGCACACTGGAGAGAAAAAAGGGGGGGGTGTCGTGTTTCAATTTTTTTATTTCCATGTTGCCAAAATTAATGTCAAACATTTAAAGGTTACGAAAAATTCTGAAATGCACAATACTCACACGAAAGTTACATATTTTTGTTTTTTGGCTGCCTCTGATGACATATAGAAGGGCTATGATATCAGGCACTACTGAACATCTTGTGCATTTCTATGAGATGAAAAATTCCTTGGCCAGGGAATGTTTCTGGAGCCAACATTTCGACAAATGGGCCTGCTTTGTCAGGGCAGCCTTGATGATAACAAGTCCATCTGTCGAAATATTGGCTCCAGCAACACGCCTTTTCAAGGATTTTTTTCATCTCTGCAAGCTTCCACCTTATCCTGAATTTGTCTTTGAATGTCTCCAACACACTCACTTTGCTTTTTTTTTTTCTTGTTGCACGGTACACAAAAAGTAATTTTAGGCGTTATAAAAGGCAACACAAGTCTTAGTTTACACAATTTTAACATGGAAAATATGCATATAAATATTGTCAAAAGTCACCCGCAGTGGGAACATTGCACAGTTTCTTCTTTGGCTGCCTCAAATCAGGTGGAAGGGTATATTAACGGCAATCAGTAGAGGTCAAACTCTACACAAAACGTAACGTTAGGGGATATAAAAAAGTAGCACGTCTCAGTTTACAACTTTAACATAGAAAATATGCACATAAATGCACGTGACGGGACTCCGTCACACTGCCTTGACATGTACCGCCAAATAATGTCTCCGCGCTAAGTGCCGGCGCTCGTCGCTTGACGGCCGGCCGCTCACGAAAGCAAACCGCCGGTCAAACCACAACCGGACGACTTGTGCCGTTGTAGTAGTCACAGCATGTTTTTAGGGGAGGCTATACCATGGATAAGTAAAACTATCAACAAATAATTGTCTCCGTGCTAAGTGCCGGCACTTAACGGCCGGCCGCGAAAGCAAACTGCTGGTCAAACCTGAACCGGACAACTGTTGCTGTCACGGCGTGCGTTTGCAGACGTGGCGACGGCGTGGGTAAGTCAAACTACCGGCATATAATTGTTCCCGCACTAAGTGCCGGCACTCTTCACTTGACGGCCACTCGCGAAATGAAACTCGGCAAACAAATACCCGTGCACTAAGTGCCGGCGCTCGTCGCTTGATGGCCGGCCGCGAAAGCAAACTGCCGGTCAAACCAGAACCGGACAACTGTTGCCGTCACGGCGTGCGTTTTCAGAAGTGGCGACGGCGTGGAGTCAAACGACCGGCATATAATTGTCTCCGCGCCAAGTGCCGGCGCTCGTCGCTTGACGGCAGCTCGCGAAATGAAACTCGGCAAATACCTGTGCTGGCAAAGCGCTTTCTGCCACAGGATGCCGGCATCAACCACGTGACTACAGCCGGCCAATGAGGAGACACTGCCGGCCAAGTTCCGCTCGCGCAATTCAGCCGGATGCCGGGCGAATATCCACTCCCGTTCCCCAGGGATGTGATTGTCCGCTGCCAAGAAAAAGGTTAGATGGACACTCCGCTTATGCTTGACTGGGTCAAGACTGTGTGGTGCCGACGGCCAGGTGCGCTCCTCCACCCCACCTCCATCCTAGTTCTCGACTCATTTCGCGGTCACCTGGCGCCCGAAGTGAAGAAGCTGATGCGGGAAACTCAGACGCAGCTCGCTGTTATTCCCGGAGGTATGACGTCCGTGCTGCAGCCATTGGACGTCTGCCTGAACAAACCATTTAAGGATAGAATGCGGCAGCTGTACGGAGAATGGATGCGAGAAGATCGGGCTTTGACACCTACGAGTAGGATAAAGTGACCTAGCGCCGCGAAGATTGCCGAGTGGGTGTCCGCCGCTTGGTACGGCCTGCCGCACGACATGATAGTTCGCGCGTTTAAAAAGTGCTGTATATCGAACTATATGGATGGCACGGAGGATGAGCTCATCAGGGAGGAAGAAAGTGACAAAGAGCGCTGGACCACCGGCGATGATGGCGATGAAAGCGACGAATGAACAAAACTCACTTTATATTTAGAAAATGGGATGTCTTTGCCACTACCATGTGCAGCAAATAAAGGTACTTATTCCCCCTCTTTACTCGCGTTACAATCGTGTTTTTTTTTTTTGGCACTGAAAAGTCATCCCTTGCGTTACAATCGTGATCGCATTACATTCGAGTAAATACAGTAATATAGCTTGTCCATGGAACGGAAGGAATTAAGGTCTAGCACTCTGAAGAGCTTTACTGTCATTCCCCTATGCATTTACTACACTAGTGTTCTTTTGATTGTGCTGTTCTTTTGTGAATGTGCAAGCAGCCCTACTCCAGAGTTCAATTACGTAGCTCCATTGGTCAAGTATAAAGGCCACACGATTCTTCTTTACCAATAAAATGAGCGCTGCTCATTCATTGGTAAATTCGTATTTGTTCCTTCTTGTTCCGTCCAGTCATATATGTTCTACACTTAACAATGAATATGTCGCACTAACAAGGTCAGAAGTCTACCCTCGCTGCAACTATATGACTTAACGAAAGAAACCAGGTGTGTGAGCAAACAATGACGATGCAGTTTTCAAGCAGCTGTAGCCCTGGATGCAATACTCAGATACGTGCCACGAGAAGCTAAATTTTTCTCTGGGATAACTATGCAATGATTTGCATTACAAGCACACGTTGAAGAACACAATGGAGACCACCCAGGTCACGCTTCCTTACTCCTTGCCCCGAGGGCGTCCAATTCGAGAGCTCTCGTTGCAGGATGCTGGGTGCCACGTGAGCCTCGGGCGTTGCCGAACTGTCGCCAGCCGTGGGTCCCCGCTGGTGCCGCTCACCCTGGCCCAGTCGCACCGGGAATCCACTGCCACTCCCGTTGTTACCCACTAGGTCCTCCAGCTGTGTCTTCTCCCACACTTTGGCCTGAAAGGGATAAAAGGAGATAATGAGGAAGCAAGCCATATAAAGAACATAGGGGAAATTCCTATGCTCTCCTTGGTGTAATTGCCTAATGGTTCCACGTAGTTGGTTCAGTACTAGCAAAAACTGATCTCCTCGGTTTTCTTTATCCTCATTTCTCATTGCGGATCAAGGACCCCATCTCTAGCAGCCTTGATGTGGCATATGAGGATCTTCGTGTTTAAAGGCTTTTAGAAAACATGCTAAGAAAATTTCATAGGAGAAGCAAATGAGCTGTTAACATTTAAATATTGCATAGCAGTTATAGTGGGATTACCCAGTATTTTGTGTTTTGTATTATCGCACGTGCGTGTTTGCTATTTTTCTTTAGATGGGTGAAAATATAACTTGTTATATTATTGGTCGTGCTGTTCTGCAATGCGTCAAATGTGTATTTTTAAAAATTTTTCTTTTCTGCTTATGGAAATGCATATCTGTTGTGAAATACGTGTACAGAAGCTTTTGTGAGGCTTATGAGACGAGTTTTGCTTCTATACCTCTTCCTGTGCACGAATGCAAGAAAGAAATAAAGGTACTAGTACTACTACTTTAACATACTGCTAACACTACTACTACTACTACTACTACTACTACTACTACTACTACTACTACTACTACTACTACTACTACTACTGCTACTGCTACTGCTACTACTACTACTGCTACTACTACTATTACTACTACTACTACTACTACTACTACTACTACTACTACTACCACCGCCACCACCCCTACCACCACCACATTCAGCAATGTCTGCATGCACTAACTCACATGCTTTATAGCAAGAGGATTTTCTTCTTGGGAAGAAGGCTCCATAGGGGCGTCCTTGTCATTACCGCAGGCTCGTAGGACCATCATTGAATGATGGTTGAATCTACGAATCATAGAGTGATTCGCGACACTCCCCGCAGATGCCACTGAACCTGGCAGGTCCCGTTCCTGGCACACATGCAGAGCAGATTTAAAAGCAGTCAGTCAGTGCACTTGCTGTTTATTTCCCTACTTCAATGTACCAACAGCAAAAAAAAAAAAGGCGGAGGGGGGACCTACATGTCACCTTTCTATAATGCCAAAAAAAAATAAAGAACACTTTCTTATTGTATTGTAAAGAGCAACTTTGGGAGCCAAAAAAAGACACAAAAATGAAAGACCTTGAAGGGGTACTGACACCAATTTTCAAAGCTACCATTTTGCATGTTTTAAAACCATACCATCTGCGTTTTAAAAGCATGACAATGCTTTGATATCAATATCAAAACTACTTGCACAGCTTGTTACTGAATAAACAGTTCTACAAGGCAACGTTATCAATCACCCTCAACATATCAACAGTCAATTGTGAATGCAACACCATTAAAGAAAAAGGCATAACATCAATTTTCTAAAACATATATGATGCCAAAATAGAAAACGATATTGCCGCAGTGAAGTGTCAAAAGAGGTAAAGAAATCTACATAAATGTATACACTTAACATAACACTGAGCTCCCCCAAGCTTTTAAAACAACATTCATCTATGCAACCAATATCTTAATGTGGCCTATAGACAAACAATGCAGTAATTATGTTTGAAAGACAACATTCACCTAGAATATAACAGTGCTCTTTCTTCATAAGAACAGTGAAGTCTTACTTATCATATGTACCTGCCAGCAGAAAAACAAACTGAACTTATGTACTTTATAACTGCATTTGTAGTATGTACTAAGCAAGCCTTTACACACTGCAACACAGACACAATATACAGACTTACATTAAATGATTCTATGTCTTGGAAAGATGAGATGTCAACAAAGGGATCACGGAATCCTTTTGCAATAGCCTCCTGTATATCTAGAACAGCAATACACAAATAGCAAACAGTGATCAGAACCAACCTGTGTAAAAAGAAAAGAAAAGTTTTAAATAATGACCACATGCCCAACTGTCAGTAATGCGAAAGATAATATGCACACATTGATGAACATTTGCATAATGCAACACATATCAGAGATAGATTGGCAGGTCGTTTTACATCTGTAAATCTATGCTATTTTTAGGGAGACACCAATTTTTCCAGTAGCTTTAATAATTTTCTGAACACATACTTAATGCCTCTACTTAATGCCACAAACCTAATGCCTCTAATTTAAAGGGACACTAAAGAGAAACAATGAATTGGTTTAGATTGATAAAGCGTGCTCGGAGAACTCTTGTGTAGTTTATTTCACCACCATAGGTTTATTATTAGAGGAGAAAACAAAGTTCAAAGTTTCTTTTTTAAATTTCGCGCCGCACTTTGTAACTCGTGACGTAAAAGACTTCAAAGAGCATTTAACATATTTTGGCGCCACTGGCTCGACGAAATGTCCACAAACTCGTTATGTCAAGTCTCTGGCCCCCTCAGAAGACAATGTACTTGATTTAACCTATTAGGAACTACGTAGTAGGCCCAAGTAGGCGCCGTCAAAAATATGTGACGTCACGGCAAATGGTGCGGGAATTCCCAGGTGGCTTCGCCACCTGTATTTTCTTTTTGCACATTTTCTCGATTATTAAGCGTCTTCTCGTGGCAAGCGTGGTGTTTTTGGTATCGTGGAAGACTACTTTACTAATGCGAGAAAAATCATTTTGCTCTTTAGTGTGCCTTTAAGGGTCTCTCAGAAGAAACAGTCTCGCACACAAAGTAGTGAACAAGAAATTGTCTACTTGTACTGTTTCTATCTGAAAGAATATCTGGTGATTAACAAATACGTCTTGTTTACTCATATAGTGGAATATAACAAAATGACCAAATCTCACCTATGACCCCTCGTAAATGCTTGTATCCTTTTTGTTGCCTATCTAATGTTTTCTCGAAAACTCACTAATTGTTAAACTATGCAAGAACAGACATTCTTGTAGATTAACGTGCTTCAGTAAGAATATTCAACCTGTGCAAGCATTATCTTCCAGTATAGAAAACAAAAACAGGTGGAAGGGCCCACCTTTATCGTCACTGCGAGCACAGTCAGAAAACAGGTCCCGTGTGCTCGTGTGTAGCCGGTCTCGGTGAAAGTAATGGGACTGGAAGAACCGCGTCCAAAATTCCGATTCGGTCATGCGCTCGGGAACATTTTCCAGATGTTTCCGCTTCACTGGAAAAAAAAAATTAAAACTTAAAACAGCCAAATACAAAATAATTACAAAGACAAGTCATATACCAAAGATCTGTGCGGCCCAAGCAAACATTACGAAAATCGTATTAATTCTCTCACCTGGAGGCACTCAAAAGCGGTAGTGAATATCAAGGTAATTTTGCAGCTTGCTACGTCACAGTGAGAGGCAAACGAAGCGCCACGCAGGTTTCTTGCACTACTCGAAAAGCAGCTCTAGAAATCGCGCAAATATTCCCGCAGATGCGGAGCCGAAACTCGCGCACACAACGCTCAGCCGCTACACCGACGCGCTCTCTGCAATGCCGCTCGAGCCGCGTAGGCCAGACCCTCGAAAACAAGATAACACAATTAAGAAGAAAAAGTCAACGAAACAGATATGCATAAACAGGAATAGCAACCTCGCCCAGCCGGGCCGAGAGACTCCGCGCGCGTCCTCTGATAAGACGGGCAGATAACAAGACGACTGGGTGGGATTCCGGGGTTTTGCGCGCGGGGTGCACTGCGGCGCAGCTGACCTTTCGAACGCCGCGAGCGCTGGGCCGCACTTCCTAACACATAATCCTGCAGTTACTGAAGGCGGGTTTGCAGCCACAGTCGCGGCGACGCGCCTCGAACTGCGCGAGCGACACCGTTAGAAGCGCTCGCCGGGGGAGCCGATCGTTTATGCATCGGCCAGTGCGGCGCGGGCGATATTTGAAGCTCCGCCAAGCGCGGAGCGGTAGTAGTACCAGACTCTGGTGGAACGAATACATACGTGATCCGGTCGGTTTTTCGCTGCCGATGTGAGCGAGCGATGTCGCGAGACGCCGTACACACGGCATTCCGGCTCGCCTGGCCGTGTCTCTTGCCTCTTCCCTCCTCCTTAAGTACTATTTTAACTGTTTCATTCTCGGCCGCTCTTCCACCGTCATGTGCTGCGACAACCTTTCCCGAGCCAGACAGCACTCAAGGCCGCGCCGGCAGAGCGTCCGACGCGGCTTTACGTTTGATGCCAGGCTTTCTTGCACGCGCGAATGAATAAATATATAAGGAGTGCGGAAGCACCGACGGCAGCAGTAGCTAGCGTGCGTGCGCGGAATCACAAAGGGCCGCGGAACGTTACTTAATACGTGCTATCGAATGCGCCGGCGTACGTGCGGTCGGTAATTCGAACCGACGCTGTCGTACGGATCCCCATGCGTTGACAGGTAGCAATTTAAATATCCGGGTTCCGCATAAACGACGCGTGACAACATAACGTGCGCGGCTGCACGCAAACTTAACTAGGAAAGATATTATCGGTCATCCAAAGGAAAAATTGCCCGAAATAGGACTCTGAAGGCCGACTTCACTCTGTCTTAGCTAGTAGCAGGTAGTAGGTAGGAGGGTGGAAAAGTGAAAGGAGGCAAAGTGAGCGTCATGGACTCAAATGTGAGTGTTTCACTAGCTAATATGTTAATTAAGGTGATGCTGCGTCACGTGACGTCATATAGGTGCGGCGGCGCTGCTATCGGTTTTGGTGCCAGGCCCAAAATGATTACAGCCTACCCTACTGTTTTTATTGATACATACACTTCAACATGCTGTGCACCTGTCAATTTTGTCAAAAGGTGCACAAACAAATTGACTCCGTCCAAGAACAGCAGCAGGCAACAAAAACAGCACAGCAATAGCGCAGCTGCGCTTATACCTTGTTAAATAAATGTTGCACCATTTTGCCATGCCCTTCGTATCAGTTCCCCCCCGCTACTTTCAATATAAGGCACTCTTTTCTTGCTTCACACCCAATATATGTCCTAGAGAGATTAGACGATTTTCTGGCTGAGGCTTATGCAAAAGATTGACACTCATTTCCCTGCGTGACAATGCTCACAATGAAACTAGGTACACAAAATATGAGATATACAATATAGCCCACTTCACTGTTGAGCACTTTTTTATAACACACAATGAAAATAGGAAAGGAGATTGGCACACCAGTCAACTGAATGCCCACACGTTGGAGTAATGTTTACGAAAAAAAAACTAATAGAGCTTTGCCAGTGCCTCCAACCACAAAAGAAAATTTATTAGCCCGAGGTTGCAAAAGCCATTCGATTCCTTCTTCAGGGGGGGTTATACTTCGTATGTGGCAGTGTGGAGATTTTAAAGGACCTTTGTACGAATGGAAAGGGGAAGGAGAGTGTGAGGAGGGAAGACGCTTGAGTGGGGCCCCTTCTCTTCATCGACGGGACACCCATTAATAACACGAAGCTACGAGAAAATCAGTACCAGTATCCGAAAAATAAAACTTTGCAGTTCAGAAAAAATACATCCAAGAGCCCAAATAGAACCTGAGGCAAACGCCTTTCCATTATGATCGCTCTACCATTTGACCTAACCAGGAGGCTTGTGGATTGCATTATGTAAGTCATTTAATCAACCACTTCAAGCGCACGGACATCATCTGATAGTGGCAAACCAGTTATGCAAAAGCCCACGAGATGGAGGAAGCTTTCTAAGAAGGCAGTAGAATGTAAAGTCGGGCTAGTTGCAATGCATGCATGATTGAAGCAGCACTAAAGATGAAGACGAAAGGAACACAGAGTGCACAGGACGAGCGCTAAGAAGAAGCTTCTAAGAAAGAAAGCTCTGCAACTGAGAAAAAACTTCATTCTGGTCTGGAACTAGGATGAATTTTCCTAAACTGCCACACTTCCTTCACCTTTGAATGTCTTCCTGGCCCATCTATCCAATAACACAGAGGCTATTAAAACAATCAACAATGTGAGTCACACTGTCAAATGCATGAAAGGGTAATTTATCGAGGGCTCGTGTGACATAAAGAGCGAGAAGTGTGAGATAAGAATCTAATATGTACCCAAAAAAACAAGCAACACCCAAATCACAGCACAGATATTGACATATGAGGCCTAATGGTGCAAGCGCTAAGAATGGCAAAAGAACACCAGGCAGACCAACAAGGGTGGCCATTGAATCCAACCCCATGGGTCAAGTATGTCTGCTGTCTAACCGTCCCATCATAGAATCCAGAGCTTGATAATCACGATGCATGCACAGTCCAATCAGAGATGCCTCCGCTGCTATGGAACTCGTGAAAGCGTAGGAGAAATTTCAGGCGCTCTAACTGCACTTCACGCCAGGTAACAAACCTGATGATGTTGCACTAGCAACAAGTAAAAAAAAGGAAACATGGTTTACCGCTAGATGGATGAACACAAAGGCTAGCAAGGTAATCAACAGTGTGACAACTTTCAACTATTTTCTCCAGGACACAGACGAGCAAATACTTAGATACAAAGAATCCTGTTGCACAAGTTAAAACAATGCTAAATGACTAACAAATGAGCAATTCCAAACAGGCCTTTGTTGCCTTTGTCAATGATGTCAGTCTTTATGGTTATGACAGGCGTATGTCAATCCTTTGTCTAACTTCATAGATTTGCTTCATGAATATAACAGTGAAATGTTACCACCCATTTCATCATTTCTTAGTCCTTGTGTTTGTCTTTCAAACAGTAAACATGTCAATCCTCACCCCTCCTCTTTACTATTTTTAGTCTGGGTTGCAAGGACTGTCCACTGTCTATTTTTAACGGTTAGGTATGACGGAGAACAGAATTGGAGCTCAGAAAAACAATACCGGTGCCAGCTAGCTTATACGTCTTGATTATTTCTTTTACATTACGTCCCACATTACTTGGATGCAGTGATGCAGAAATCCACCTTCATTATGCTAATCTATGCTAGGTTAGGTTAGGTGAAGCTAAGCTGCTAAGCATATAATTCCATGATATGCTACAAAGCCCAGCAAAATGGCACTGTCATATCCTTTAACTATACCAGCTTTTGCCTGACTGTTTCAGTAAAAATTCAGCAGCAGCCCATAGCACTGTTATCTGGGGTGAGGCAAAACAGCGGTTTCTAAATAAAGAGACACTGCACCACTCAATGAGTTGTAATATAGTTTCCTTTGGGGGCTAGATGTAAAAGACAAGTTACAAGACAACATGGATGAAACTTTGCACACTAGGCTTATTCATTTTTACGTGTTATGCAGACTTTTCCAAAACGTTTCCGTCAGAATTTGCTGAAAAACCATAGTACTGCTTCTTGAGCAAAAGAAAATGTGGTTTCCAAAACATGCAGTACTAAATGCTTCAGCCATACAGTACTTGTGATAACTCTAGATAGTTGCAAAAAAGTTGGATAGCATGTTATGATCGAATAGTAGGAGTTGTACATCTTGCATAGCTTAGCCAAGTGGCCAAGCAGGGCATCTTCAAAAGCAGAGCACCAAACCCATATGCCACTTTTCCAGGCACAATAATAATTTCTGGGGCTTTACATGCGGCTTGTAAAACCTCATGATCATATCATGGTTGTCAGAAAAAAACAATATGATTATGAGGCCCGTTGTAGAGGAGGACTCTTTGGATTCACTTTGACCACCTGGGGTTCTTAACCAGCACCTAAGCCTACTTAAGTACATGGGAGTTCCTGCATTGTGTACCATCATAATGTGGCTGCCGTGGCCGGAAATTGAACCTGTGGGATGCTGCGTCGATGGAAGGACGCATCCCAACATAAAACATAACGACTGTTTAATAGCGTAGTAGCAGCAGCGGTGCGAGCATAGCGACACTGCGCTCAGTCGGGTAGCAAAAGAATGATAACTTCCGAGCTTCACAGCTTGGTTTTAAAGCCACCGTCGATGACATAAGCCTCCCGTGACGCTGCGGTGGCGCTGTCCCTTATCGGAGACGTGGTGTAGCATGCAGCCGTGTCACGCTGGGCTAGCGAGTGACAAGGCGGAGGCTGCGCCGGTTTGTGCGCAGTGTGTCGGCACATCACCCCCCCCCCCGCGGAGTGCAGAGCCATCAGGGTCTGTAGAAATCTGGGAGGTGTACCAGACGTCCAGAGCGTGTCGTGACCGGAGCGGGCTGCAGCGTTGGCGGCGGCTGTGGATAGATGCCTGTGGAAGGAGTGGTACTGCCCGGTTCGTGCGAGGCGATGTATGCGGGCTTGAGCCGGTCAATCGAGACGCGGACGCCGTTCCCGTTCAGGCGCAGAGTGAAGTTTTTGTAGTCGCGATAGACAACCAGGTAGGGTCCACTGTAAGGTGGCTGGAAAGGCCTGCGGACGGTGTCATTGCGGAGGAAAGCGTGCGTACACGATGCTAGCTCCTTGAACACGAAATGTGTAGGCTTGCAATGGTGGGCTGCAGGTGACGGGCGTAAGGCAGCCATGGTGCGTCAGAGTCGGGCGACGAAGTCGGTGGGATCTGACGTCGTAGCGCTGGATGGCAGTGCAGCGAGGAATTCACCTGGGAGACGGAGTGGTTCCCCGTAGATGAGCTCTGCTGGTGTAGCATGGATGTCCGGCTTGAAGGTGGCGCGAAGACCGAGGATGACGGCTGGGATGGCCTCGAGCCAGGTTGAGTCCGCGTGGCACATAATGGCTGCTTTGAACTGTCGGTGGAAACGCTCGATCATTCCGTTGGTGCAGGGGTGGTAACTGGTGGTCCTCAAGCGTTCGAAACCGATGGTCAGCCCGAGTAGCTTGAAAAGGTGCGACTCAAACTGTCATCCTTGATCGGTGGTTACATGGCGGGGGGCGCCGAAACGAGCGATCCAGCCGGTGAAGAAGGCCGAGGCGACGTCTTCCGCGGTGATTCCCTCGAGAGGCCATGCCTCGGGCCATCAGTGTACCAATCGATGGCGGTGAGGCAGTAGCGATAGGGTCCAGCCGGGGGAAAGGGTCCTATGATGTCGAGGTGGACGTGCTCGAACCGACCGGAGGGCTGAGGGAATGTTCCGAGTGGTGACGTCACGTGCCTGGTGACTTTAGCGCGTTGGCATTGAATGCAGGAGCACGCCCAGGTGCGACAATCCCGCTGCATGGAGGGCCAGACATAGCGGTCAGCCACGAGGCGTGTAGAGGCGCGTATACCGAGATGGCTGAGGTTGTGGAGCTGGTTGAAAAGACCACGGCGATGGGACAGGGGTACATAGGGCCTGCTTCGTCCTGTCAACATGTCGCAACAGATTGTGGTTGTAGACCCTGGAATGGGGACTTGTTGCAACTGTAGTGAGGACCTGCCCTTGAGAAGTTCCTGCAGTTCGGCGTTCATAGTATGAGCCTCGGCGAGGACGTCCGCTGTTATCTGCACAGAGCTGATGGCTGCTGCACGTGAAAGCGCGTCGGCGACCACGTTGTCTTTCCCGCTGACATGTTGGATGTCGGTGGTGAACTGCACAATGAACGAGAGTTGGTTCTGCTGTACAGGCGGGAGCTTGTCGCGACGTTGACAGAAGGCATAGGTAAGAGGCTTGTGGTCGGTATAGATGGTGCAGTTCTGTGCTTCGAGAACATGGCGAAAGTGTTGTACTGCTTCGTATATTGCCAGAAGTTCTCTGTAGTAGGCTGGCAAAGTTGTCGGGGCGGCGGTCGTGGTTTCGTCGGCGGAACTGGTGGTTGAAGGGGTCGTTTTCCGAGCTGTGAGTTTCTTGGAAAAGAACGCCAAGGGATGCCAGGTGTTGTCCACGCGTTGCATGAGTGCGGCGCCGATGGCGAAGCCAGATGCGTCCGTGAAGAGTCCCAAGGGAGCGTCTGGCACGGGATGGTTGAGAAGCGTGGCGGTGCAGAGGGCGGCTTTGCATTCCTCGAACGTTTTCGCTAACGTCGGTGTCCACGCGACGGGTTGATTTCCTCGTAGGCCAGCCAAAGCATCACATCTGGGTCACCAGATGTGGGATGCCGTGTCGATGGAAGGACGCATCCCAACATAAAACATAACGACTGTTTAATAGCGTAGTAGCAGCAGCGGTGCGAGCATAGCGACGCTGCGCTCAGTCGGGTAGCGAAGGAATGATAACTTCCAAGCTTGGCAGCTTGGTTTTAAAGCCACCGTCGATGACGTAAGCCTCCCGTGACGCTGCGGTGGCGCTGTCCCTCATCGGAGACGTGGTGTAGCATGCAGCCGTGTCACGCTGGGCTAGCGAGTGACGAGGCGGAGGCTGCGCCGGTTTGTGCGCAGTGTGTCGCCACAAACCCATGCCCTCGAGCTTAGCAGCAAGGCTTTTCTATGCACAGTAGGAAATATATGATTAGTTTGAATGCCTCGTCAATCTTCCCGCAAGCACGAAGGATAAGTTTCCCTAACCAAAGGTAACCTGTGCAAACCTTACTCTTCCCCCGACTTCATCTAGAACGGCTAAATTTCTTTACACTTATTGCTTTTCAAGGTGTTCATCACAATGTGTGTCACATGTTCTGCAGAATTGAACGTGCTCATATACTACACCAGGGGTCTCATCTCATCTCACCAGGGGACTCATCTCAGCTAGCGGGCCACAGTCATGAAATTTAGTCCAACAAGGGCTGGCACACTGAAAGAAAGTCGGAGGGAGCGGGTGGGGTGCTAGAAATTTGAACAAAATGTCAGCTAACATTGCAATTTGAAAGAACGCCTTTCCCATATCTCATAGATGGGTCATATCTGAACAGGATTTGACGTCAGGTTTCGAGAAATATATCGATACCGATCTGCAGAATGACTAAAATTCCAAAATAGAGACCAGTCCCCTCTCTGTAGCTTACCCGAACAAAGCATTCTTAATCGTAATAGGCGAGAAAATAATGCGAATACCACTTAGCAAAGTCACAAAAGTTTATTCCTTGTGAAGCCATGGGCCGCTAGCAAAAGGTCCGCAAGCCGCCTGTTTGAGACCCCTGAACTACACAGAGTGACAAGAATATTTCTTATTCAACCTTATGCTCTTGAAGTTTTGGCAGGAACGCAACCCTTGTAACTTACATAGTGACTTGTAGACTTCTAACTTGCATAAAATGCATGCACTAAAGCATTCCTGCAAGCTTTTGTTCCTGAGACATACAACTGCACTAGCCACTATGAGAAAAAAGAAAACTCCTGACATGACTAATGCCAAGCTGAATAGTATAATAAATAAATAATGAACATTCAGTGCCAACAAAGCTATCCCACACAAGCTCTTCTACATGAATGGGTGTTCTAGTTATTCACATATCATGGAGCTATGAATTACTTCACAGCGCCCATAGCAATATTCACAACACGGCAATTATTGTTATCAATCAAAGTTTCATAAGATCACTTATGATATCACTGAACTGTAAAAAAGCATTAAAATTCTTGTCATGAAAGCTTATACCAGCTTCACGAGGAAATTGGCAGTGAAGTGCTGATGTTTCCATGAAGGTATTGTTGCATGTTTTTGCTGCAAGCCAGTACGACATGGGCATCTGACAAAGCAACCAACTCCTAAATAACAGCCTCTACCATTGTAGCATACCCTGTTTATGTGGCTCTAGCTATGTCACAATTGGCCCAGCATGTTGATCTCCAAACATTACGCTACATGTTGCATGCAATTTGACACATAATGTTAAGTTTGCGTTATTCACAAGGGTATCTAGTTTGACTAGTTGACAATAAAGACATTTTTAAATAGTGCAGGAATGCATCTCTATCCATCAGACAGCCCACATCACAAAGCATCATTCCCTTCAAAAACTGCCCAGCATACAATATGATTATCAGACAGCAATAGCCGGCTTTAATAAGTGAGTTTTTGATAGTTCTCTCGCTTTCTATGCAAGTTCCTTCTGTTGTTGGCAAGGAATGTTGCGTTAAGTGTGCTTAATATCCCTGAAATGTCCTCTCACCTGGTTTGAGCACTGCGAAAAAATGTGGCACATGATCAGGCTGTGGCTATTGCGTTTGCAAAGCATGAAGAGGCTCTGTGTCAAAAAAAATTATCTAGATTTCTAATGGAAAAGCATGTGCCTTTCTTCTTGAGCAAGCTGTGCTTCGAGTGACAGTTAAAAGTCACACGCACTAACTCTTCTTTGAATGATGGTTACTATGGCACATTACTTCAGCTTATTGGCCATTGCAGAGTGCAATGCCACAGCTGCAAATGTATTACGGAGCAGAATAGAAATAGACGGAAAGGAGGTGAAAGTCATCACAAAACAGGACACACCGGTGAGGGGCCCATTAAAGGAGCAGTGACACAAAAATTTTGCATCTTGTTTTTTCGGTCGCAATAAGTAACTAGTGACCCACTTATCAAGGCTGGAAAGCTCGTTTGCTTGCAACGGTTAATGATTTGGAGACGGTTTTATAGCGCTCAGTCACAGTTTCAGTTTCAGAAAGCGCCGAGTGAGGCTGGACCCGGAGTGGTTTTCATGTAAACATAGCTGGCTACATGAGCACATGAAACCGCGTGCCCATGAGCACCCCATTGACAACTCTTTTCAACAAAGGCTTCCTGGGTGCTGCTGTAATCCTCTCAGACGTTGTAAATATGCGTGATCCCCCCCAAAAAGGAACTGGCGAGGCAAGGACATCAGCCTTTGTGCTCCCGCGTAAGTCTCCCCCCTCTTTCATTTGAAAAGGTCTGCTAGGAGAAAGCGCTAGCAAGGATCGTGGCAGCGAACACAAACTCGTGATGCAGGTGGTGGTTGGTCGTTTACATGACAACCAAAAGTGCATTTCATATGCAGTGGCGCCACATGCACTTTAAAATTAATTTTGAATATGTTCTAGGCTATATTGTCCATTGATATGTTGCAGATGATGCATGTGTGTCCACGCGAGTCTATGCAACATGTTATCTCGCCTTTAAAATTTTGTGTCAGTACTTCTTCGAGCTTTGCTAAGACAGATGCTGCTACTAAAGCAGTCATTAGTCTGTTGATCATATGAGTCAGGGACATGTGCGATTATCAGTGAAATTTGAGTTATCCAATAAAGGTCAATTTCAGGATCGATTTAATGAAAGTTTGGGTCCGTAGAAATGCATAGGCATTGACCGGAACATTCGGTTTAAGCAATGATCAACAAACTAAATTAATGTTGCCAAATCATTAGCACTTCAGCAGTAAATATTACTTCACAGATTCTTGAAAACCATTAGATAGCACCTACTTTTTAAAAAGAATGTAACCAAACAATCACATACAGTAGAGACTGTGTTAAAAAAACCCTCAACACTTTTTGAATATACTGCAGGGTTCATGCTGGTTTATATGGCAGAAATTCAAGGGTTTTCAAGGACTGTGTGTGAATCTTCAAGGACCACATTGTCCATTACAAACCCAATTAGAACAAATGTTCAGTTCAAAGGGAGATGGAGGCCAGAAATAAAGAGAATTGGTCAAAAAAACATGGCTGATCCCTCCATCGTAGGAATCTGTATAACACAAAAGTGAGATGTGTCTTCACAGAAGTAGTTGATTGTTTATTGCACATTGATATATGAGAGCTTGCACAATGTCTATTGGTGTTTGGCAGCTATAGCACCGTTTGACGCGGATGCACCCACGTTGACACCTAGTGGCAAATCTCCATCCCGACGACTAACACCCATGATGATGATTTAAGCATGAGGTAGCTGAAGTTGCTGACATATACCTGGACACAGCATATAGTGAATCCCGCACAAAGACAGCATGAACAAGCTCATAATAGATGCTTGTACTCAATATGCACTCCTTCAAAGCGCCGTCAATTGAGGAGAGAAACGGCAAGGTGTGTACTCCCCACTAATAGGGTAACTAACCTACATGGTAGAAATCAAGACACACTGTTGATCAAAAAGGTTTTGTCAAAATATAATAACGTTTCAGCTTCCACACGGAAGCCTTGTTCACTAAGCTGGGAGGCCAAAGCTTTCAGCTTAAATCCGCATCAATAATCACTTCAAGCATCTTGCCTATGTAGGCGGTAGAATGAAGCGATTATTTACGCGGATTTAGCTGAAAGCTTCGGCCTCCCAGCTTAGCGAACAAGGCTTATGTGTGGAAGCCGAAATGTTATTGGTCGGCGTTCAGTGTTTTTATTTCTACCATGCCAATACATCCCAACAAAATCATATTTCGTCCAATTCTCAATTTCAGGGTAACCTACACCTGTGCTCATGCATACACTATCACACTGTGCTTCATGAATGCGGGAGGCAGAGGTTCATAGCTTGAGCTGTGAACGTGCAAAGGCTGTTCCGCTTCCCGCTCGCATGTGTCTCGCTCCACCAGCGCCACCAAGGCGCAACATTCGCTGGCCAACGTTGTTGCCTGTCTGTGGCACTTATCGCAGTGCCGCAGAAAGGCAATGACGTCGACGAGCGAATGTCGCGCCTTGGTGGTCAGTGCCATCGCACTCGAAGCAGTAGGCAGCGGACAAACTGTTGGTGCACGTGGAAGCTGTACTACTCTGGCGACAAGCCATCACACGCTAATGACATCTTCGACTGGTCGTTTCCGTCCTCCAACTTAAAGGTGAACGGATCCGGCGTTACCCACACTCTGAGGCAGAGCAAAAACATGCAAGCCAAACATGAAACTCGCTGTCGGCCAAAAGCTGACACAGAAGGAACCACATGCCTGCAGCTAAAATCCAGTTTCCAGTCGAAGCCGTGTTGAAGCCTAGCCGAAGCTCCCCACGCTTTCAAGCAAAGTGGCAGATGTGTGAATGCAGCAAGCGAACACTCTGCTGGTCGAATAGCTGTCAATAACATGCTTGCCAAAATTGACATCGTTCCATTTGATTTGGTAAGCGAGAGTGAAGGGTGTTGAGTGCGTTCCACAGGTTGAGCCCAGGGGTGAATGAGTCTTGTGAGGTGTGCCCTTTTTCCTCCATGTGACAAGCGTCTTCAAGGGAAAAGAGGGTGTCTCAAGGCTTGATTCCCGGAATGCCCCTGTGTGGCTACTGTTCTGTGTTCTGTGGCTGGGTTCTGGCGGCCATCAAAGAGTGAGCGCTGCATGTGCGACGGTGGCAGAGAAAGTGACAGTGCATGCGAAACAAGCGAACTGAAGTGATTGTGACTGAGCAATGTGTGTGCTTGTATGGGGAATATTACCTCCTTTTGAATGATTTCTAATTCAGTTTTCTTCTCATAAATATTTACGGTTTTCTGCTTACCCTATGTGTGTTTACTTTGGCCGTTGTTAGCACTTCTGCCATCAGATTTGCACACTGAGGTCCAGCTGTCGCCTTGTTGGGATAATTTCAAACAAAAGGGAAGGCTGACTGCTCGAACGAAGCGTTCACGACAGGTTCTCTCTCCTCCGTTTTCGCTACTTGCTACTTTCATGCAGTGAAAACAGCGAAATTATGCCAACAGTGAGGTTCCATGATGTGTGTTAAAATTGTGGCTCAGCCATGTCAGCTCCATCACCATGCCGCGAAATTTATTTATTTATTTATGTATTTAGTTATTTTCAGATACTGCAGCCCAGTTACAGGGCTTTCGCAGGAGTTGGTACAATGCAAGAAATAATGAAAACCAAAAATGTGGGATACAAACAAACCATTACAGGTCAAAGAAATGCAAAAATCACATAGACAGAATTATACAAACAATGTAAAACAAGAAGCGAAGATTAGGGTATACAGTCTTTTAGTGCCTTCAAAAATCCGTCTTTCTGTAAAGAATGAATGTGACCTGGTACGTATTTCCACATTTCAATACACTGGGGCGAAAATGTGCATTCGAAGAAGTCAATGTGAGGACGAAACACAGATATGTTAAGTGCATGGATGTTTCTGGTGGATGTTACTTTGGCAGGTGTTATATAGCTGTTGCGCAATGAATATTGTGGCAAATTAAAGAAACAGTGAAAAAGTTTCAGAGACTCAACGTCGCGTCGTTTAGAAAGTGAAGTTGAAGCAAGGTGCGTTACATGGGATGATGGTGAGAAATGAAAATCATAGCGCCTGTAAACAAAACGCATGGCTTTTTCCCGGATGGATTCGATGTGTTTTATGTCACCGATTTTGTAAGGGTACCATACAGTGGCACCGTACTCAAAGATCGGTCATACGAGTGTTTTCAATGTTTACAGCTTTGTTTCCTTTGGAGTTAAATGTAACGAACGATTCAAATATCCAAGTTTTTTTAGGGCTTTTTTGCAAGTTATGTCGATTTGATTAGACCAAGATAAGTTTGAGGTGAAAAGGACGCCGAGGTACTTATATTGTGAGACACGCTGCACTACATAATGTTAAATGAATAATTAAACATTTATGGAGTTTTCTGCCTGCTGAAACACATGGCAGTTGTCTTTTGAAAGTTAATGTTCATCTGCCAATTTAGACACTACCTGCAAAAGTTTAAGAATGAACTGCTGAGTGTACTATCAATCAATCAATCAATTTTATTTGGCATTCATTACAGAAAATTAATGAACACGAGGACAAGAACAAAAAGCTGCTATCTAGCAGCTTGATAAAGGTCCTTGCCCCAATTATTGACAACGAAAAAACAACGTACCATGTATCTAAACATCTCTAGTGCTACATTTCTACTAAACATTTTTGGTTCTCATATCTAGCAGAGTAGTTAACAAAAGATCCCTCTGTCATAGGAATCGGTATAACACGAAAGTGAAACGTGTCGTCACAGAAGTAGTTGATTGTTTACAGTGCATTTCTACACGAGAGCTTCTACAATGTCTACTGTTGTTTGGCAGATATAGCACCGCTTGATGTGGATGCACTCGTGCTGACGCCTATGGCACATCTCCGTACCGACGACTAACGCCCATGATCATGGTTTAACCCTTGCGGTAGCTGAAGTTCTTAACATATACGTGGACACCGCATATGATGAATGCCGAGCAAATATGGCATCAACAAGCACGTAATAAACACTGATACTCGGTATGCACTCCTTCAACGCGTCGCGAAACGTGAAGAGAAACGCTACGCGCGTCGTGTCTTCCCTCTAGCTATGCCTCTAGACCGGCCATTAATTCTCACAAGGCGAGCGGGGAACGCCATGCGACAGCCAGGCGGGCGTCAGAGAGCTATTTTTCTATATGAATAGATGCCATGAGCGAGCCTGGGGCTAAAGGCAGCACCTCGCGGTGTGTTAAAGTGTTGACGAAATTACACTTCTATTGGAAATGCACTGAATGGGACGGTCGTAGCAACGGCATGTTTGTTTTTTGAGCCTGGTGGCACACATGTCACCGTCCCGTTATAAAGGGGACGCTCACAGCATTCATCCATCCATCCAAGAGCACTGCGACAGGAAAGTGTGAAAGATAAAAGGCGCGTTCGTGCAGCCGCCGTCATGTGTTTGGCGGTAGCTCTGTGGGCTAAACGACCGCCAGCTATCGTCGCGGACCGAGAGGTCATGGGTTCGACTCCTGTCAATGGAACCTTTTCTTATAGTTTTTTTCTTTGCCATTTGATGGCATTCATTTTGCTGACGTATTTCCGTGATGGAAATAAGTCATAAAAGTCTTGGTGGACCCCGACATAAAACACTTTCGTGCCATAAGTAAAGAATTACAGCGAAATTAATACATGACAATTGTGAAGTACATGCTTTGTTTGAGCAAACAAAAGATGTTAAAAATGAAAAACAGTGCATCACGGAAGCAGAAATAATGCACAATAATGGAAATGCACACAATGAGATATACAAAATTTGCATACGCTATAAAGACTATTATGCATTCATATATAAACATCATAACTATGCTTATGGAAAAATAAAGCATATGTATAATTCAACTTCAAAAAGAACTGAAAAGCTTAGAACAGAATATGCAACAGGCAAATCGTTTTACAGAGATAGCGTAACATGCTATGATGATCACAAGGTGATTTGATTACGTGATACAGAATGCAATCATCAGTGTGAAGACGAATTTGAGTGCAAATGGCGCACGTGGCCAATGGATCTACTCTTCTGCCTCATGCATCGGGAGTACAAATATTATTTTCCATTGTTTGTTAACAGCCAACTTTTCTTTTTTTTTTCCTGTTTCAGTCTTATACATGTGGCATGTGATAAAAAAACCTTCAGTTGATAGTCTGAGCTTGTCCCAGTCTATTTGTCATCCGTGTTCTCTACCGCGCTGTTACATCGATCATGAATCACCAACTGGCCCAATCGTCCACTTTGGTTGAGTGGAAACTACGCCTGGTAGGCCATTAATATATAACAAAAAAGTAAGGACCCTAGCACTGATCCCTGGGGCACTCCGGAAGACATGCGCACTTCATACGAATGGAAAGTGTTCAAATGTATGCAATGGTGACTGTTGGAAAGAAAACTACTAATCCAGTCAACAAGGAAAGGGTTTAGTAAGAGATTGAGCTTATGTAGTAGTTTTGAATGATTAACAGTGTCAAAGGCTTTCGAAAAGTCTATGAATAATGCATCCACCTGAAGAAGACCTAAGTCAAGAGCTCGAGATATATCATGAGTGAATTCTGCCAGCTGGATGATGGTACTGAATCCACGCCAGAAACCATGTTGTGCATTAGGCAGGAGTTGTTAGATACATGGAAAGTGATGATGTGTTGTTGCCTCTATGAAATATGACACGTGTGATTGCCAGCACAATGATTCGAGGCTTTTTAAAATTATTTTGTGGACGTCGTACTCTTAATAATAATAATAATAATAATAATAATAATAATAATAATAATAATAATAATAATAATAATAATAATATCTGGGGTTTAATGTATCAAAACCACGATATGATTATGAGAGACGCCGTAGTGAAGGGCTCCGGAAATTTCAACCACCTGGGGGTTCTTTAACGTGCACCTACATCTAAACACACGGGCCTAAAACATTTTCGCCTACATCGAAAATGCAGCTGCCGCAGCCGGGATTCGATCCCGCGACTTTCGGGTCAACAGTCGAGCACCATAACCACTAAACCACCGTGGCGGGGCAATGTCGTGCTCTTGAACGCAAGCAGACATGTTGCCATGTTGGGTTAGGTAAGCAGCCCTTAACTCTTTCATTACAGCATAAAATTGACCAATTTACAGTGCTTCCAGAAAACATCTTTTTTTCTCTTGAACAACTAAACGCATTTAACATTAGAATACATGAAATTGTAGCTTATTGGTGACGCTTTTTATATAAAAAATGGAAATGCTGTCAGGTTTACAATTATTAAGATTTTATTTGTCAAATAAACAAAATAAATGCAATGAAAGGTATAAACAGACAGAAATAAGTGAATGTACTCGGCTACAAAATTATTTTCGTAATTCTGAACTATAGAAAATGTTGACAGTCCCCTTAGCTGTGCTTTCCATATACAGTCGACGTCCGATTTCCCGGACGTCCGAAATTCCGAACATGCCTGATTTCCCGGACTCATCTGTGCCACCGTCAAGTTCCCCATAGAGTCAATGTATTAAAAAGTCCGAAATTACGAACGCTTATAGCCTTTGCCATCCGATTTCCCGGACTTTTTACTGTTAACCGCCGACCCAAAGTCACCACCGACGCCGCCATTTTGGTTGTTTTCCTATCCTCGAACCCACCATACTCGCATCGCAGGTGTGGCCAGCAGCACCACCACACCGTGCCGCGGCTGCCGTAACCTCGAAACCGCACGTGTCAATCCATTGCCAGCCGTAGCTTAGCCAAGCCAAACCTCACTGTGTTCGTTCACGTGTTGTTTTGTCAGCTCTGCCAGCTCTGCGGTCGTGTCTGCGGTTGATCGTTTGCTGCTGCACGCTATCTTCAGTGATCAAGTTTCCCGACCTCCAGCATCCACCGAGTTCCTAGCTGTTTCGTGCTGCGCTTTTCGTCAAGCGGATTCGCCGTTTACAGCATGGCACCGACTGCTCCTTCGTCTTCGTCCGCGCCTTCGAAGCGCACAAAGCTTACGATGGAGAAGAAAGCCGCCATCATTGAACAAGTCCAAAGTGGTCGATCGCAGACAGAGGTGGGAAGGGAGTTCGGAATTTCGAAGCAAACTGTTTCGGACTTCATCAGAAACAAGGCGAAGATCTTGGAAGTGGCTGCCATATCAACCGGGGCTGGAAAGAAGAATGCGAGTCAGGGTGTTTACCCGTAGCTCGAGGAAGCGCTCCTCGTGTGGCTCAGTGCCATGATCGCTAAGAAAATCCCGGTGTCAGGCGACATCCTGAAGCAGAAGGCGGAGGTTTTCGCGCTTCAGATGAACGTGAAGGACTCCAAGTTCAGCGATGGATGGTTTCGCAATTTCAAGAGCCGCAATGACTTGAAGTTCAAGAAGATGTGCGGAGAAAGCGGCGCCGTCGGCGATTCCGTTGTCGCCGAATATCGGGATGGAAAGCTGCAGTCCTTGCTTCAGCAGTTTCCACCTAATGATATTTTCAACTGCGACGAAACTGGACTGTTTTACAAGCTGTTGCCAGAGAAAACGCTTGCATTTGCTGGTGACCCCTGCCACGGCGGCAAGCACAGCAAGGAGCGGCACACTGTCCTCGTTGGCAGCAACATGTCAGGCAGCGAGAAGCTTCCGTTACTTGTAATAGGCAAGTCGAAGCATCCAAGATGTTTCAAGGGGGCAGTAACTCTGCCTGTTCTCTATGAAGCTAACAAGAAGGCGTGGGTAACGCAGCAGCTATTCGAAGCGTACGTGAGCAAGCTGGACAGAAGGTTCGAGCAGCAAAATCGAAGAGTTCTGCTGTTTGTGGATAACTGCGCTGCGCATGGCCACATCAAGGACTTCAAGGCTGTATAGATTGAATTTCTGCCGCCAAACACCACAGCAATCCTGCAGCCGATGGACCAAGGTGTGATTTGTAACTTGAAGCATCATTACAAATCACGCGTGCTTAGCCGCATGGTGCTCTGCTCCGACAGCGGGAAAAGCTACGCTGTTGACCTCAGGTCTGCCGTCGGCATGCTAGCGGAATCGTGGAAGGCGGTTACGCAAGAGACTCTGCGGAACTGTTTTCGACACGCGGGCTTCACACTCGACGCCGAGACAGCCGTCTCGCCCCAAGTGGACAGCGTGTGTGACGAACAGCCATCCGCGGACGTTGCCTTCGACGACCTGCACGCTGCCAGCGTGTCGATTCCAGCCGGGATAACCTTTGAGGGCTTCGCCGACGCTGACAAAGACCTCGAGCTATGTGCGGAGTTGACCGATGACGAAATCATTCGTCAAGTTACGGAGGATTCCGACGATTGCGACACCGAGAACGAAGAGCCAGCTCCTACACAGCCAACGAGCTCAGAGTTGACGCGAGGACTGATGACACTGTCATCGGTGTACAGCGGCACCATGACGTTGACTGAAATTGAGGCAGACATGATCGCGGGCAAGCGGACCGTGCAAAAGAAAATAAGCGACTTCTTTGCGCCCGAGTGCTGACCTATGAGGTAGCACCGGCCAAGTCGTTTTTTTTTTTGTTTTTTTTATAAAGGCTCTTTTCAGAGCCACCTAAACGATGCATTGGCTGAATTGCAATGGGAATCTTGTACTCCGGCCGTGACCCTCTCCATCAGCGAAAAATATCTACCAAAATGTGCGTTTTCACGTGCATTCATTTTTCTGGACTGCCCGATTTTCCGGACGTTTTCACGGTCCCTTGAGGGTCCGGGAAATGGGACGTCGACTGTACACCAATTCCGTACACCATGTTGTGCATTTTTCGGGACCCGTCAATCTAGCAGCGTTGAAGGCTGTGCCATTCAGCAAAGCAGTCGCGTGAGGGCAGAAAGCAAAGGGATACATACGTTTCAAGTGGAGCAGAAGACATTTGTTCTGTTCTGTTCCTTTGTTTTTTCATAGCGAATCTTGCAATTTTTCCTCTTCATTCTTTTTGGTTGGTGCCGAACGGGGTCCAAGGGTGAGAAGGGGGGGGGTGGGGGGAGCACGAGCATGTGCGACTTCGTCGCATTCAAAAATCTGCTGAATTAATTCTTCCCTAAATGCAAGCTGGTCGAAGTAAGTGCTTCGAGAAAGCTCGGGCGCCGCTGAGTTTTCTTTTCGGTGCTCCTGGAATAGTATAAAACTGTTCACACACACAATGTCCACACAGTGAAAGAACAGTGTCTTCCAACAGCGCATGCATTTCCTAAGCATGTTGTACGTGGCAATTATTTGGTCGAATTTGTCAATGCCTAACATTTCACCATTGTATCCATGGACAAGGAGTGGTTTTTTATGACTCTCAGAGCCCACTGGGCCCCCCTTTTCTCTCTTCCTTTGACGGGAACATGCTGATTTGCAGTGTGCATAGTGCTCATGAGGTTTACAGCACGCCGGTCTTTCCACTGCATGTACAGGATGTTACCATCGCGGATCCATCGAACATCTCCACGCTGTGCCTTCTTTTCCCATGAAGAGTCTTTCAACTCAACTGGAACACAATGGCGGTCTTTGTGAGTTGTCCCGCATGCAAGATTCTTGCGTTCGAGGAGGTGTTCGAAAAGTCTTTTTGAAGTATAAAAATTGTCCATGTAAATTTTGTATCCTTGGTCCAGGTACACTGTGCAAAGCTTGTTCACCACGTCAAAGGCTAGACCATGTGGTCTTGGTGCCTCATGCTTTCCAGTATACACAAAAAATTGCAGGGTGTATCCTGTTCTCAAGTCCGCCAGCACCCAGAGTTTATACCCAAATTTTGTCACCTTGTCTCGAATGTACTGCCTAATTCCTGATCGTGCTTTAGATTTAACCATGCGCTCCTCAACAGAGAGGTCATGCTATGGTTGGAACAAGTTCACAGTTTCCTGATTGATGTGGCGCAGTAGCCAGGACACCCTCCAAGTCTTGCCATCCGGTGCCGCAGCTGCCAAGTCTTCTGGATCCCCTACACACAGGAAAGACAGCAGCGCGAAGAAACGGTCCCTCGGCATTATATTTCGTGGGAGAAGGCCACTGAATATTCTTGATGCTCTCCAGTACAAGTGCAGTCGTGGCACTGCAACAACTCCCATGTAGATGATGATGCCAATCAATCTCAGCATCTCCAGTGGAGTAACTTCTTCCCAGGAGCCGTCATCTCGAGAGTACGTCTGCCATTCCAGAATATGCATCCACGCATATTTACTTGTGTTGTCACACAAAGTCTTTACTGCTTCTGTTGTGAAAAGCGAGAGAAAAAAATCCAGCGGTCTCGAGAATCGACGCATGTCGCTCTGCGGCGCTGCTCCGACATAGGCACCAGGTTGTCTCGTGGGTGCAAACTTGATACAGTGTGGTGTATTCGGCAAAATATCCTGGCCATAGGTTGTTGAGACCCTAAACACAAAAATAAAACTGCAGTCATCAAATGTGAAGCGGGTTTTTGTAGCAATACAGCACGAAGTCAGAAACGAAGCTTACCTACGAGCACCTGTTGACGTCCAAGGCACTTGAGCGGGAACGTCTTCATCAGAGCTGAAATCTGACGATCCCACATCGTTACTAGATCCATCACTGCTGCTTTGATCATCAAAATGAGCAGTAGAAGCGGCCGAAGTGCTTGCAACAGGAGTCGGCTGTCGCGGCGCGGACGGGACACCATTCCGCCAAACATGACGAGACCTTCGGTTTAAAGTTACACTTCCAACGGCGCCTCCGCACGCGAAAAAAAAAAAAGAAACTGAAACTGAGAGTACTTCTCAGTAAGATTGCCAGATGGCGGTAGTTATCTGTAGCGCACTGGTTTTAAATTTTGTGGGAGATTCAAAGTCATCAGAACTCCGTGTCCGATGGCCTATTGCGCCATACTTAGGCTTGTGCAAATAGTAAATTTAAGGTTCGAAGCGAATAGTGATATTGGTCGAATAATTTCGAATAGAATTCGAATAGTATATATCGCATAATATAAAGAAAAACGAGCATATTTGTCATGACCCAACCAACCTGCACAACGTATTTTTAATAATGTAACAAGGCATGTGCAAATATCATTTTGGTTCAAAGGAAGTGGAAGCAACTTTCAATAGTAGCAGGATTTGGCTTTCGGTAGAATGCAAGTGATAACCTGTAAAATATGTTACATTTTAAAATTTATTACACTTGGAGCGTATAAGCTGGTATAACAAGTTTTTAGACTTAAAAATGCTGAAACGATGTGAGAGTAATATGTTCATTTAACCTTGAAGTGGGGCTTCGTGGCAGTACGGATTTTCCCTGGAAAGGTGTATTCATGGTATAGCACCGCTCCACTGCTGTGAAACCACCTTTACAGGGGGTTACAAGCGGACTAATATACACCTATTCGTTCATTTCGAATACTTCGAAATTTTCAATAATTTAAATTCGAATCGAAGCGAATTCGAATACTGTATTATTCGTTCGAATATTCAAAGTGCTCGAATATTCGCACAAGCCTAGCCGTACTGAAAGAGTTAAGGTACTTCAGAAGCTACCTTACAGAGGCTCCCTTTTCATGAACTTAAAGGGGCCCTGCAAGACCTTTCTTAGTTATATTGGAATAGTCTCATTATTGACGTATGACTCTTCATGAGTCATATGCCGCAAAAATTTTTCGAATCCGTCAAGTCTAAGTGGTGTCACCAAATTATAGAGATCACGTTCCGCAGCTTTCTCCCTCAACTCAACGCCGCGAGCGCGCGGAAAGCTAGGCAGCGAGTCGACGGAGGGAGCGCAGAGCGAGGCTCCGCCCAAGAGCGCCGGCGGAGTTCTTTTCTTCATTTTTTTCTCTCTGACGTCTGGGCGCAACCACGTGGTCTGTGCCGCCACTTCCGGTCGGCTTGCGTCGTTCTCGTCGAGCGGCGTCGATCGCACTGTGTATCGCGCGTGCTTGAAAACTGCGCGTCGGTTTGGTAATGTTGGGTGTGCACCTCGAACGCCGTAGTGTTTTCATCGCTCTGCCAACCACAGAAGCAAACCTGCGCGCTCGTTTGGAACGAATGACAGCTGAGATCGGTTTCGGCCCATACTCCGATACACCGCCTCGTAAGACGGCACTGGCAGACGACCCCGAAGCGCCGCCATTACCGGACGCCAGCATTGTTATCGGAGACACGCTGCGCCCGTGCCTCGGTCGGTCGTGAGAACGTGCCGACGATGCAGTTCTCAGCTGACGAGGCAACACTCGAACGGCTGCCACTCTCAACGGCAACCGGCGATGGTCAAAAGCACAGAAATATTCACGTTTTCGGCACTGCGCATGGCGAAGAAAACGGAACCACGCAACTACGAGCAGACGAGCTGTCGGTGAGACCAGAAGTGCTAATATTAATGTTTGTTCGGTGTTTTTAACGCAATAACATAATATAAACATACATATTATCTACTTATTGAACTCAAAATTAACAACGAAAGTAATAATGAGGGTGTTATCGTGATTATAACATCAGCCAATGGTGGAACTGCCGACAATCGCGTCATATTTTGTGGACTAATACATCATTTGTCGAGAGAAGAGGGAGCGATTTTCAGCTGACTTTGAGGATTTATTGTAAATTCCAGGCCGTGCGCATCGCTATAATATTTGGCTCGCGTGTTCTCGGGAGCCTCGACTACCGATCGGCAGCGCTTTTTGAGCATGCTCGAAAAGTGTTGCAGGGCCCCTTTAAAGGGGCCCTCCAACACTTTTCCAAGTAATCATCTGATGGCTTCATTAAGAGCTCATTGCCTCATGAACCGAGTGCCACGAAAATTTTAGAATCTGTCAAGTACGAGTGGAGTTATAGGGATTTGCCGCACGCTTTAAGCACTTTTTCTCTCCTTTCATACCAGCGAGCACGCTGAAAGCCGCGCAGGGAGGGACATGACAAGGGGCCAAGAAGATGCGTCCTTTCGTCAGTGCGTGTCATGACCTTGAGCACTTTTTTTTCATTTTTTCTTCGAATGCACGGCTTACTTTCAATTTGATCGCAAGCGCGTGCGGGCACGTGGTGGCATCCCACGGCTGACACAGTAACTATGCAGCTCACGATGCTCAAATCAGTCAACTGCCGTGGACTTGGGTATATGGCACAGTAATTTGGGTATATGTCTTCACTTGTTGAGAGAAGAGGGAGCGATGCCTAGCTGACTGAGAACTAATTGTAAATTCCAGGCCGCGGGCTGTGCTACAATGTTTGGCTTGCGCGTTCTCACGAGCCTCGACTACCGATCGGCAGCGTATTTTGACCATGCTGAAAAAGTGTTGCAGGGCCCCTTTAAGTTGGGCTAAAGGAGGCCACTGAGGGCAAGGTCTGTTCTTGAAACGCAGCAAGGAGCCCAAAAGGCAAGGAACACTAAAGAAAAGGGCGAGGTTGGTTTGTGAATACGGCGGTAAGTCCCATTTTGCCGTGCGTGACTCATCAAGAATTCTTCGCTGAGACCATGCAGGATGCCATGCTACAGTAGGTCTGAAACCGGGTCCAAGTGCACCTTCAGCTCTGAGGCCCTCATCCAGGCAAAGGAGAGAACCAGCATGGTTATCAGTTTATGAGAGATACTAAGCTTAACGATTGGTTTTGTGAGCGGAGAATACGTTGTGTTGATTGTAACTTTTTGTTTCTGGATGGTGCCACAACTAATACAGTAAAAGCTCGTTCATTCAGATTTCACGGCAGTGGGAAAACCTTCCGAATTAACCGAATGCCGAATTATCGAAAGTATCAAGAAAAGAATAAATAAATGTCTATTACATCATTTCACTTTCAGTTTCTTGAGGAATATGCAAATTCATTAATTATTTTGCATAAGAGCAGTGCAAAAGCCGCATTTTTCGTCATTTGCGAATTTGTTTACAATGTGAATGTGGCTCAGGAACCTCAAGTCTTAATCCGAAATGTGCTCTGAGCCCATTCCTTATTACGTATAATAATGTGATTGTCGATGACGACCATGCTTTTCTGAAAGCCAGCGGCCATTTTGGCCATCCGCGAGCGCAATTTTCGCTCCTTTGCATTGCATATTTGTGGCGATTCACGCTCGGCGCGTTCCGAGGTTCGTCCGAATTAACTGGGTTGTGGCCAAATATGACGGAATTAACGAGAGTTTGATGCCATTAAACAATACACATGCTTGCCGGGAACACAGAACACGTCCTAATTATTAGATTTTCTGAATTAACGAGTGTTGAATTAACGAGCTTTTACTGTATCCTCACCTGTACATATACGTCATTGCTATGAAACAAAGGGATTCATTTCATTGCCTTTGATCAAAGCAGGTTCCTTTGGCAAGCGCATGCATGTAGGTGCATGTGTGCAGACATCAGTTGGCACATATGTTTAGTGACACACACACAGTGCTACATGTGCACGAAATTATACACAACTAATGAAATCAGCAGACAATGATGCCAAGGAAAGCATTGGGGGCATTATTTATGGTTTCTTAACTGTAGAGTAACGATTCTCACTCAAATCGAAAGAAATCAAAGTGGACGAAAAGTCACCCTTTCCGTCGGTGGGATCCGAACCCACAACCTTCAACATTCGAAAGTTTGTTGGTTTGGATCCCACCGACAGAAAGGGAGATTTTTCGTCCACTTTAATTTCTTTCAATTCAAGTGAGAATCGTTACTCTACAGTTAAGCAACCACAAATAATGTCCCCAATGCTTTCCTTGGCTTAATTTTAATTGTCTGCCAATTTCATTAGTTGTGTATAATACAGAAAAACGAGGCCCTACTTGCAGTGTGGATTTTCCCTGGAAAGGTGTACTCACGGCACAGCACCCCGCCACTGCAGTGAAACCACCTTTACAGGAGGTTTACATATGGACTAATAATACAGCTATTCGTTCATTTCGAATACTTTGAAATTTCCAAGAATTTAAATTCGAATCGAAGTGAATTCGTATACTCTAATATTCGTTCGAATATTCAAAGTGCTCGAATATTCGCACAAACCTACTAAAAGCACATGGGATGTCACGATTTGACCATACAAGCCGCACATACAAAGTGGCAGCCAAGTAACACCAGAAATGCTGGACAACCCAGTATCAATGAGGCCTGATGTTTACAACTGTCCACTGGGTGCATGTTTGCTCGACTTACAACAACACTTCCACAATATTTTCAACAAACTCAAAGCAGAAATTTAGGATAATTCATATGTTCTCAAATACGATCACTGTATGTTTTCGAGAAATAAAAATGCAAGAAATTCAAATAGTACAGTCAAACCCGACTATATCGAACTTGGATAAAACGAATTATCCTTTATATCAAAATATTTTCACACATGACAATGCATTAACGTCAAAGCATAGGAAAACCTGTGGCTACATCGAACAAAAATAGCCGGGACACGTCCTATACCGACCATCAGAAAGTGTGAAACGACCCAGGAAGTCGGCTTTTCCTCACAAAAAGATGAGTTTCCCTCATGGAAGGGGACTTTCCCACATGCATTCAGGAGAGAAAGAGGTGGCAAAGCGCCATGCAGAGCGAGTAGAAACTGCCGTCACGAGCTTTCTCGTATGATCCTTCGCTGGTGCGCCCATCGGCCTGTCGTGCGCGGTCATTGGGGTCGCCATTCGCTTCTCCGCGATTCTCCGCTTCTTTTGTTAACGCGATGGCTGTGGTGAAAACGGAGCAACGCTATTCTCCACAAAGCTGGCGATGATCAACACTATCGAACGTGAACAGAAGTCTGACGTCGCCGCTGCGTACAGCATCATAAGAAGCGCGTTGAACACTATAATGAAGAACAAGGCCGACATAAGGGCCAAGCCGGGCTAGGGGAAGCTTCCAATGCCCGACGAGTATACGCGCAGCTGCATATGAAGACGTTGAAGCGGTGCTTACATCGATACTGTATTTTCTCGTGTATAACATGCCCCTGCATATAACTACAGGAAAATAAACACTAAAGAAAAGGTCCCTGCGTATTGCTGCCAAGCCGGCTTCCTTACATTATCGTGAAGCAGTTTCACAAAGCCAACTTGGGCAACGAAAATACAACAAATTTTTCAAAAGTTCTATATCGAATTATATGATATATCGAACTAATTTCCGTATTTGTGCGAGTTTGATATATGCGGGTTTGACTGCATTCCCAAAGGCTTGTAAAAATTTCAGGACTTCCAAGGCTCTGAAATTGAGCATTTCAATTTCACTACTTTTTAAGGGTTTCAAAGACTTGCGCATGAACCCTGATACTGTAGCACACTACTACATTCCACAGTGGTCCGACAATGGAGAATGGCATCTGTGTGGTGATTACCATGCTCTTAACAAGGCCACTGTTCCGAGCCTGGACCTAACTCCCCCCATCTAGGATTTTACATGAGCCCTTCATAGCTGCACCATTTTCAGCAGGTCAACCTAACGAAAGTCTACCACCAGATTCTGTACCCTCACCTATTCCTAAGACCGCTAGACCGCTATTACAGCCACCGACTGATGTACTGGACCTTCAAGGGGTCGAGGTAGCACCCGGAAAAACGAATTTTCGGAAAAACGAAAAGACACTTCATTTAACGAGCGGCTTGAAAAATTGGTCAGTCTGTTTCTGCGGGTAGCCACATTGCCCTACCAACAGGTAAGCTTGCGTGTCAGCGAGGATGACCTTCTTGCTGTAAGCAGCAAAAAGCACCATGAGGGCTCGCATTAGTTCAGAACTAGCCGGCAGCACAGTTACTGGCCTTCTTGCGGCCTTCTTTTCCATCACCAATCGGCTGTAATTTCTTCGCTTCAATGTTCTTGTCGAGGAGGTACACGAGGAAGGCAGCGTCGGCGCCATCAGTAACAACAAGGTGATGAAACCACGATCGGTTGTTGAAGCAGCAATGCAAACAGCCCAACCGACCACATGCGACACCGTAGGCAACTGATGAGATCAGCTGATGATACGCATGCAACGCGGGTTTGAGGCTGCAGAAAGACAAAATGGCAGTAGTGTTTGTGTTCTCGGCGGTTTTCGGTAGCTTTGGCTGGCTGTCGAAAGAAAGAGTCCAGAAAATCAAAGGTAAAGCATCTCAAACATCCAAAATTTCGGTCGGTGTCATGCACTGGAGCAGGTGATGGTGCTATGGCAATGTTCGGATGGTATTCAGGCAGGTCCGAAAAATCGGTCGGCGACTGTATAACACCCTTCGGCCTGTTCCAATATCTGTGCATATCCTTCGGACTTTGTCACAAACAAATTAAATTCCCGATTTTACCAACTTAGCAAAATTAAGGTGTAACTTTGCATATGTTCATACTCTGCTACATTACAGTTCTTGATTCATTTCACCTGCATGTGATTCTAGCATGAATCGGTGAGCAAACCAGAAGATGTACTACTCGGTGATGTACCAGCATGCATACAACTTATACGTACCAGCGGGATACGTCCTAAATATGGAGTCGATGATGTCAGCTGTGAGATTGTACTTGAGGCCCTCTGTGCCGTCTGTCTGCGGCTGGACGTCAACGAGAAATGCTGCCGAGACTCCAACAGGCTGTGATGCAGGGGACACCTGAGTGCTCCCGGCCTTCTTCTGTGCACCAGAAATAAATGCCAAGGCAAAGCCTGTTATAAGACTCATGTACCTCGACCAATGCAAAATCAGATCACAATGATACAGTAGGTATCACACTGAAGCGGATAGCTTCAGTCATAAAGTACGCATTAGTGTACGCGGCTTGTTTTTGCTAATTCTGTCAGCATAGGCAAAAAAATAAAACCACACAGCCACAGGTCGATATAACATTATGCCTTCCAAGTCTATGTCGCAATAAAAAAAAAAGAACCTTCTGCTTAAAAAAGGAGACTCCACTTTACGACAGCCTGCAACACAGTTCTACGCAAATACACTTCGCTAAGTATCTACCATGTTTGACAGATTTTCAAAACGCAACTTTCGGTTAAAAACCTTCCTTCCTCACAAGTAGCTGAAATTATAAATGACAAATATATGTGGTTGAGTGTACACGTAACTAAGAGTTCATTGACCTGTTTATCATGAGGACTTGTTAAGACTATTCACAAAGTAGTAAACTATATACCCGCATTCTCAGCTTTTTTTAAAATGATGTCTTTGAATGAGCATCTCTGAAATACACACTGAGGCATTTGGTACATGGAGATTATTCAATAGGCAAGAAGCACTACCTAATACGAGTGAACTCCATGAAGCCAAGTTTAGGAGGTCTAATAGAATAATTGTGCAGGAAGTCTAATTTTATAAGTATAATTGTGTACTGATGCTGTGAGCATCAGTACACAATTATATAACATTGAGCAGTTTCACCTAATGAGTACTAGTCAATAACAACCATGCAGCTTACACCAAACAGTGACACAGGTGTACTAAGGGGCAAATATTTCTTGTGCTGGACAACGGAGGAAAACTATATACTAGTATCCTTGTTACACGAGGTTCATGTCAATTCTGATCCAGCTCAACTAGTACTGGTGTTTATTTATAACCGATGCTAAGCACTGCTATAAGCCTTGGTTAACTGCTTGCTTAGACAGCCAACTTCACAAGCATTAAGAATAGCTAGATTTGTATGTGAAACAGTAAGGTAAATTTATGATAACAAGCGAGCTGTAAAGTACACATTTTGAGCAAGCCAATGCCGAGTGCAGCAGTTATATCCTTTCCTTTATGCTCTAGCGAAATGGATTTCGCAGCTTCATTCTTGGTGAAAACGTCTGTATTTATGAGATGGGACCAACACACAACATTAAGGCACATGGACACACTTCTCCTCTGCTACTCAGAAAGCTGCAGTCTAAAAATTACCGAACAATGCATTTGTATTTGTAAATATGGGCACAGTGTATGATAATACAGTTAAACACAGATGCTTTTGTTTAGCACCTGGTGCCCCACACTTATGAAAGTCAGTGCGCCCAAGATTAGAAAGTAGAGCTGTGCGAATAGCAAAATTTCGGGTGCGAAGTGAATTCGAATATGAAGTGTAAGTGCGAATCGAATCAAATATTTTTCGAATATTTCTAGAATATTTATCGAATACTTTGAAGCAAAATTGCAGAAAAAAAAAAGTTGGAGATGATTCCTAAGCATATTTTTATGAGATAGCAACATGAAAGTGTTTCTTTTCGCTAGGTTGATGAAGCACTGGAGGGGTGGTGTTTCAGAGTTTTCTTATCAAGAATGAGGCAACGTAGAGGCCAAATTGTATTTATGTACATGATTTGGTGCAACCAAAGTGTTGCCGACAACACTTTACACGTGATAGGCAGAGATGCCATTTCCTCAGCCTCTCCTCCTCTTTGAACTTCTGTGGAAGCCCAATAATGTGGTGGACAAGGGTGTGCTCCCTTCAAGTCCGGAGTTCCAAATCTGCCTCGCAGACGTCGATATATAAGAACATCTGAAATTTTGGATGCTAAAAGCTTCGGCATCCGATTTTTCAGACTTCCTGCCCAATTTCAGGTCCAAAACAGCATTAATAAAGCCCCCAACTCTGCCACATTTTTCATCTCTATGTTGGAACCAGCATTTTTTTTTTTTAGTCAATATATTTTCGCCCGTAACGGAGCTTGAAAGGCAGCATATTGAGAATCTAGGGACCACTTCCAATGGGGCGTTGACTGTCTCTTGGCTAAGTTCAACCGTAACGGAGCTTGAAAAGCAGCTTTGAATGCGAGAGTGTAATGAGGTGAAGCATATTGAAAATTCGAAGGGGTCACTTTCAATCGGATGTTCACTGTATTTGTCTCTAGGAAGTTCAAATAGTTCGAATAGTAAAATTCCAGTGCGAATCGAATCGAATAGCAAACACTATTCGAAAAATATTCGAAATTTCGAATATTCGCAAAGTCATGCAGATAGAGTTCCCCGGAAGGTCAGTGCACTTAAATACAAGAACTTCTTCGTAGCATGACTTGTGGATTCTTTTGTACGCATGACCAATAGCATCCCCTCACTACAAGTCCCCTAGTATTTCTAATTCCTTATTTTCTCCTTGTTTTCTACTGAAATCCACAAAACCGATTTCAGATGAGGCAGACTAATGTTGAGTGTGCTATGAAATGACAAGAGTATATTTTAAAGTGTCAGTGTGACAGGGGCATTCATGGTACATAATCAGCATAGAAATTTTTACAGGCTTTTACACTGACAAATGAGGAAACTGATGACTAAGGAGATGTGGAAAGAGGCTTTTGAATATTTGTGCTAAGTTTTTAATTAGGGCTAAGATAAAATGAGTGCAAGGCTCACTGGAGCATGGTTGGCCCAAAACTCTTCCGGGGTGATAACACGACTGACAACCAAGTTCCTGTACAGCTCGAACAGGCGTGGGTCTTCCTGAAGAATCCTGCACGACATACGGCACCAGTTAAATACCCGATCAATCGGGCATGACAAAATGAGAGGTCTAGATATTGCTGGTTGTATATATGACTAAAACAGAACAGAAAGTGTAGAAACAAGATTTTTTTCAGAACGTTTAATGACAACCACTTTTGCACTACGCAAGAGGTTTGCAATTCGGCCAAGACAGAGCTCTTCTAAATGTCAAATATATACTGTCTTATTAAAACGAAACACTGGAACCCCTCAGATTGATGCAGCACAAACCTGCCAAGTTTGGAGAAACGGAATCCGGGAGATCTCAACGGGGGGGGGGGGGGGGGGGGGGGGGGGGGGGGGGGTACTGCGATACCAATTGCGACACTGTCAGCAGGATTTTGCGGTCGCTGCTGATCTCTACAGAGTCCAAACCAATAACATCACTTAAGCATCGTCTGTTTAACGTGCGAGTAAAAGCACTGTGAAAGCTACAGAACCAGAGTGCCTGCATGCGCGCGCGCCAAGAAGTAGTACCTATATTTATTTTCTAATTCGAAAAGTTACCTAGCTCGAATAAATAAAGATTTCTTCATTATACAAATAGAACGAGTATGGGAAGCCGTTTGTGAAAAAAAGTTATTGTAAACTTCAATTTTGTTTCTGTCTTTTTTATTTCTTGGACACCAACACGTTTTCCTCACGCCTGCTCTCTCAGTAAACATGGCGTCCGCGATGTCGTCTGAACCGTGTGCGGCCGCAAACTCACCGTGTCGTTCTCCGAAGAAGCTGTACACTAAATGTGACAGAAAGTGGCTATCAAAACAGATCGAGCAAGTTATCTGCAATGTCTACGCTGGAGTGAGGCGCCGTCAGCGTGACTTGTCTGCAAATGCAGTGTGCCGGACTGTCGCCGAGCTCACCGCAGTGAGCGAGCGAACAGTTAAGCGTATCAAGGCTGAAGCTCTGCGGGCCCCACTTGCCTCACCGAAGCGCAAGCAATTGAATTCCTCGGGCCAAACTGAGAAGCGCGTCACCGGCAAGACGCGGCGGCATCGCTATGACACGTTTGCGTTGGCAGCACTGCGGCGCAAAGTGCACAGCTACTTCATGCGCAATGAAACTGAGCTGAACCTTTCTACAATTGTTAAAAAAAAAAGAAGAATCCTTTCTACTACGTGGCCAGAAAACTTTGCTCATGTGTCCAGACAAAGCACTGGACGCATGGGGCATAAGTGGATTTCCGGGAGATTTTCCTATGACCCGTACAACCGGGAGAAACGTTCAAAATCCGGGAGTCTCCCGGGTAATCCGGGAGACTTGGCAGGTATGGAAGCATTTTTGTGAAACACTTGTTTTCCCCAGGTTGGCAATCATAGAGCACGGCAGCAGCGCATCAGCAATGCCACATCAAAGTCTCACAATGTCTAACTCTAGCTTCTGTTGGTGTCTGCGAATAAGGAGCCATTGCAGTTCCTGCTTACGTAGAACCTCTATTGCTACAAAAGTAATCGTACTTTGGAAGTAAAATTTTTTTTAAAGGAGCTTGCAGTGGCTGGCACAAGAACCCCAACGCACAGTCACTTCATTTTTCTACTTCGACCCCAGACTAGTGGTTCTCATATGGGGGTCCACGAAGCCAGTTTTGGGGGTCCGCAAAAGCCATTCTGAAAAAAGCAAAAATAACGGATTTTTTGCAGGCTCACTGGTATGTCCCGAAACATCGACCCCTTTTGATATTTTAATGCTTCACCACATAACACCACTGCATTGCAGTGGAGCTGACGTATGTTTCCCCTTCTCCATTAGATGGTTGTAAAGCCTTTGTTGCAGTTTTCTACGACATGTGTACACGAGCACGCTTTTTCCAGGTTTGCATACTTGAGGAGCAAACATAGCTAGGAACAGGTTGAATGCGGCTGCAGACTGCACAACTTATTGGCAAGCTGTTGAGATCGAATTGGTGTGGCTTTTAAGCTTGACCATTCTGGCCAAGGAGAAATAACAGGCATCTATTTCATGCTGCATGCTGTGTTAATTTATGACCCCCCCCCCTTTTTTTCTCACTGCAAGGGGTCTCTCATCACATCTACCAATCCATAAGGAGTCCCCGAAACATCCATGGCCGAGAACCACTGCCCTAGACGGTTCACCTATGGGAAAATGTTCAGCATACGTCAACCTGTGGGAAAAGGTGAACCTTAGAAGGTTCATCTTTTCCTACATCATTACTATTGCATTATCAACATGGCCATTGGCTAAAGAAAGTTGTCTACTGAGTTGACATGAAGCCAGCAGCATGTGCAAAGTTGCGAAGTGGGGCTGGACAGAAAGGGTGGTGGCGATGAAGTGGGGCTTATAATTAAATAGATAAATAAACATGAATAAAACACTGGATCTCCAGTAACAAAGCCTGATGCTCTAAAAACTATGTTAAAGGCACATGCCTCCTCAGGCACAGAAGAATGTTCCATGCACAAGCGAGCGCATTCAGGCGCTGGGTTGAATTATCAGTCACTGCTCTCCTCAAGAATTCAAGCCAGTGCGTTGAGACACCTGGTGCGATTTCACAATGCTGACAGTTTGCCGCCGGTCTCATCTAGTGGATACAGCATCAAGGTGCAAGACCTGCATAACCACTGACGCTGTTGAAACTGGAAGTTGCTCAACCCTACCAGTGCCCTTTCAACTGGCTTAACTCTTGCATGCACAGAACTGCATTTCTGGCAGGAAACAAAGTTTCATGCAAAAACGGTGAATTCTTTTTGAGAAAATTATTTTCTCACAAGCAAAAAAAAAATTGGCACCTTTAGTTCAAAAGATATGAGGTGGTCACCTGAGGTGACTACCATGCAGTAAGGGTCTACCAGTCAGTTTCGGTGGAAGGCTGCAAAACAGTGCTTTTTTCCTGCAGGAGCACGGGGACATTGTATATACCACACATCTATCTCAATCTTGAAGGCTCATTAAAGTATTTTGCAAAACTTCTCCTCGAAGCACCAAAAGAAAAATAATATATTACTAGCCTTCTAAGACCCTTCATGCATGGTGGTCACTCTAGGTGACCACCAACTTCAGCGACACTTGCTGAGTACAGCTCTTAAAGGGACCGACAACTGGCCAGAACGGGTGAATAGATCCTGGTGGAAATGAAAAGGCCGTGAATTATAGTGGCAGATTCCAGAATACTTTTCGCGATCTGAGTAGGATTTATATTTTTAAATCGCGTTTAAAAGTAACAAAAACCGGTATGTCGCGCAGCCTAGCGCGAGCGCCATGAACCAGACGTATGCAGTCTTAAGCACTTTGTTGTACGTAGTCTAATGCTTTTACACGCACCAGAACGAGGGCTGAAAATTTGAATATGTATGTTATTGTCAATTCCCGTTTGTTTCTAAGGTAAAAGAAGTAAAGGACGAGATGCAGCGCTGCTTTCGTGGCTTCCAGTGAAACGGAGGCTGCGGCGCATGCGCGGGGCGTCCGGCGGCGTTTCCCGCGTAGCTCGACTCTCGTCTGCTCTCGCCGTATTGGACTTTTGAAGAGTAGCACGCGAGTTTGCGCTTCTGCTCGCAAAATGCCATCGACTTACTGTTCTGTGGAGGATTGCTACCACTTCATGAACAGCACTGCTGATGTATCCTACCACTTGTTTCGTTTTCGAAGGCTTAGCTTGGCTTGGCTTGACTAAAATGTGATAAAGCGACCTGTGTACAGCCAAAGTACTTCTATAAGAAGCTCCAGAAAAACGATATAACTATATTGTAAAATAATTTAATAGGCTAGAAAGAAGTAGCCGCGGCACCGCAGGCTTTTGCAAACGTAACATTGCCTTTTTATACTTAGGGCATAACTTGTCACCACTGCTGGCGTATAATCGCTATCGCTCTCACCTCTCACTGTTTACAGCATGGGATATTAAGACTGCATAATAGCTGCAGATCGAGAAACTCTGATTAAAAATGTTTTACGGCGTTCTCCACGTTACCACTCCGTAATTAGAAGCTCTGACCGGTAAGCTTCCCGTTGCACTCAAGAAAACGGTTACCACAAAAGTTGGTTGTCGGTCCCTTTAATTTCTTTATTCCTTGGTATTAGCTACTTATACAACGTGTTGTCCTAAGCTATCAACTTATGGCGAATTCCATTGGCGGATTCGGAGTGGCCGACTAACTCTACGCCGGAGCACTCCACTCCGTGGAGAGCATCCGAAGGAAATCTGCCAATGGAACCCAAGCGCCCTCGCCAGAGCAAATGGTAGCGGGCGCTAGCGCACATCTACTTCCCAAGCGCCCAGCATTCCTCACGGTTCGCGCAGTTTTCGCCTTCATGGGTGCGAGCGGAGAGAACGAGCGCAGTCGGACAGCGCATTTCATCGCACACGCGGTACGCCACGCTCTGCGCACGCGCGGAGAGCTTGCGACTTCCGGTCGAATCCACCGCTTTTCGCGGAGTAGCGAGAGCTGCTCCGTCGAATGGATCTGGCGCCGGAGCTGCTCCAGATCTGCCAATGAAACATACAGGGAGCACTATCAATCCGCCAATGGAACAGACTTGCTCTGAATGGAGCAGAAAAACTGCTACCGGAAGTGCTCCGAATCTGCCAATAGAATTCACCATTAGTAAGAACCAGACATACTTTCATTTCTGTAAAAATATCTCGTGTCCATCATTTAGCGCGCCTTGAAGACGACGGCAGCCGGATGAAAACAGACGTAACCTGTAACAGTGAAGACCAAACGAAGTGGCATCATCTCTGTCACTATGTTGAAACCTTTAGAAACGTGCTGTATAAAATCTTACGCGAGGGGCTCGTTTGCTTCAAGAGAAAAAAAATTAAGAAAAGGTGATTACCGTGGGTGACTACCGTGCCGGAGAGAGTTAATACCAGAGTATTTCTCTCACATTTACTGCTCCTAAGTTGACAACTTCCTGAACCCCTTCGCTCCAACTCCACACCAATTCTCCACGAAATAAAGCATGGCGCTTATGCCAGTAAACGCAGTAGCTTCGCCCACAATGTGAAACAATGATGCAACAGTTGACATGATATGTGTAGTTTGTAAGCCCAACAAAGTTTAGGCTGAAGCAAACATCTGCGGATGACAGAGCAGCTGATTGGGTGAATTGGTGAATCATGTTACTTAGGATTTCAAGCATGTAACTAAACAAACACTTGTTTAGTTACATGGCATGTGCTTGTCCCTGTCTTCTGATAGTCCTTGTTTAGTTATATGCTCAAATTCCTAAGTAAGTTTGTAGATGTTATGAACAACATTCATTTTATTTGTTTAGAAGACCAGACACACTGACAAAGAACATTACGGAGAAGCAGCTCACGGGATCCGGACAGACCAGAACTTCAGACAGCTGTGTTTCTTGCCTCAGTTATCTTTGTCTGTGCAAGTGGTGCCCTGTGGCATCAGAAGCCCCTTTTCCTTTCTCTTGAATACCATCCTGCTTCACATTACATCCCAGTGGCTCCGTTTATATGGTTTCTAACTGGCAGTGGTTCATGGATTTTCACAGCATGAATTTCCCATCACTTACGTTCGTTTCACCACGTATGTGCTAACAATCAAATCAGCACTGAATCAAGGCAAGAATGTTTTGTCACAGCACACCTGTTTTTTTCTTCAAGGTCAGAATTCAGGGTCCTTTTGAACTTAGGCAGCAGCTGCTGTAGCAGCTCCTTGACACTGTTCCTGTCTTCCAGTTGAGCCTGGGTGCCCAGAGGATTGACAAAATGGAAAGTGGTTGCGGAGCCCTCGGCACCATGCAGAACAACTTGGAGCTGCACTTTGGCCTTGCCGTCGGGGGATATCTTTTGCACTGTACAAGGCAGGAAAAAAAAAACACAAACACAGAGGCATTAATGTACTTAAGGCAGACAAGAGCTACATGTTAAAATGGTAATGTGCTCGGTCCCACAGTACCCAGCTGGGTATCTTAGGTTATTGCCTTTTAAAGGTTAACTTGAAGCAATTATACAGATTACTTGTGCTGGATACAAAGTTGCATTTCTTTGGAATTGAATAAATGCGGTTTAAATGCATTGCTGTTAACAGCTTTTGTGAAAGCCGACAACAATTCGGTCCAGACCAATGTTTTGTTTATCATAAACTACCGAAAGCATCCGCAGAGTGCCTATTAAATACCGCGAGCTCTCTCTCTCCGCACTTACATGGAAATGCTGCCACCAGCATCTAATTGAGATATTTAGGCAATAAATAAGTTTTTCATGTTTGTAACATTTAAATTGGTAGTGTAAACCACGTTGAAGAGTAATTTCTTGCATTTATGACCTTCGCTTGTGAGAAGGATATCATGAACTATGGTCACATGCTGAAAATTGGAACACATCGTTATTTCCAAATTCAAAACAACAGAAATGAGGCGCGGGCGGGTGACAAGACAGCCTCACATGGCAACTTACAGGATATGGTCACATGTCTGCAAATGTTACTGAAATTAGCCTGATGACGACAAAGTTATCTTCAATTTGATCACAAGTGAGCCATTCAATTAACGTTTTCAAGAGCATAACTTTTCTTTTTTTAACTGTCGTGTCTAACATCTGAAAAGCTACAAATTAGGTTATACAAGGAAGACCACACTTGAGGGCTGTGTATTAATATTGACCACCTGTGGTTCTCTGCGTACCTAATTCACCGTGCACAAGCGCTGTTGCATTTTGAGCCCATGGGAATGCGGCTGGGATTAAACCTGCATACTCATGCTCAACAGCACAACCCAATAGCCACTGCTGCAGAGAACGTAAATTTTTGGCAACATCTTTCATACAATTACATTCCCACTGCTATTACCAATCCTTTCATTGTTTAGCAACATCAATGAATGAATAAAAACTTTTTTTTTTTAACAAAGGATCATTTGATGGGGAAGTGGAGATCAGTGTGGAAGAAGATGGTGACACCCAAGTTCCAATGGCCATGAGTTCCAGATTCATACAACAACTTACGCGTCCCCTTTTTAATTAAAATCAATACATGCTTAGATGTGGAACTACTACTGCTCATGTAATGCTTTATCCATATAACATATTTGGCAAAACTTCAACTAAGGTTATGATGGCAGCCGTTTAAGTTGGAAGGTGTCTACTAAAGCAAGAACTTTGTCTGTGAATCATTTCATGAGCTATACATAGTTTTCACTGACGTCACCGTGGTTGACATCTTGGAATGCTAGCTGGTTGAGATGCTGCGTAAACTCTTGCTCGAATGCGCGGAGCAAGAAACAGTGACGGCTCACCATCAGATTAGTGCCGGTGCTCCCAAGCATCTTACATACCCAAACTTTCGCGTTCCCCCTCGGCACGGCTGGCGAACAGAAGAAAGTGGGGAGAGCACAAGAGAATGCAGGGACTGAACAACTGGGTGCCCTGCCCTGCACTGACACCCTCCGATGAGATAAAAATGGTCACGGTGGCCGCCATGTTGAGGTACTAGCGCAGAGAACTTGTCTGTGACGTCATGTGAAAACTATGTACACTTCCGGAAATCAACAGCAAGAAAAACGTTTGAAAAAATAATGGCATTACATATATCACATATGTCTATGTATTTCTTGCGTTAACGATCTCATGATATGACCCCAGACAATGAAGCTGACCTTGTGCTGACCTTCTACAACTAACACAGCTCGCTGTCTGTCATGACATTCAGCAAGACTAAACTAAGGCTGTCAACAAACTAATGATTACGTTTCTCTTTAACGCAGGCCTGCTTAACCTCAGCGGTATTATATGTTAGGTTCCTCACTCACCTCGATGCACAACAACCACAGTTAAAGCTTAAGAGAGCTCGGCTCTTTGCATGCAGTAAGCTTCGTAGGTTTTCCCATAAAGGTTGTTGGTTGTTCAAGATCTATGCAAGTTAGCAGGGCTTCTCAGTTGTCTTACTTTTGGGAAATAACAGTATTTGCATGTGTCTCGTCTATGAAAACTTTTTTTTTTCTTTTTACCAGCTACAGGGAAGAAACTGCATTTCAGGAAAAGGCTTTTTTGATAACCTTCGTTTCAATTGTTCCAAGTGAAGGAAAATCTTGTATACGCATGCTCTCTACTGCACTGTGTTTCGCCAGGCAATCGTTGCTCAACCAACTGATCCAGGAAAGGGGACAAAAAACGCACAAAAGAACAAATATTGTTATAAAGTTGGGTGGAATGATTTTTCAAATCTTTTGCTTTCCGTCGACAGGTGGGTAGATGGGAAGAGGGGACGAACATAACCGCTGGAGACAAGGAGGCACTCTTGTGATGAATTTCAAATTGTGCACATGGCATGATAGATACATTCGGGCGCGGCTGAAGTTCTAACCACTTGATCGCCAACTCCTTTTAACCAAGCTTTACACACTGTGAGCTTCTAGGAGCTCACAGTGTGTAAAGCCGACATGGAAGATTGTACACATCATCCTGAAAGTTTGAATTGAAACTCCTAAAGCATTGACCCAGGAGTGTGCCATGTGCTCGGACAGTCATACTCGACGAGCGTACCAAAGTGAACATGTTGGTAATATATGCGCACGTGTGGAGACACATAGACGGCTTCATAACAACCTCGTTCCGGGTCATTGGTGCTACCGCAACATCTTTCGCCTGAAAAGATGCACACGAATACTCACTTTTGATGTCCGCATACTTGTGGCTCACGGAAAACGAGTCCTTGCCTTCCAACATCCACGCAATGCGCTCTGCCATCAAATAGAGGGTGCCGTTATTCTTCTTGTAGCGCACGTTGCTCACCATCAGGAGGACGTCTTCCGACGATGTGCCCATGACTGCGATTTGGTGCAGTCGCGAAGTCGCGCCTAAATCAAGCAACCACCCACACTGGTTCTACCGACGAGTACAGTTCGGGTCCGTAAGCGAAACTAAAACCACGCCTGAGATGAGGTAGTCACGGTAACCGGAGCACTCGAAGCTCAACAGTCGGCGATTCATACGAGATTAGTTCTCCGTTGAGGTAACTGCAACAAAGGAGCGGTCCGCTGTTCGCACATTCGGAACGGATAAAACGCACAGAGCCTTCGGCCAGTGCACAACATACGAAACGCGATTACTTGTTGCAAAACAGGTGAGAAAATAACAGCAAATTCCACCACACGCCTGCTACGGCCACAACAACGGCCACAGGGGCCCGGCAATCGTTTACTCCAGTCTCCATTCAACCATTCAACATGTTATGCCATGTCGGCATCGGCCACCTCGCGGTAACAGCAACGATTTTTTAAACGTGGCCTCCAAGATTCGACAGCGTTGGACAGGTTTTGTAAACAGCCGGTTGGTGGCGACACGAGTCCGGGAGGCCGCGATGAATTTCGCATGCCGCATTTTTTCACATCTTGCGGTCGTTTAATCGATTCAGTTCACCGGGAACTGAAATTTACCTCTTGTATTTGAACTCCGAAAAACTTCCACATGCTAGTTCCTTGTTAAGCTTTTTTTTTTGGATAGGTCTTTAGCCCTTTCTGTGCGGAACTTTCCAAATTCAGTGCAATATTTATATTACATGCATACATCTTAATCATAGGCGTGCGCACGGGGGGGGGCAGGGGGGGGGGGGGCGCCCCCCCGTAATCACCTAAGAGGGGGGGCGCAATATCTGCCCCATACATTGATTTAGTAGGGGGGGGGGCTGCGATGAACCTTCGCCCCCCCCCCCCCCCCTGATGGGGAACCCTGCGCACGATTATGATCTTAATGGCAAAAGCTAGCTTAAATTAAATGAAAAATCCCACTGGAGTTCTTGCTGATTATTTCAAGGTCCCTTCTCACTAACTTCCAAACATTCGATGCATAGCATGCGATTTTTCGGACTTCTCAACCACAGGTTGTTTGGAGGCCGCTTTATTTTAGGCAGCAGACTCTAAAAGCTGAGCACCCAGGTTTATCACCAGTGTGCTGTACGGGATGCATAAGCATTTGTGAAGTTTAAGGTAGAGATATATTTGTACGCGGGACGATGACGCTCGCATTTATGGATTTTTTTTGTCTTCATGTTAGGTATCTGCTGCTGAACATTATGCTTCCTGCAAGAATAGGTGGGCCAGAAACGGTTGCGTATTGTTTCTTTTTTTAAAGAGAACGCCTTAAATGCATCATCAAACACGAAATTTGACCGTCGGCGTCTCGCGTCCTGCGGCGTCGGGGACGCGTGGGGCATAAAAAATCATCACGTGATGACGTCATCATGACGTCACAGATCGCAAAACATTTGTGACGTCATCATGACGTCACAAATTCTGGCGTGACGCTATGTGACATAACGCAACATAATGCCGTTGTAGCGCCCTCCTTTGGGCGGCGAACAACACCGAAGAGCGCGCTACCTCAAGACAACAAAATAAGGGCGGCGCTTCGCAGTGACACGTGAAGCCATGGCTTGTTCCCTGCTGACGTCGATTCAGGTTCAGCCGACTCGTTCCTTCGCTCCTGAGGCATAAGCTTACACCGTCAATCGTAGCTTGGTCAAAGGCGGGCTGATCATGGAGGCAGTGCGAAACCACGCTTGGTGCACAAAACTTTCGGAAGGTGGCGGGGCAGGATAAATACATCTATAGGGAGCCTACATGACCGGCCGTTCATGTAGGCTCCCTAATACATCGACAAAGAAGAAAAAGAAGATGGCTGCACAAGGGACCCTGTGATTTTTTTTTCTTATCTGTGTGTGTGTGTGTGTGTGTGTGTGTGTGTGGTGTGTGTGTGTGTGTGTGTGTGTGTGTGTGTGTGTGTGTGTGTGTGTGTGTGTTTGTTACGCACACATTCTACAAACAACGATGTAATTAGAAGTACCGTAGTATTTTCTTTTTCTTTCTTTCTTTCTTTCTTTCTTTCTTTCTTTCTTTCTTTCTTTCTTTCTTTCTTGAGTGTGAGTGAGTGAGTGAGTGAGTGAGTGAGTGAGTGAGTGAGTGAGTGAGTGAGTGAGTGAGTGAGTGAGTGAGTGAGTGAGTGAGTGAGTGAGTGAGTGAGTGAGTGAGTGAGTGAGTGAGTGAGTGAGTGAGTGAGTGAGTGAGTGAGTGAGTCGCTGTAAATTGTTGCCGGCGTGTGTGCTAGACAATCAAGTGCCCCTGCATTAGTGTATATAACACTGGACGGATTCACTTGGCATCTAGACTACAGAGTATTTTTTTTTTGTCGTGATCTAATTGAAATACTTTGACCAAATCTGATGTGCGTGTTCTCAGTGACCACGCAGAGAATATTACCTAGACATCCTGAAAGAATGTGAAAATCCTTGGCATGGGTCAAAACTTCCAGCGCACGTGCTATCGGACGGTACGGTTGTTTAGCGTCGCTTTCCATGTCGTGTGGAGCATCCTGTGTTTGTGCGTGAGAGTTAGTACAACGGGACATGCGCAGGGTACATTTGTGGGTACATACGAGAGCCTTTTGTTCAGGCAGTTGGAGCAATATCACGCGTTCGTATGCTTTTGTGCACACCGACGCAAGCAGGGAAGTGTTTTTCATTTCTTCTTTTTTTAGGACAGCCACAAAGCTCTAGTGTCATACAAAAATAGAAAAAGAAAACGCACAAAGTATATTCGATGTACAAATCTGCAGGTATAATAGCTTGGGATCTTAACTTGAGCGCACTTTTCTCATGTAGAAATTGCATGAAAGGCCAAGTTTCTGGGAGGACAACTTTTTACCTGCGAGCCAAAAAAAAAGGGGCGTCCAGATTCGATATCTGTGGGGTGTCATTGTTGGGATAATAGGTCGGCAACAAAAGGTGGAGCTTCAAAAAAAAAAAAAAAAAAAAAAAAAATATATATATATATATATATATATATATATATATATATATATATATATATATATATATATATATATATATATATATATATATATATATATATATATATAATATATATATATATTGCGCTTAGGGCTCACTCGGACTCAGACTCACCAAAATGTAACTCACCCGGACTCACTCTGACTCAGACTCACCAAAATGTAACTCATTCGGACTCACTCGGACTCAGACTCACGGCCCGAACTGAGTATGAGTGAGTTTGCCGACCTATGGTTGGGATATCAGGAATTGTACGGGCAACAGACGTTCTGTTTATCCCCATATCTGTGCATTAATATTGCCACGTATCTAGAAGTTCCACGGACGTTGTGTTGCAGGTCGTCGGCCTCTGCGGTACTTTACTGGCAGGCAGAATAATTGTATACTGCGTTGAGATCTACGGTTTCGTGGAACATGAGAGTTTTGTCAAAACAAGACAAACATTAGATTTTTGTCAAAATAAGTTCACCAAAACATACCCGTATGAATCTACTGTTCCGTTCAGAAATGAGCCGAATCGTATAACTTACGGAACGAATGCAGTTACTTGGAAGAGCGGGCTTTCGAGAGAAACGCTTTAGGGTGTGTAAAGCGTGCTTCACCCGAGATTGAAGGGCACGTGGGTGAAGCAATCTTAGCAGGAGCACCGAAAACATTGCTCGGTGGTTCCTTCTCCCGCTTCCAAATATTTCTGTGGGTTCGTTTCACCTATTCTTTACAACAATAGGAAAATGATAGCTACTTATTGCAGACTTCACCAAAGAGGTCAATAATGAATCACACCGATGAGGTTAATAATGAATGCCGCACACATGGCAAAACATTGTCTATGCGAGTTATAACTTGAAAACGCGTATCTCCTATAGACGAAAATTCTTTCAATAAAGTTGTTGTTTCCTTCGCATACTAACTTCACGCTTCTGCTCACGTTCAGTTAAACATACTTGACATTGTTGGCCACGCCTTGCTAGTAATAATCGCAGGTGTAGTTAGTCACAGTAGCGAGCGAACCATTAGTTAGTAGCAGATTTATTCAAAAAATCGTTTCTCATCTCTTGTCTTAATGCCCTTATAAATAAGCAAATAAATATTTAGAATTTCTCGTCTTTGCTGTTGGCGCAGCGTTACACACTGAAATGCATTGCGCACAATATATATATATATATATATATATATATATATATATATATATATATATAAAGCAAAAATATATATTATATAATTATATATATAATATAAAAGCAAAAATGGCTGAGGCATTCGTGAAAGAAAGCGGAGGAACGCTATCGCGGTTATGCGCGTTCGTTATTCCAATCTTGGAAAAGGCTTAAGGTCGTTAGTCGCGCTCTAGCGGCAGATCTCCCCTGGAATACTTTGCTCCTAAGCCATTTCTAAAGCGGCAGCAGCTGTCGTAGACAAAGGTAGCGTGGATGTGTCTACAGATCAGCGCAAGGTCTCAGTAAATAAATTTCAGACAGAGGAAGATCCTTTGCTGTATATTACATGAGTATGAAATATCTTGCTCGAAAGCATAGTGTGCATAATATAGCTCTGCATTAGATTTTAGGAAACAATCCTTTTTCCTATTGTCCTGATCATTCCTGAGCCGATTACGCATGTGCCGCGAAGAAGGTAGGATCCTGTTCTGCCCAAACAGAATCTTTGTTCTAATAATACCAGAAGCATGCACGACCTTGGATAAGCCTTCTCTTTTTTTTCCCTCTCTTTTTAGTTCTAGCGTATTCTGTAGATCAACGCCAGTTTGATATTCAAAGCGCACTACAGTTTCCGCTTTTGTTATCGGGCAAGAAACAGTGCTATTGTCACTGGCGCAATATCGAAGTTCAGAGAGTCTGTGGTCTGCAATTAAGAGTCATAAAGCCTAAAAAAAAAACGACTAATTGATGGCAGTGAAGGAAAACTATGCCGAGTGATGTAAGAAAACATAAAAAAAAGGTACAAAACTTTGATACGAAACGTTTCAAGGAGTCTGCAAGATAAGCACCCATGAAACGAAAAAAAAAAAAAGAAATTGAGGGCGAAATACATCAGCCAACAGTTTTAAAGAAACCTTACTTCGAGTCAACGTTGAGAAAATATATATGAGAACGAGTTCTATTTAATAGGTGCCAGCAGTGTTCAGCACTCCTGTACACAATGGCGAAAAGAAGCAAATGACCACTGAAGCAGAATGAGGCAATAAGGACAGAAAGCAAAAGAACAGATAGTAATGAAAAATAAAATGGTCCCCGAAAAAAGTCGGCAGGCTTTTATTTTTCTTTTTCGACTTTGTTTTCACGCCGTGAAAAGAATTGTCTAGGCGTGACTCAGCGCTACAACAAAGACCCGGACAGCCAGCCGCACACATGGTGCGGAGGCCAAGTCAAGCCAAGTCAAAAACCCGTACCAAGAACGCGGAGGGGAATTCGCAACGGCCCTAGACGGGAGTGGAGCTATATATCCGTAAGGGATGCGAAGGGCGGGTGATTGGGGGGAGGGGGGCGAGGGGGGGGAGGGAAAGAGAAAAGGGGATGGCTGATAGAGCCGAATGTCGCGACTGCGTGGCCTATTCGTCTCATGGTCTCACTTTTTTTTTACTTTTGTTTCCTTCACTCGTTAAGATTCCTTTCCACTTTCGGCGTCTCTTCTTTTATCTCCCGACATTCTCTCATTTCTCTATACATTTACTACAATTTTTAAGTTGCGCCGAACATCGTCAAAGAGGGCGAGCAAACAGACGCATGAGAAAGAAGTAAGAACACTTTTTTTTTTCTTTTTAAATGTCCGCCCCCGTTCTGCTTTGTCTTCGTTTTTTCGTTTCGTACTTTTCGCAGTTTCTCTCGCATCGCTTGTTCGCCAATCCTCCTCCTCCTCTTTTTCTCCCTTTCTCTTTCACGGCGGTTGCTCTCTTTCTTTTAGCGCGTTCGCTCTCTTTCTCTCTCTTGGTGTTTTCTTTCTTCCGCACATCACTTCAGTGGGTTTCCATTTCGACAATCTTGGAGACGGCTGGAAACGGGAAGAGTATACTGAAAGTGGAAGAAAGAAATGAATAAAGAAAGAAAACAAAGAGTTAAAGATACTATACGCGGTGGAACTCTCGGAGAGAGGACGAATCGCGCGCGGAGAATTTCGGATCGTTTTTCTCCGAGTTTTCTTTGCCTCCTTTTTAGCGCCGCCTCTACACTATATACGCTTATCACTTCGTCCTCGGTACCGTCATACCGGCACTCACAACCTCATGAGTGCGATAGCTAAAAGAAAGAAAGAAAGAAAGAAAGAAAGAAAGAAAGAAAGAAAGAAAGAAAGAAAGAAAGAAAGAAAGAAAGAAAGAAAGAAAGAAAGAAAGAAAGAAATGCAGTACGTTGGGATGTACATTATACACACAAAAAGCGAGTGAGCAAGGGAAAAGATTGAAAGAAACGCGAATTAGGAGTCAAGCATGAAAGGTGAGAGAAAAAATAGATTTCTATCTATCTATCTATCTATCTATCTATCTATCTATCTATCTATCTATCTATCTATCTATCTATCTATCTATCTATCTATCTATCTATCTATCTATCTATCTATCTATCTATCTATCTATCTATCTATCGTTCGACATGTCTCAAATATCCGCCTAATAACTTTACGGCTGGTGCAACCGCCTTCGTCATTCGTCAGAATGAACGGAGTGCACGAGATTCAAGCGCTTACCCTTAATTGTGAACAATAGCGCAAGATCATTAACCAACTGCCCCACATTTCGATTCTTCTGCCTAATCCCAACATCGTGTATACATACCCCGACTCACGGGCGTGCGAGTGTGTGCTACACGCAAGAACAGAAAAAAAAAAACAAATAAATTAGGACAGGGGAAAACGGCAGCTTAAGTTAATGCAAGCGGATGGCACAGAACGTCAAAAAAAGAAGACTGCATGCCATCTTCGCCGTATAGTGTAGCATCAAGGAGCGCTGCGGGCGGCGAATCCGACACTGAGGACATTGCGTACGATTCGCGAGGCCACGGAAACGACTTCGCGGTGGACTTTAATTTTTCTTTCTTTCGTCTCCCTTTCGTTCGTGCCTCGTCGCCCTCTCTTCGTCGTCGTCGTCATCCCGTGGCGGATTTTTCCGCCCTGTTGACCACGCGCGCGGCGGCGGCGAGGGATCGGTCGACAGAACAGACAGCACGTGCCGACTGCTACGCGAGTCCTCGAGTTTGCCGACATGCGGGTGCGCGGTGGCCGTATCGTTTGTGTGACTCTATATGGAGCTGATACGACGTGCCTCGAGCCAAAAGCACGCTTGACATCGCTCGCTTGGAAACAAGGAGAGAGATGAAAGAAGGAAGGAAAAGCAAACTGCGCGGCTCCTTTTTCCCTATATATATAATTCCGAGCGCTTCTTCCTTACACAGGGTGTTTCAAATAACTTGCGCCAAGTATATTTTCTTAATTGCCTCTGAATATTTATTCCTCCATCGATCCTCCCGCACTCTAAAGAAAAGCTGAAAAAAAAAATAAACAGGATAGTTATCTTAGCGAGATGAAACTCGCCCAACTTTCTGTTCTTCTAAAAGAAATAATGCGACGTTGCTGAACAAACGTTACAACTTTTCCATTGAATGTTATTTCGTTACAGTTAATATTTTAGAGGTTAATTAAGCCATATTTGTTAATTACCCACCTCATCGGATTGGCAGTTATCTTAGCATGGATGAAATATTCCGACGTTTCAGAACAAGTTCTGCAACTTTTGTATTGAAGGTTTTTCTCTACAGTTACTAGTTATAAAGTTAATTAATCGATATTTGTTAATTACACAGCTTGGGAGAAAAAATATTCTGACGTGCTGCGTACGGCTCAGAACGACATTGTTGGACCAATTCGACACGCGTAGCGCATATGTTTTTAATACTAGGCGCCAGGCCCGAAGCCACGAACTTTTCCGGGGGGTGAGGGGGGGCACTTGCTGAAAACCTTGGCTATTTGAGAAAAACGCCGATTTTCATTATTTATTTTTGGTAAAAACAACTACTTCACCAAAATTCCACTAGCTACGGGCCTGCTAGGCGCAAGTTAGCTGAAACGCCCTCTACAATATGTATATATATATATATATATATATATATATATGTGTGTGTGTGTGTGTGTGTGTGTGTGTGTGTGTGTGTGTGTGTGTGTGTGTGTGTGTGGCGAGGTTAGAACGACAGAAGGCCGAACTAGTTGGTGGGGATTGACCGTAGGAAAAGTACGGCGTACAATAAAAGGCACACAACGCAGGTTATTACGCAGTCGGGTTTGCTGAAGGGCCATTTGGCGCGTGTAAAACAAAAGTACATTTTAGAAACCTCTTTTCGTTTGAAGTAACAGGTCATTAGACAACAAGTGTCACACAGAACAGTTTATAAAAAGGTTATTGAAGCGCTTGCAATTTGGTTATGTACAGTTATTCAGGTGTTTAAGGCGCTATATGAAGCTGCAAATTAGGTTGACTATCTTTAGACATCTCAGCTTTGATATATTGTGCAGTAGAATTTCGTCTTTCCTGAGTAAACCTAAACTATAGGTGGTAAACTTTACGTATTTCTTCTCTTTATCTTCCTAAGTAATTTTACCGCCGGAAATCACGTTGCTGTAATCAAGAGCTTGTGCAGGATGGCCTATAAGCGCCTATATAAATAACAGAACTATCTACCGCGTGCACGTAACGTAACAAAGTTAGCCCATCTATCAATTATAGTTGTTCGAAAGCCACTAAGAGTTGACCCTGTCAACCCTTGACGTACCCAGATAATTTTTTCGGGGAAGAAAGGGGGGGGGGGCTTAACGCCCCCCATTCACCCTTGATTACGCCAGTGCTTTCAAAATGGCGTTGGCTCACCCAGAAAATCAAATCCCATTCCCCCCCCCCCCTTTTTTTTTGTAAGAGCAACCGACGGCATGCACATTTCCCGCATGATGATTGCCAGAACGGAGATCATCGAGACACAAGAGATTGAGAAGATAGCGGAAATGTGCGTAAGCATGCCGTCAATTGCTCTGACAAAAAAAAAAGGAATTTGATTTTCTGGGTGTGCCAACGCCATTTTGAAAATGTCAAACATTAGTGGATACGGGCTCGTGCGCTTTGATGTGGTCAGATTATGTGATAACGGAAAAATAAATTTGTTGAAAGTAGCGTCAGTGTGTGTGTGTGTGTACTGTATGTGCGCGTTTTTTCGTCCGTGTTTTCCGCGCGCTTTTAGCTATCTTCAAAAGTAAATGACAGGAGGAGGCTCCTCCCATTAAAGCATCCCATTGCGGAAAAGCCACCTCTGACGAAGCAATAAAGCCCACGATACTCCAATTACACAAGGACATCGATCCGCCTCATTAAACTTGGCTCAAGGCAAAAAATAAAAAATAAAAACAAAAAACATATACATGCGGCATAAGCAGATACTCGATGAATGCCTAGTATGAAAGGAATTCGCACAATACTAGGAATCTGCCACAACTTCTTCGTTACAGTGCTTCACTGCGCAGTCCTAATTTTTGTGTCGAGTTTGTTGATCTTCATGTTTCGGCGCCTTACACTACTTGTGTTAGGATGCGTTGGTTAACGCGCAGAGCCCACCAAATTCGCTCTAATTAAAAAAAAAAACAATACACATGCTCTCGCGAAAAAATAGAAGGGTATATATAGGGTGGCAACTTTGTTGTCTTAGGTACGTCAAAAATGCGCAGGAACACACACACGCATAAATAAATAAATAAATAAATATATATATATATATATATATATACATACGTGGTCGTTCAAAAATTTTTTTCTCGCTTAAAACAAAATCTACTCTTTTGAAACTTTTGGTATAAGTTATTAACAAATTGAACAATAAAATGGTTTATAGCTAAGATTTTTACTACATTGCAAAAATGACATCGAAATGTGGGTAAAATTGCAATTGTGGAAATTTAGGCACTATGTTTCAGCTCCGTTTGCCGAAGTAGTATTTTTTGTCGTTAGTATAGGTCCCTATTATGCTTATATTGTGCTTATATTTCTCACGAAAAAAAACTGTGCTTTTTTTAAAAAAATTCCTAAAAATGCTGCTTTTCGCAATGTTTCCTCACGCAGAAAAATAATGTAAATTCATGCAAAGATGAACAAACTATCATAGTCATGAAAGACCAATGTATTAAGAATAAGAAAATAAATGTGCGTTAGTAATGCCGCGCACCAATAATTTTATTCAAATTATTTCGCACGACACAGATTGACTTCCGAGCGCAAAGTTTAAAGCGCCCCCTAGGCCCCAGAAATTTTTTTCCCAAAAAACGATGATGCAATAACTGCTTTCCACGTCAAGGTGTAACAACGTGCTTTTTTTTCAGCGAAATTGGAGATGGTCATAAAACGACCAGGTACACTTGATATGGAATAGAGAAGTGCTCACCATGACAGTGTTTCCACAATTGTTAAAGATTGTCGTGTGAGCTTTCGTGTATTCGTATTTCTTTGTTTTTATTGTTTTTCAGACATTTGACTTTCCTTTGTTTCTTGACGCCGTATATTAAAGAAAAAAAATAAACCGGCATACAATAAAATAAAACTAAGCCCCACTATCTACATGCTTTAATATAGAAAGTGGAAATGATTAAGAGACTAACAGAAATAAAAAGAAGAGGGGGGGGGGGTGTATTAAGCGCATACTTTGCTGCAGAGGACTAAAGATGCAATTACCAAAGGAATTATTTGAATGGCTAAAGGAACACGAGAATTGAACGGCCCTCCCTACCGACATCACAGAGCTAAAACCTTCCGAACTGAGGGTCACGGTGCGTACACATAAGAAGAGTCAGGAGTTAAAAAAAAAGAAAGAAATAAATAAACAAGAGTCCTTGAGTACGTTCTTTCTTTCTTTTTTTAGCCTAACTTTCTTTTTGCCGGCCGCACTGCACTTAAATGAACCGCCTTGCTCTGAACCGCCGTTCCCTTGGTGAAGACACGCAGCGTCCGTTCTCGAGTGGCCGCGGTTCCCGTCAGCCCAAAATAGAAGGGGACAACTTAACTCTGCTCGGAGTCCTTACGCACGGCGTTTCACTTGGCTTCCTCGTACAAGAGTGAGCTCTTTCTACCGCGACACGAGTGCACTCTCTGTCGCCAGATAATTGTATGCCCAAGTTGACTATCGAGGGGACATCTGAATCCGTTTGATCCGCCGCAGCGTTCCGCACTTACTACACATATATGCGTAAGCTAGAACCGCAAGAAAATTTCACGTACTATACACAGGGCGTTTCTACATAACGAATCCCTCTACGCATAAGTACGTATGTTTACCACGGTGGACGGTCCGGGGAAGCGTGCCGTTCGCAGACCATGAACTTGCGGAACGAACGCGTTGTACGACTGACAGTTGTGACTTCGGGTTCACGTCACTCGTTCCAACCCTAGCAACGGCAACACGTCCATGCACACTAAGCAGAGCTTCGTACACACTCCGGTGCAGTATAGCTGCGCGCCAGTCAATTCATCGTCAAAAGCGCGCAGATAACGTAAACGGCTCCGCGTAAATAGAATCAGTGCGTGAAAGAAAACGGGGGATCACGCTCGGTGGAAAAGAAGAGGTCCACTGGTGCGTACTTCATTTCGACTTCCAACGCTACAAATTTCCGTCGGGCTCCTCTCCACGCGGTCGTTGAGGCACACGCATGAGGCGGGAGGGGTTGGCTGAAGGTAGGGTTCGTGTTCGAACCGGCGGAACGATATTTGTAGTCGTCGTCCTCGCGCCGCGTGCGTGCACGCGTCATTGTGGAGTGTGAGCGAGAGCTGCCCAACGCCGCGCGACGCGATCGTATATTGGCGCTGAATGGCGTTCGCGCGCGTGGGCAGCGACGCGGATCTAAACTGGTGCACGCGGCTTTCTCACGCACGGGCGTCTATAGACCACAATGGTCGGGGCCGCGACGCACTCTCGACGTCGAAAGGCGTCGAGCACGCAAACCATAAAGAAATAAAGAACGAATGAGCTGTCCGTCAACTAGGAAAGAAAGAGGGGAAGGAACACCTCGACGGGGAACGCCAAATTGGCATCTCGTTAACGCCGCCGCGTGAGGTGCATTGAACGACAACGCCGCGAACGAGCGGGCGAGAGAAGGAGCCGATAAAAGAGACACACGATCGCGAAAAACGCGCGAGTTTACAAGCGGAACGTCGGACACTAGTGTAGTGAGGACTGAAGAAGATTGGATGGGGGGAGAGAAAAGAAAGGACCGTCAGGTCGGGATTGTGCTATACCGAAGACGAAACGAAGGCGAGACTGCAGAGATAGGTAGAGCGCTGCTTCTCCGCAGCGCTTGGCAGTACTGCGGCGTACCCCTCCTGTTCAGCAAAAAACCCCCCGCGGCTCCTGCTTGACGCCTCAATGGCGCCCCGCTGTCCTGGCTTCCGGTCGGCCATTGAAGGCGCCTGGCCGCCTGCTGCGGGAAGGTCGGTGGGGAGGATAAAGCAAGCAACCTGCGGCGCTTTTGCCGCTACTGATGCCGATGCTACTGTGGCGGCGGCCCCCATTAATTCGAGCACGGACCAGTGAGTACGAGCGTACGCGGAGGGACAGCAGCCATTGCCGTTTTGTGAATGCGCGAAAGCGAGGGGCGCTGCTGCTGCTGCTACTGCTAGATAGGCCGGCTAGACAGACACATACATACATGGTCGCCGCTGCTATGGCAGAGATGTCAACGGAACTCGGCCCTGCGCCCGTGTGACTGACTGGCCCCAGGGTTGTCTAGCTCCTCCGCGTGTTCCCTTGGTTTTTCTTTATTTGATATCTCGGCTCCCTTTTGATGTCACGTATGGAGGCAGGAGGGTTAGGACCCGGGGTTCCTGTCGTAACGGTTCGCGGCGGGAGACGGGCTCTTCAAGGCGGGATCCCTGCTGGTTTTATAAGAGAAGTGTACCGAGATGTGAGGGGTTTGCGTCGCGACGTTTCCACTTCGCTGTTGGCCGCCCGTCGCTCTCGTCTCGATCGTTTTCGCTTTGAGAACGAAGGTTTCGCTTCGTTATTTTCTCTTTTTTTCAACTCGCACGAGTGGGAATGCGCAGCTCGTTGAAATTAAGAGTGTCTGGGTGACTGTATGGAGCCAGTCTGTTCAAGGGGGCTGAAAGCGAGTGAAGGCGGAGCGGTGAAAGTCAAGATTGTCCTTCACGCCGCGGCGGTTTTCGCAAGCATCTCGAGAGGATTGATCGGCATGTTTGCAATTCCGGCACGCAGTAGGTCCCATTTGAAGCACCGGGACCTCTTGTGGAATTGCCTTTCTCGCCAACCATTCTTTTCTTCTCTCTTACCCCCCCCCCCTTCTTTTTTGTTCTTTTTTTTTTTGTGAATGTGTGCAGTGAGTGAAAACGTCCATTGTACGTACACGGTTGTAGATCGAAATTAAAAAAAATTACGAGCCCACATGCTGAGCCACCGGGGCGAATGAACTGGACGATCACTGACATCTGCGCAAAGACGGGACAGGTTGCGTGTTTGTACAGGTAAAAAACAAAAAAACAAACAAACTAGGAAAGCAAAAGAATACGTATACAGAGACTCTAAATCAGCCTGACGGCAGCCTCTAATTATTATTTTTGATCGCATTGATAGAAGTTTCCAGTGAACGCTGATCGCCATGATTCGGCTAAGCATCAGGAATGTGTGCTTAGTGAGTGAGTGAGTGAGTGAGTGAGTGAGTGAGTGAGTGAGTGAGTGAGTGAGTGAGTGAGTGAGTGAGTGAGTGAGTGAGTGAGTGAGTGAGTGAGTGAGTGAGTGAGCGAGTGAGTGAGTGCGGGAGTGAGTGAGTGAGTGAGTGAGTGAGTGAGTGAGTGAGTGAGTGAGTGAGTGAGTGAGTGAGTGAGTGAGTGAGTGAGTGAGTGAGTGAGTGAGTGAGTGGTGAGTGAGTGAGTGAGTGAGTGAGTGAGTGAGTGAGTGAGTGAGTGAGTGAGTGAGTGAGTGAGTGAGTGAGTGAGTGAGTGAGTGAGTGAGTGAGTGAGTGAGTGAGTGAGTGAGTGAGTGAGTGAGTGAGTGAGTGAGTGAGTGAGTGAGCGAGTGAGTGAGTCTGCGATCAATGAAGTGTACTAAATAGAAATGTAATGTCAAGCTGCTGTGGCAAATTACTCTAACAGCAAGATGGGCGTTGACAATGACACTGGTTCTGTGAGAACGACAGAGTCTGAGTCATACACATTTGTGTAAACGACTCGTTTTTGCAAGTTGTCAATTACGTGCAAAAGAGAGATAGGAGTCAAAGAAATGACACGTCAATTTGCTGCACCAGATCTGAGGATTTTGTTCACACAGTTTAGCTCCATTTCAATTTAGCCATTAGGGACTACTGGTACGCGCAATCGATTTATTCAGTCCACCTCCATGCATCTGAAAGGAAGTTCGGCGTGCCGAGTTCCATCAACAATGGCGAAGGAGTAGCTTTTTCTTCCCTGCAACGGGCACGCTACCGATAATTACCTTGAGTATATATGTAAACACGCACGTATACGCAGAAGACACACAAGGATAAATTTAAAGAAAGAAAATAACAAACCAATCCCAGATAAGCATCCAATACTCGTGAAGTGAATTCATTTGTGCATCATAATAAAAAAAAAACACTGATATATAGACGTGTAGCACAATAAGGTATTTCTTCGCGTGGTTGTCGCAACAAAGACTAAACTTACATAGATCTAATAAAAATGGACAAATAAAATAAAAGTAATTAGATGCCCGTCGAAAAGGAAATCAGCCGACGCGGTGGCTTATACGAGTGGCTGTTGCATTCCGCCAGTATAGAACTCCTTCGGGCTCGATTTAGCGGCCACAGCGGCGGATATTGAAGGAGGAAAATTCAGGAACGCTCGATCGTGTATATTCGAACTTATAGGTCTAATCTCAGACAGTTAAAGCAATCTGAATACCACGCCGCAATGTACGTTGTAATCATGGCTTTTGCGCGTAAAATCTCCCCACTTCTTTGTGAATATTTACGAGAAAGTTCTCTACGGCTGTCAAGGCACGTATACAGAAAGAGAGAGAGAGGAAAGGGGAAGAAAGGGTGAGGTTAACTACATCACTCAAGGCACGTCTAAATCTCGGTTTAGCGGCCATGTCCATCAGCCAAGTATGCTTTCGTCATGGAAACCGCACGTCAAAGTGGCTTATCCTGAAATGTGACTCAATGCTGATAGCTTGTGGGCATTCTATATATAATAAAGTACTTAAGAGAAATGTCTTAGATATGCAAGTATGCAGATGCTGTCTCCTTTCTCGGGTGGTGCCCAAAGCGAGGTTTTAAGGCTGTATATCCACTCGTAGTGCTGTCGTAAGCTGTAACGTCTACGGAAAACTGTGGTGAGCAGCATATATCTACTTGATGCAGCAATGGCGTTTTTGCATGCTTCGGCGTCGAATGACAAAACTCTGTAGAACGCGAAAGAAACGCGAACGGCGGAAAGCGTGGTTTTTCATCACAGTTTATTTAACTGGTTTAACACCGACATGCCTTGACTGTCACTTTCAGTCGGCGTCACAGAGGCACTATATCTTGCTCCAGCTGGCGCTATCGCACCGCGTGTGCTTATAATCTTTCAGTCATGCCTGACGATAGCAACACACACGCGGTGCGATAGCGTCAGCCGGAGCAAGATTCTATATGCTACGGTGACGTCAGCTGAAAAGACGGATTCGCCCACAGTCAAGGCATGTCGGAGTTCGACTGTGCCGAAAGCCACGCTTTCCACTACATGTTCACATGTCTTCTCATCGCGATATTACATATACACACATGCTGCGTCCTGTGCACGTAACTTGCGTAAATTATTTTTGTGCATTCATGTGCACGACTAAGTCATATTCAGGGAGGAGTTAAAATCGGTCGGCTATCTTTTTTCAAAATACCGGCACGACTGGTGATCCGCCAGAAGTGAACTCTGCATCCCAAATGTCGAACGGTGCGTGTCCTTCATTGCGGCCGCAAGCGACATATCTCGAGCGAGAAGTAATTAGCATAAAAATAATATTATTACTGAGCCAATCGCCATACACAGGGATCACTTCGAGAGAATGTACTATACAATTTCTATTCACTCCATGCACAGTCAGCATTATATCTAATTTCTTGGAGAATCACAAATGCATGCAGCCCTGCCAACACATAGACAACATCTGTGAAAAACGTACAGAATCCCGCTCATGCGTTTTCCCGCTATAATATCTCTGGTGCCCGGTCCCAGCAAAGAATCTACAGACACCCACGCGTCGTTCTATGCACTTATTACGTTGCGAACTTTCGCTGCTCTTAATGTGTTTAGGAGGTATGTCACTGAGCAATGGGTTATGTGTACTGCCACAAGGCCATCCATGCGCTCGAAGTAAACGCCAGGCTTCCATGAAGGGGTTATTTAAGCCTCAAACTGATTAATGAATTCTAATTGCGTATAGCTGTGTGCAATGCCTCGGTTTTATTGCTTAAAGGGGTACTGACACAAAATTTCGCGGCCGAGATAGCCTGCTGGATCGATTCCCGTGTACGTGCGTGTACCATCTGCAAAATATCGACAGCGAATAAAGCTTGGAAGGTATTTTATATGAATTTTGAAGTTCGCGAGCGCGATCCAGCATTATAGGCCGCACCTATATAGTGCATTGACACCCTCGGAGGTGACCCGAGGTGACCCCCCTACTTCCCCTACGTAACCGTTGCACCCGGTACAAGTTACGATGACGTCATAGCTGCCATTTCTGTTTTAACGCGCTTCCCGACGAATCGCTCCTCGCGAGCGGGTCAAAACTGAAGTGATTCGCCACGTCGAAAATTCCTTCGATCCACGCCGCAAGAAAATCGTCGCCATCAGACGACGATGAGCCCGACGACGACAAACCGCGCGGAAATGCGTCACTGTTCTGTGTGCTCACGTGACCGAGCGTTTCACTCGCTAGGTGGTGATAGTTGCACCCGGCGGCTTGTCGTTTTTGGAGCTCTGTCAAACCGAAACTGAGGCTGTGTCGGTAATGAGGAGCTTGTAATTAATTATCTGTCGCGCGCTGCACCAAACGATGTGCCGTGTTATGACTAACATGCCCCCAGCAACACATTGCAGCAAAAGAACGCGGGGCGAAAGTTTTTGTGTCAGGACTCCTTTAACAACGTTTATTTCCAAATTTTATCCGCATGTTCACGTTTCCCAGCTACTGTGTTTTTATCGCGATCAGGTGAAAAACTTGTTAGAGCGGTTCTACTGTAAACGTCTCTCTCTCTTTCCTGAAGGAAATAAGATGACTTTTAAGGGCTCGTTATTCATTGTTAAACACAGTATTAATGAGATCTACTAACAGACAATAATGCCTGTTAGTTCTCACTAATACTCTTTCTTTTCTGTTTCATATTTCCTTATCAGCTGTGCATTCACGTTTACACATTTAAAAAATTGTTTTCAAAGTGCGGGGAAAAAATATTTGTAGTTTTACTTGTTTATGTATACGGTCTTTCATTTGTACATGAGCATGCACTGTCAACGGCCAGCAGTATGACATTATACATTTTCCCTTGCTTAATAAAATTGTGTGGACTTCCTTCGGTAACTGTCTCAGCCGATAACTTCGAAGTGCTATTGCATTTGCAGAACAACCTACACATAAAAGTCTTCGCGTGAAGATAAGCACAGAGCAAAGAGAGAATATATGTGGCGTTTTTTTTTCTTTTTAAGAGAGAGAGAAATAACTGAAAAGGAAAAGGCGGGGAGGTTAACCTGGTAGGAACAACCGGTTTGCTACCCTGCACAGGGGTGGGGATATAGGGGTCGGAAAGAGGACAGAGATAGAGTGAGATAAAATAAAAACAAAACAAAAATGCAAACATGCACACACATGCAGGATGTTCATATCAGAGCCGTTCTGATAGAACGGCTCTGATAAGCCAAGTCCACTTTATGTGAAACTGAAAAAAAAACGCAGTTTTTTGCTACAGAAAATATGGAAAGGCTGCAGCTTTGGCAATGTGCTCATGTAACCAAAATACCTCAAATCTATATTGCGGCTAAAATCTGTATATAGCCCACTATCGTTGGTATTCAGAAGTAAAATTTGTATTTGGCTCTTATAGATTGGAACATTTCATTTGGGCTCGTAAAAGACCTCTAAATCGCTGCGAATGAACGATATATAGCAACATTCAGCGATAAAACTAATACCATCATTGTGCTTCGTCGGTGTCGTCCTTGGTTGCATGGGCGTAATGGCGATGACTATAGACTTGTAGAGCGAGTGTTCCTTCCAGGCAAAAGGCGCGCCATTCTGGACTGTCGGCAGCGTTTTCTTGTTCTTAGCATTTATTGAAGGCCTTCGAAAATGCTTCAGCTCTTTTTCTTCTTCTTAGCTCGTTTTATGCCACATCGTTTCGGATCACTTCATTTTCTTCAATAGATCGGTGCCCAATATTTTCATTTCAGTTGTCTTTGTCTTTGCGCTTTATGTATGGACAAGGCGTGTTCAAATGAAAAAGTACAAAACGTCGTAACAACATGACCGTTAACATAGATGCCTATGCCGCTATGGGAGAATGCAGCGAGACATATGGCATGCGATTGGAGTCTCCGCAGTGGATCGGAGCATGCGGGGGCGCCCGCATGCGCAGTAGAGAGCAGATACTCTTACAAAGCGCGCCGTCCAATTGACGTGGCAGTGCGTGTGATTACAGGATGGCGTTCACATTGCAAAATTTGACGATTGAGGAGTATAGCGGGGCGTTATCAGATTTCTGACAGCGGAAGGTGTTGAACCGGCCACCATTCATCGCATGGGATTTCCATGTGTTGGGTCCCCTGAAAAAACGCCTGGATGAGAAGCGCTTCAACGCGTCTCGTCACGGTGACAGGAATTCTGGGAACAAGAAATCCTTCGGCTGGTTCATCAATGGGATCATTGCGATCAGACACATAGTGCATACTTTGAATAAAGTATTAATTTATACCCACAGTGTCGTTTCGTGCCTTTTCATTTTGACACCCCTTTATAATAGAACTATACCGACTCTTCAATAGAAAATAAAACGTGGTGGTTCTCAAGCGCATAAATAGCTTTATGCAGAGGCTGTTGCTCAGACCGTTTAGAGGTTTCAAGCGTCATGAAGCAGCGCCCACATAGGCCTTGAGAAGCATGTGCTGAGTGGTGGTGAGGCTTCTTAAATTAAGATGCATGAAGATGCATGACCACTGAATAAAAGAAACGAATTACTATACTGGCAGTAAGTTATGGTGTATACGCCAGACATCCCTCGGGAGATAACCTAAAAAGAAGGACGCGTCTTTTTTTTGTTTTTTTTTATAGGTTACCTTGTTTTTTGACAGAGGAAACCTCTTATAAAAATAAGTCAGGTCCTGCCTCATATTGCATATGAACCCCGACACAAATGAACAGCTGGGAGCAACGTCTAACGAATCCTCCAGCACAAGGATGGCCGGTGACTGGCTGTTTAGCGTAAGGTTGGGTACGGTGCCAATATGCTGCATCTAATTGGTTCTCGAGAAAAACGTCACTATGCCATAACGCGCCATCAACTCCGCCAGTAGGGGGGAGACTGGCACGGAACGCGACACTCCGGCTGCGCGTGTAACTTTCGCTCGTGGTACGCGAGCACACGCGCTTCCACTGCGCGTGCATGCGTTTATATATGGCTTTCATTTTTGCCACCGATGTTCCCTGCTGCTGTTGCTGCAACTAGGCCCGTTCAATCTCTGCCGCACAGCGTTTGTTGCGCAACGGTTTGACGTCGACGCGCGCGCCGCCTCACGCATCACGTGACTCCCCACCTTCCTCCGCAAGGCTTCCCGTGCGTATCGTTTTGTAAGCGTATACGTACCCCCTCCCCATCTACACGCCTGCTTTGACGGGTAGCAGTGTGAGGTAAGCCTCGTTTAACGGCTTCCTATCCTTGCCTCGCGGAACAAATTCAACACTAACGCCCCACGTCCATATAACACGGGACGCCACGTGGACTCGCGGGAAAGACTACGCCTTCCTCAGAGCGTCCCTTTCTCCGCCTCTCGCCACTTTCTCTAATCGCGTGCGAGCTCTCTCTCCCTCCCTTGACGTTGCCAACATTTAACGCTCCTCTCCGCTCTTCAAAAATCGCAGCCACCCCATCCCTCCACCCATTTATGGATTCCATCCGTTAAAGAAACCAATCTATCCGGAACGGAAGTGTCGTCGTCGTCACCGGCGGCGTACAGCCAGCAGCGCGCCCGTCATTGTTTACACGACTCAACGCGCGCGAGCGAGCCGACCAGCCAGCCGGGCAGCAGCGGCAGACAGCAGGGGCCGCAGTGGTGGTGGCAGTGGCGGTGCCTCGCGTACGGCCCGGCACGCGAACGCCAGCTGGCGCCGCGCCGGTCGCAGGAGCAGCTCGCCCCCGCGTTCTCTCTCTCTCTCTTCAAACTACTGCACTCTCTCTCATTCCTCCTCAACCCGTCAGACCCCACTCCTTCCCTTTCTCATATGCCGAAGAAAAAGAGAAAAGTGGGGCCGGTCCCCAGGTAACCAGAAGGGCGTCGCCGCAGCAACGTTGGGCGGGGCCTAGAAAAATTTGGGGGCGTGGTCATTGATAAAGAGGGGCGGTGCCTTCCGCGGAGATGCTGTGGGGGGGAAGGCTTTCCAGGCTCCACGGAGGCCTCGAGGATCCGATACCGTTGTTGGATCTGCATCTGCTGTCCCCCCCTACCCTCATCCCATCCCATCGACCTTCCCTCTCGTTCACACTGCGTAAGAAGCGGGGGGGAGGGGGGAAGCGGGGGGGACGCCTGTCGGTTGTCGTAAGGAGGGCGCAAATGGGTAGGGGGGGCGCAGAGTTGCCGGAGGAAGGAAAGAGGGGGTGAGGAGGGGACAACTGCGACCAGAGAGCCGCGTCGTCGAGCGCACGGCCGGCGGCGGCGGCGGCAGCGTTTCAAGATGGCAGCCAAGCGGAGACGCTGAGAGGAAAGCGGCCCGAAAAAGCGCGCGTGTGTGTGTGCGTGTCACGACCGGGAGCGTGCGTCGTTCGACGGGCGCCGTTCGGCCCCTGCAACCCCCGGCCCGACCGCCATGCGACACTGGGACTGCCATACGGACGGTGAGTGTTTCGAGATCGTCCACCGACGGCCGTCGGAAAAACGCACGGACACGGATACTGCATAACCCGAGCGCGCGGGCCGCCGCTACGCACGTGACCGCCGTTTTCTGAACGACTGTTTCAACGGTCTTAGCGGGGAAAGGAGAGCGATTATATGCGCTCCATCAACGACGCCGGTTTTGCATTGGGCCTTGGCTTGACCGAGAGCACGTGGGTTCGAAGCGTTGACCGAAAGGCCAATAGCACAGGCGCTAATGTTACGTCAGGGTACCCAACAAACGATACATTCGGGCCTATATGAACGACAGACATAATGTTGCATTTCCCGCAACGACGTTTACAAGCTTCGTTAATAACGCGACAGTGTCATTACTCAATGGCAGAAAGTGACTCACAGTATACGTTCCATTTTAAGTTAAGATTGTCGTTTCGACTGCTAAGCACGTTGTGAGTGCAAGCTCCGTGCGATTCTGACACTGTTTTCATTTTACTTATATTCACAGCCGTAGACAGGTGGAAAATGGATTGGCAGTACGGATCGATTCTCCATTTCCGATTAGTCCCGCAAATATTGCTAAGTCTTTGTTACGGTAACGCTTCAGCGGAGCACTTCCGGTGATATCTCGGCAAAATATATAGGAGTGGTGAAACAATGGACTACTTCGTAATGCGTGTGTACTGCACGGAACTTTTCACGCACGGCTGCGCCCGTCCCGACACCACGTGTTGCAGTGGTTCTTGTTGTTGGTTTGCTTATCTCATCTGGTCGTGTGTATACAAATAATAGCCTACGTGCTTCCAGCATAAACACTAAGCAATTGCAGGTTTTGCACCGCCGCGGCCCAGTGTCACAGTCGCTTAACGGGCTCTTGCCCTATAAGCGATAGATATGTAAAACAGAAGACTCACTGACACACCAGGCTCATTCTGAACAAATGCACGTTTTTCATGGACATACATGTGCATACCTCCGTCATTGTAATATTTCATACATGCTCAATTGCATAAATTGTAGAATAACTCGCAGGGGCTCGTCCTTGAAATTTTGAGCTTCAATGTGCGGTCACACTTGGTCGTGTTTGCGCATCTCACGATTTTGTTCGATGCTTTTCAGTTTCCTCAATTCCCTCATACAGTATTATATAAGGATATATATAATATATGCATATAAAAGATTACATGTATAAAAATACGCGCTTTTCATATTTTTCCTGTCTACATTTCCCGTCAACATGTTTACGGGTGCTTCTATCAATACGGCGTATATCTCGCTGCACCGATATATAGCATGCAACGTATCGGTTTGAATGCTGGTAATGCGCGCATTTCGAGAAGAGTGCTGTGCAGTGTCGTGTCGAGGCGACGCGTATAAAATGACACATTTTAAGAGAGAGTGCCAAGTCCATGGGCCTATATATATCTTTGTCTGCAGTAACGTGAACAACGAGGGCATACATTTGAATGTATGAACGCTACCTGTACAAATGTATACATCCACGCGTAAGATCACATTGGAAATATATATATATATATATATATATATATATATATATATATATATATATATATATATATATATATATATATATATATATATATATATATATATACCAGAAACGTATACTTTTGAAGAAGTATATATGGCGACTTTGTTTTCGAGTTTGACATTTGGCAATTCATTGCGACAGGCAGCATATGTTTATGCATTCTAAAAAGACAGGGCGTGCAAACACGGACACAAGTAAGAAGTCAGGACACCACAAACGGCGTTTGTGGTGTCCTGACTTCTTTCTTGTGTCCGTGTTTGCACGCCCTGTCTTTTTAGAATGAATATACTTACCAACTAGCTCAGCTCTCTGTTATTTTAATATACTTATGCACGCGAGCACATTATGCGACGAAACTGTAATAGGGGGTTGATATGCTATATATGGAACGCAGCCATGCCACTGAGAAGAAAAAGAAAAAAAAAAGAAATTTTCCCGATTACGCCGAAGAAAATGCGCCACTTATGAAAATATGCGACAATATGTCACGTTCTTGCTTCGACGTAGCATATGAAATACTATAACTTCTGCGCGTGCCATTATTTCAGTCAGCATGTCATCACGATGAGAGCAATTAGCACTTAGAAGTTAGAAATAATTAGGAGATAATCTGAACCGGTTAATTGAGATGAATATTCTGCACTGTAAACCATATGATGGCCGTTAGCTCTAACATCTATCGCTTCCTGCGCTTCTGTTTCCTTGTCGCGCAAGCGGTAATAGTCTTCCCATTATCTTGCCTGCAGCAACCGAATTTCTGTATGCTGTATTATCGCAGTAAAATAATCCTTTGTCATACCTGCGTACACGAATCCATAAGGCCGGTATATAAACTACGAAATACTTCTTATTAACAGAATAAGCAACGCGCACTAATAATAATTAATAGCAATTTATCGGTTTCTATAGACGTGCCAAAATCACGATATGACTGTCAGACACGCAATAGTGAAAGACTCCGGAATAATTCTGACTACCTCGGTTTGTTCAACGATCAGGTCAATGTAAGTGTTTTTGCAGTTCGCCCACACTGAAACGCGACCGCCGTGACCGGGAATCAAACCCGCATACTCGAGCAAAGCAGCGGGAGACCTGCTCAGCTACCACGACGGATAATTAACAAGCAAAGCTAATCGTCACATCGCATTTCAACGTGGAATACTTATTCTATATCCGCCGCCTCTTTTATCGGGTTATGTTAAAAAATGCACGCGCCCGCCGTTATTGATCGTCTTCGTCGCCTCAGGAACCCGCGCTTGTATGCGGTGAAATTAACGGTCGCCCCAAACTCGATTTATTTGTCGAAGACGCCGCAGGCTTCTTACGGGATAAGTTCCTCGTTAACAAGTATACTCTTATAAACGTGGTTTTATATATTAATATTGACTGCTTAGCAATTTAATCTTCTTTGATCTGTCTTTGTGTGGACTTGTCTGAATACTGCGATGTGCGTGTCTGTCTTTCAAATTTAAGTTTCAAGTTTATTCATAAACGACATCAGTTTTAAATAACAGTCAATACAAGATTGGCAACAGTGAATGTCAACACAGGGAGCCCCGAAATTCAATACATTCAGGTGGGCTTTTTTTTTTTTATTGAAATAAAAATAAAGGAAGGAGGTTGTCATTTCTTGGCTATACTCTTCCAATTTAGTTGTTATTATAAAAAAAAGTAAGAAACAAAAAGAATATATATATATATATATATATATATATATATATATATATATATATATATATATATATATATATATATATATATATATATATATTGTTTGTTTGTTTTTTGTTTCTTACTTTTTTGTCTTCGTGATGGCCATGGACCCATGGTGTTTTCGCTAATGAGAACGTTCGCTCTGAGTCCAGCGAGTGGAGTTCCTGTTCGAGTAGCTGTCTATGTGCGATGTGCTTGGGACAGTCGCGCAACAGATGATGCACATCCTCTCCGTCATGGCTGCACGAACATGAGGACGATGGCACACACTGAATTCAAAGTAAAAAGTGATGTGTGTAAGCAGTTCCGAGTCTTAGGCAATGTATGAGTGTGTCGATACGTCGCGGAAACTGAGGGTCTAATTGGTACTCAAGATAGGGTCAATAGCGATATATGTATAAATTGATTCCTTTGTGCTGTCTGAGAACCAGGTGAACAAGCACAATTCATGTTTTAGTCCTCGTAACATGCGGTGGATGTCGCATGTGATATGGGAATGAGACGGGTATATGGTTGTAATTATGAGCGGCTTTTGCTATATGTGATATGAATGGGAAAAAAAGTGGCATATACACTAATCAGTGGTTACAGTAACTATACAGACAATCTGAAGAGGTAAAGAAAACCGCGACAAATAAGAACACATAAAGCAGTTTAGTATAGGACAGAAATGGCAAAGGAGACTTCTACCACGAACAAGCAATGTCGCGTGATAATAAAAAGCATAAAAGCAATGTAAGATGTAGTATTATTGCTACGTAAATTATTATTATTACAATAACAAAGGTCAGTTCTTAGGATGATGAGAGTTGTTCCATGAAATATAGCTTGGTCCTTGAATACATGCCCTGTTCGTGATGATTTAATGGTATGTAAATGGAATTCCACACTTTGTATACCCTATATCTCTAAGCACACTTTACATATCGTGGATTGTATACTTTTATCACATGGAAATAATTGTAATTTATTTTCTGGCTGCTTTTTTTTTTTTTTTTTTTGCTTAAGCGCTGCGTGCCCTTTAAGGCAGTGAATGGCGTGCGGCCTATCCGCGCGGCTGTTCTTGATGGAAAATCACAGTGAACGCGGAGTCTTCTAGAAAGGAAACGCAAGCAAGTCAGATGCCAATTATTGTTCCTCGACAAAAATACACCAGTGGGTTCAACTTTCTTAAACAGCCTAAATATAACTTATACCTTTGACTTAAGTTATTTTGACACTGATTTCTAAGTGGTTCGTTAGGAGAAAGTCAGATGAAAGACGTCGACGCGAAAAGAATATGATTATATGAAATCGACTGCCCGTTTATCTTTGCATATTATGCAAAGCGTTCGAAGGCATGCTGGCCCCGATGAGCTCATACCACAACTGAACAGTCACTGCTGGAATGCCGACCCGAACTGTCTGCACAGCGAAAATCATTGAAAGGGGTACTGACACAAAATTTCGCGGCCGAGATAGCCTGCTGGATCGATTTCCGTGTACGTGCGTGTACCATCTGCGAAATATCGACAGCGAATAAAGCTTGGAAGGTATTTTATATGAATATTGAAGTTCGCGCGCGCGATCCAGCATTATAGGGCGCACCTATTGCATTGACACCCTCGGAGGTGACCCGAGGTGACCCCCCTACTTCCCCTACGTAACCGTTGTAGCCGGTACAACAAGTTGTGATGACGTCGTAGCCGCCATTTTTGTTTTGACGCGCTCGCCGCTGCGCTGTTGGTGTCTCAAGGAAATCGTCGCCAACAGACGACGATGAGGAGGACGACGACAACGAGGACGATGATGGCGACGACATCGCGCAGCACGTGCGGGAAGCGTGCGAATGCGTGGAGACGACGCGAACAGCGCGGAAGTGCGTCACACTTCTGTGTGCTGACGTGATCGAGTGCTGCAGCCGCTAGGTGGTGATAGTTGCACCCGGAGGCTTGTCGTTTTTGAAACCGAAACTGACACTGGTCGGTAATGAGGAGCCTGTAATTAATTATCTGTCGCGCGCTGCAGCAAACGATGTGCCGTGTTATGACTGACAGGCCCCCAGCAACACATTGCAGCAAAAAAAAACGCGAGGCCGAAATTTTTGTGTCAGTACCCCTTTAAGGCCTTACTGAACTTTTTGCGTGCCAGTGGCCTATTGAATAGGCTTTAGTACTCCCGCTCTACAGCTTCCTTTTGTTTATATTTATTTTATCGCGCGCCTGCTCTTCTCTCCGCTTTCCTTTCCATCTTTCTTTCCCTTTCCCCCTCCCCTAAGTGTAGGGTAGCAAACCGGATGCTACAATTCTGGTTAACCTCCCTGCCTTTCTCTCGTCTCTCTCTCTCTTTATTTTATTTTTGCATTTAACAATGACATTGATCTTACGCGAGAATATAGCAGGGAGGGCATACCTACACATAAATACAAAGAAGTACAATTACATCAGGCATACAATGCAAAAAATGCTATCACAATTGTTACATGAACATCACCTGTGGTAATATAAAAGGTGTATAAACTATATATGTATACACATCCCGACGATTATATATACATATTTACACTATGATAGACAGAGAGAGAAGCAAGAAAATACAGGGACGTTAACCAGACGCACGTACGGTTTGCTACCCTGCGCTGGGGGAGAGCGATAAGGGGGAGAGACAGAGGAAGAGGAGAGAAGAGGGATGGACACAATCACAAGCACACTTGGGGGAGCACATCCAGTCTACAGGTGGTCGCTCAGATCTGTTGACTTGGGGTATTTCAGTAGCGCTTTCGTTGCCTTCTGCGCCCTCGGCGCACGTGTCCATGGTCCTACAATCTTGTTTACAGAAAATGGTCTTGAGTCCAGTTGATCCAAAAGCAGCCGGAGCGGGCATATCGCTGGGTGTCAAGCGAGTACAGCTGCACAGGCCATGTTCAATTTGTTTTTTGTTTTTTTTTTTCTGTTCCGTAGGAGTCGCATGTAGATGAGTCCGCTATACCGATGCGAAACGAGCATGCCGTTGTGAAAGCAACACCCATCCAAAGGTGCATAACAATGTCGCATCGGAGAAATTCGTGATAGCTGCATGCAGATTCAGCGAAGGATCAAGTTTGTGTAGCTGATACCTTTGGAAGCTATATAGGGGACGACCAAAACATGCGTGTAAGATTCCGAGCCAGTAAATAAAGTACTGTGATAATACTAATATGATAATATGATAACAATACTATGATAGGATGTATGATAAAGCAGTGAGGTTATTGAAATACGAAATCCGGACAAAAATCAATTGATTAAAAAAAAAAAAGAAAAGAAAGAACGAAACGGCAAGGGTACTTAACGAAACACTGAATAGAAACACCAAATCAAATTACACTGATGGATTATCATTCCCCTGCTCTATTTTTCATAATAACGGCTGACAAACTGTGTTGAACGCTGTCTGGGGCATGTACGAAATCAAACATTTGGATGAGGCTTATACAGCTCTGACATCTCGATGTGATTGGTGAGAGCCTAAATCGGCCCTGGGCCTTCATAAAACGAGAGTTCAAGCAGTCTATAGACAACCACCATATCTCGGCTACGCAGTATATATTCTCGTACAGATTTGCAATTTTGATCATATATAACGTCTATATAGATATACCGGGTGGCCAAAATTAAGCCTTATGGTTTTCTTAAAATTATAGGCACTGGGAGGCACGTGAATTCAGGCTGCCTCTGCAACTAAGTTGTGTGTCTGGAACCAAAGTGAGATGGTAATTATCGCTGTCAGCCGCCCATTAACTAAGGCATAATCATTAACTTTTTATTGGCTGCCGAAAGCGGGCATGATTGTACGGAAAAATTAGAGGCAGTCGCTTTTATACAAAGTTCCAGCATATAGGGAAAATTTTTCTAGTATGTCCGTGCTGCGACGTATCCGGCTGCATTGTTTAACTGTGGTTCGCGTGATTATACACATGCAAGGCAGTGAGGAGTGGCGCAGCGTTCCTCGCTGACGTGACGAGCAGTCATTCCATGATATTGCCAGTCGGTAGTAAAAGAGTAATCGTTATCATATTTGCATATGCCTTCGCGACCCGCTGTCAGATTAAACGCCGCACGCAACTTTCACGGCATGTTATAGTCGTGCATTGCGCCAGCCTTCACCTTCCTGTATGCGCAACCATGCGAACAGCAATTAAAACTTTGCAGTAGGATATCTGGAAGCATGAACAATTCTGTCAACTGGAACTGTGTAAACACGACTGCCCCTAATTTTTCATTACAAACGTGCCCGCTTACTGCAGTCTCTGGAAAGTTCATTATTCAGTATTAGTTAATTTTGTGGTTGACAGCGATAATTATCATCTCATTTTGTGCCTATCTGTATTCATAACTTATTTACCAAAGGTAGTATTCGCGTGCTGAGTTTTAAGAAAATCATAAAGCTTAATTTTTATCACTCTGTAGCTAGCCTAAGAAAAAAAGTCCGTAAAAACACGTGCCGATGATTACGATGCTTCCTAATGCGAAAATTAAGCGCTGCAATAAGCGCGTTTTTATTGTGTGATATATTGAGGCAAGCAGTTTGAAAGAGAAATGTGTATTAAGTTAGAGACAACTCCGTTTTCCCCATCGAGGTAGATTTGCGGGAACGAGAGCTCCCCCGAATATTCGCCGCCTGCTTGTGCTTCGGCGGCGCGCACCTCTGGATTCTTATGTCGGTGCCGCTGAGACAGCTCTGCTCGGGCAGCTCTTTTAGCAGCCACGGCAGACGAAGCGCTTCCACCGGACAGAACTGACTCAAATCATCTGCGGGACAAAGCGCGTCGGCTCTTATACGCATGTGACTCGTCGAAGGCTTCAGAGCAATCGCTTGCTTCCAGATACATGCGATCAGCGTCGTACATGCGATGAGATTACAAATACTAGGGCGCCACCTCTAGGCGGCTGTCCTCTCCGAGCTCCCTGTTCGCTTTCGTATGTCATTGTGTTCGTTGTTTTGGCTACGACGGACGAGGCACGCCTATACGCTCAACGCAAGAACGGGCGAGCTGCGCTCTAAAAATTTACTGCCCTGAATGATCGTATACCTGTTCTTTACGACAGGGGAAAAATTCCGTCCTTCACCTTGCGGGACCCCGCTGAACTGATATAGTTATCTGCACTTGTATGCGAATTGCATGGAAAAAAAAGAAGTTTACGGAAGTGTCGGAGAATAAAAATAATAACAAAAAAGTTCAGCTGCACACTGCATACACACGGTGAACCTTGCACGCGGTTTATACGTCGAAGTTTTCAAGGTCTTATATAACCTTCCTGATAACCGTCGAACGCATACTCCGTACTTGATATTCCGTGCGGCTACATTGTTTATGTATGCTCATTGGGCTGCGTTAACGTTCACTCAAGTGACTCGACAAGATGTAAGAAAACCTGTTCAGCAAGTCTGCAGACGTTGTCGTTGTACTTGCTGTTTTATTATTATTTTTTGCTTCAACTCTAGGCGTATACATCTGCAGTATATATATAACACGACGACTGAGGTATATGTCTCTATCGTTTGATAATTTCTGGACTTGAGTCCATTGTGTGAGCAGGTGAAGCTTCTGTGTAGAGCATACGGCAATTGGCCACGAGAGAAGCATATACGTGAGCTCCCAAGCATCTAGTTTGCACGTCGGAGTCATCCGCGCGCTGAGCAGGGCCATGTGCTCGCTTTTTCCATACGAGTAAATTCTTATATATTTGTTTTAAAATTACTTTCTTTGGCTGTAGCGCTTCTGTGCGCAGTTTGATATCTCCATAAAGACGCGAGAGGCTGTTAGACTAGTATACTTTTACAGTTGTCTAGGCGAAACCCCAAAATTCGTCCGTCATGTCCCCACTACTCACCACTGGTGCACTAAAATGAACAAGGGAACACACGGGCGGCAGACGCCAGTTAAGGTTTCTGGACAAACGCATAGCCGATAATTGAGAGACTTTATATGAACCGCCGGGATAAAAGCTATTGCTAAACACCGGGGCCGCACGTTACAGCTTCGCTCGTTAACCATTTTTACGGAGTGCTCGAGCTGTGATTTTTTTATTATTCGTATTGTTATACAGCAGCGGAACATGTAAATAGTGAGAGGGCCGTAATCCTTCTTGCCTCTCTGTGCCGCTGCTGCTTTTTCTGCATGCGGGCAAGCGTGAACAATTTGACACGTGTCGTAGCATTTCCTTTGTTCTTTCCTTACGGTCACGTGGCGCACCGGTCATTAACCCTTTCAGCCCTGAATTTTTTTAACGGGTAGATAATTATTATCTTCTTGATATTGCTTTTTTTATCACCACAAGAGCACGAAAATAATATTTTCTGAGCATCCCCTCAGTCTATGAGGAAACTAGCGTCATGTCCTAAATATATATGACACCAGGGCTTAGTGGTTGTGAAGGGAAATATGGTGAATTTCGATATTGCTATTTATTTTACTCTGTTTATACCTGAAATTGTTTTGAAGCTAGCATGCCAGCAACCATATATGGGTTACTGCGTCTCAAAGGTCCAAAAGCAAGTTTTTGCATACGTGACACAGTGCTCTTCAATGCACTTGAATGGTCATTATCTCATTATTGGACGCCTTGTAAGATCTAACATCATAATAAGTTGCCCAATCCTCATTTGGCGCGCCGCAATTATTGTCGCCCGTGCCTGCATGGGTAAGCTGATGTAACTGCACTTCATCCTCGTTATCTTCAAGCCCAATCATGCACCATTCTTACACTGCAGCAAACGTATTCGGATCAATTATGTATAATCTCGCTGTTGGGACCCCCTTGCAAATTAGCAAGAAACGCAGGCTGATTTCCCGAGGAGAATAACAAGAAATTGGAAGCAGACACAAGCGCCACGGCTCTGGTCATCATGCAATGCATTCAAAGATCTCACGACCACTAAGCCCTCCTATATTTAGGACATGAAGATTTTTCATTGCAGCGACCTAAGCGGAAATGTTAGGGGAGGCCCTTTTTGCAAATAGGCCATCAAGCACTTTAGAAACAACAGAGAAAATTACGATAGCTACAGAGAAAATACTTATTCAGTAAAATGTCATCAAATATTCACTCACAGATGTAGAGGGAGTACTGCGAGGGTAGAGCGACTGTGTTACTCTCGCCAGAGTTCTTTAACGCCGTGGAGGAGTAGTGGAGAGTTAGCCGCGGAACTTGCTCTTTCCTTGAAGGCAGAGTAAAAGAGACCGCGAACTCTCTGCTACTCAGATAGAGTTCCCAATCCACGGAACTCCCTCCCTGACGTAGCGTGAACAGGGTCGGGAACTCCCTCCTAAGCAGACGGAGTACAAACTAGCGCTAGCTTCTGGCCGACGCCGCACAGCGATATATAACTGTCTCTTAGCCATAATCCTCCGAGCGTAGACGCCACAGATGTCACTTTATTGAGCAAGTTAATAGGATAGCTTTCAGTAATAACAAAAGAAAGTGTTGTGATCGTAAACATTTGGTTTCTGAAACGCCAACAGAGGCATGCTTCGAAGCCTCGAACATCGGCAAATTCTAATGCATCGCCAACTTAGTTTACGACACAAACTAATTGCCACTGGAATAAGGTAGACACTAAAGCATTATTGCAATAAAAGAAGAGTCGTGAGAGAAAAAAAAAAAAAAACGTCCGGCAGGAGGAATCGAACCTGCCACCATAAGATTCTCAAGCCGAGGTCTCTACCACTACGCCACGCCCCAATTTTTTTTTCTTTCATGGTATTTATTCAACATAGGATAGCACTTGAAAGCAATTGAATACAGACAAAGAACTAATATGTTAATTATGCTCTTATCGCAACACAATGACGAACGCCACGCCCCAACGCAGCACTCTTGCCGTAAAAAGACTAGTCAAGACAGAGTTCAGCGCTCGACTTCATCTTTACGGGTCGCATACTGAAGATAGACGCGATCTTTCTTTTCAAATAAAATTCGCGTCTTCATAACACACAAAACAGCTGACGACCACGAATGACATTCAATAACCTGTATTTTCTCGCGCTATCGACGATACACCCGCACAGCGCCCGTGTACTGATTTGCATCTGAATCGATAGGTGCAACTACATACATAACCGATCGCCAAACACCAAATTGAACGTGCAAGAAAGTATGCCATCATGTTAGTTCAACAAGGCGTACTAATTGACAAGTCTGTGTCTGCGAAGTGCCGGCGAGTGCGCCCGGCGGCTTTCGGTGGCTGCCGGGGTGCGTTTGCTGAAAGCGGCGTCGTAACGATGCCCATCGCTTCTTGTACGAGCACCGTACGCAAGAAAAAATGGTTCATTCAGGTTAACCGATACTAAAGCTCTACTGTACACTCATTTTTACACGTAGGAATTGCGTATCCTTAAACCCAGAAGCGCCGACAGCATGTACACACGGACTCGGCAGGTGCGCTAGGCCTACCTTCGCTGGGAGTCGTACGGGTCATATTGAGTGCGACCGATCTCGGCGCAAGTGGCTGACGAAGGTTGAAGAATGCGCATTTTATCGTCGAAAGCTTTGAATGCATTAAAATGCAACCGAGGTTGAGCGAAAGTGCGAGAATCGCCAGAGATGCGCTTGCATTGTGGTGATGTTGACCGTCGTTGATTTTCTGGCGTACGTGCCGCGCCTGCCGTGGCACCGCATGTCCGAGCGGACGCCAGATCGTAACGTCGTAAAGTATTCATCAGCCAGCCCTGGTAAAAGATCGCCGCAAGTGTATTTGTAAGCGCGTGACTACAACTCTCAGATTTGGGCATGAGCGGCTGTACGGCATTGAGCCGATATCATAGAGTCCCAGCTGATATTTTGAATTTACGAATGAAAACAGTGTTGAATATTATGCTGTTTTATAGTAAAAGATCGATGTGCCAACAGTATCACAATAGATCATTAAATATTTACACGTGTTCCATGTATATTTGCTGTGTAAATACGCACAGCAGAGCTGTTGCCACTGGCACTGGAAGGGGGGCCAGACATCATGGATATATATACCGGTTACCGGGTGTATGGTTGTGCGCAGCGCCAGTAGTGCATATGTTCAGTGTTGCTGTGTTGTGTATGAATGAGTGTGCGGATGTGAGTTCTGTGTATGTGTGAGGTAAGCTTGAGGCATTTCAGCCAGGTTCACTGTTACATTGTAGAAAACGTACGAAGGATTTCTTTTTTTCCCCCTTTTTTTTAAACGTTAGTCCTAGCAGCAAGAGTGATTCTACTCTTGGAGGGAGTTCATGCACTCTAGCCCAACCAGCATTGTAAAACTCTGCGAGGGAGTAGCGCAATTCCAGCCGAGAGTCTATGTACTCCATTTCAAAAGCGTGACTGTACTCTGGCGAGGGAGCTTGTTCACTCTAGTTCAGCCAGAGTACCAGAACTCTGTCGAGAGAGCATGCCTACCCTATGTAGCAGAGAGTTCCCAGCACTCCTGAAAAGGGAGTGAAATATGGGACAAGCGTTTACTCTCGCAAAGAGAGTTGTTAGCACTCTCTTGCCGCTGTGAGTGTTTGGTTGCGGCGTTTGTCGTCTTTTTCACCTTCCGCCATCTTGTTTTCGACATTGCAGACTTCTGAGGAAGACGATAATAGAAAAACTACTACCTATGTTTGCGCAGGTGTATTGAGGATATCACACACACATTTTTGAATTTTGTAGTAGTTTATGTCACAGTATATAGCAATTTTTCTTCGTGTCCTTTTTATAGGACACCAGGGCCGAAAGGGTTAATAATGATATCTGGGGTTTAACGTCCCAAAACCACGATATGAATATGAGAGACGCCGTAGTGGAGGGCTGCGGAAATTTCGACCACCTGGGGTTCTTTGACGTGCCCCGGGCCTCACACATTTTCGCCTACATAGAAAATGCAGCCGCCGCGGCCGGAATTCGATCCCGCGACCTTCGGGTCAGCAGTCGAGTGCCATAACCATGCAATATATATAGACCACCGTGGCGGGGTGCACCGGTCATTATACTGTGTAACGTGAAAATTAGCATTGTGCATGTTTTGATATAAACCATTGAGCGAGGCTCAAGTCCAGCTCGATTGCTCAATATGAATTTCATTATATACTAATTCTTCTTCTTCTTCTTCTTCTTCTTCTTCTTCTATTTTGTGAGGAGTTTTGAAAAATTATTTTTTTTTAACTTGCTACGTGCTTTACGGTGTTTGTGAAAGCAGAACGCTCAATGCTTCAGCTAGCATGAGACAATTGATTATATATAAGCCACAGATTCACTTGCTAAGCTGCCTTCTCGCTTCAGACCATAGATATTCCAGAGTCACGGCCACGCTACCAAAAAAAAAAAAAAATCACAGCATATCCACGGAGTGAATGATGATGAGTGGGCGAAGCTGCGGAGGTTCATCGGTAAACCGTGAATCTTCCGTGAATTCTGCCCAGTACATCATCACCGACGTGAGATCGGGCGCGTTTATACTAAAGGTTCGATGAGTTATGACGACTTGCAGCTCACTTTAATTTTACATGTACGCTGTGAATTTTCATTGTTTAGAAAACCATTGCTTTAGAAAACATCTGGCGTCTTTCGTTAAGCAGCTGGCGTCTTTTCGTTTTGCTTTAGAAACATCTGGCGTTCTTTCGTTTTGCTTTTACAAAACATCTGGCGTCTTTCGTTGGTTTATTTCATCAATCAACAGCGTTTTGAACAAAATTTTTATTGTTTAATCACGCACAGGAGAAATCTCTCCAGCCACTACCTTGGAGGTAAACAGTGGCTGCTGATGGGAATGAGAGACAGAAGTCGGCTTTTAGCTAACACTTACACTTCTACTTCTACTAACGTTTCCTACTGGAACATGCCAATGGCTGCTCAGTGCTAATGGGGAATGAGAGACAGAAGAATTCGGCTTTTAGTTAACGCGCACGCTGCGAATTTTTTATTGTTCAACAACGCACAGGAAAAATCTCCCACCGGCACCACCTCGGAGGTCAAAGCGTAAGACTGATTACGCACTACGACTACTACGACTACGGCTACGAGGGACGAACGAGTGCCGCCTTAAGGAGCTTCGCCCCTAAAACAAGTGCGGCCTGCATGCTGCGCGGCGCCGAAACGGCGTCTCGGGCTTAGTTCTCTTTGCGCCCGCTCTGGCGCCACTGCTCCGCACAGTCGTTCACGGAGAAGCGCCTCCACAGACTCATTGGTACGCGCGACAGGCAGGCACTACCTTGGAGGTAAACAATGGCTGCTGATGGGAATGAGAGACAGAAGTCGGCTTTTAGCTAACACTTACACTTCTACTTCTACTAACGTTTCCTACTGGAACATGCCAATGGCTGCTCAGTGCTAATGGGGAATGAGAGACAGAAGAATTCGGCTTTTAGTTAACGCGCACGCTGCGAATTTTTTATTGTTCAACAACGCACAGGAAAAATCTCCCACCGGCACCACCTCGGAGGTCAAAGCGTAAGACTGGTTACGCACTACGACTACTACGACTACGGCTACGAGGGACGAACGAGTGCCGCCTTAAGGAGCTTCGCCCCTAAAACAAGTGCGGCCTGCATGCTGCGTGGCGCCGAAACGGCGTCTCGGGCTTAGTTCTCTTTGCGCCCGCTCTGGCGCCACTGCTCCGCACAGTCGTTCACGGAGAAGCGCCTCCACAGACTCATTGGTACGCGCGACAGTGACTCTATTCAAGCCGTAAATAGCGCGTTTTATAGTTGCACATTACATATAGGCTGCATACTGAAGTCGTTATTAGAAGTGCCGATTACCCCACATATGTGAACAGTTTGCCTATAGGAGTTCCAATCTTTTGTAGAGTGCGCCTCAATATTCCCCATGAAGGCTGCCCGCTTGACTCGCCTGAAATGAAAAGTGCTTTATTACGAATAATCGTGAGTTAAAAGGCATTTTTTAATTTCGTCTCGATTGACCTGCAATTTTTTCAACTGTTCTCCTTGACGACAACTTTCTTTTTCAATCTGTTCACTGCTTTCTTTGTTGTGAGAGATGCGCAAGATCTGATGTGGTTTGGCAGTCATGACCTACAGGAAAGCAACGTTCTGTGCACGATTCTGAGGCCGACTTTGGAACGAGTGCTTCGATCTCGTCTTTCCCAGGGTGCGAGGAGCATTCGATCTTGGGGCTTTCTCTTAAGCTTTCTTACTCACTTGCCCAAACTATTGCGTCATCAGCTGCATTCATTCGCCGGCGTTTCCTGGGCTGCGTGCTCTTTGTTTACATGTAGTGCGGACAACCGGGAAACACAGTAGGGACGTACCGCAGCTGGAAGTATAAGCCTAATCTTCGTGTTCATTTTGTAGTCATTATCAGTTAAATGTAATGAACATACCAGCGACTTGTCGCTTTGCTCCCACTTGTTTCCTTTCCCTGACGATCCTTGGCGAGAAATATTCTTCAGGCACGCTTCCCGACACTGTAGATCGCAGGGGAATTCGTGGTACTTCGCAGTAGCGTCTCTTTTCACGTTCGAGTTGCACAGCGGCACAAAACAGCTTCGCGGCATCGCAGTGCTACAAAAAACCGTCTGCCACACACGCGCAACCGTGAAAACCGTACTCAAGCACAGGAAACATGAGGCAAGCTGCTCACACTCACGATCACAAAAAAAAAAAAAATCACAGCATATCCACGGAGTGAATGATGATGAGTGGGCGAAGCTGCGGAGGTTCATCGGTAAACCGTGAATCTTGCGTGAATTCTGCCCAGTACATCATCACCGACGTGAGATCGGGCGCGTTTATACTAAAGGTTCGATGAGTTATGACGACTTGCAGCTCACTTTAATTTTACATGTACGCTGTGAATTTTCATTGTTTAGAAAACCATTGCTTGGAAAACATCTGGCGTCTTTCGTTAAGCAGCTGGCGTCTTTTCGTTTTGCTTTAGAAACATCTGGCGTTCTTTCGTTTTGCTTTTACAAAACATCTGGCGTTTTTTGTTGGTTTATTTCATCAATCAACGGCGTTTTGAACAAAATTTTTATTGTTTAATCACGCACAGAGAAATCTCACCAGGCACTACCTTGGAGGTAAAGAATGGCTGCTAATGGGAATGAGAGACAGAAGAAGTCGGCTTTTAGCTAACGCTGCGAATTTTTTATTGTTCAACAACGCACAGGAAAAATCTCCCACCGGCATCACCTTGCAGGTCAAAGCGTAAGACTGGTTACATACTACGCTACGAGGGACGAACGGGTGCCGCTATAAGGAGCTTCGCCCCTAAAACGCACGAGAAGGCACACCAACGCACATAAATCCCGAGGCGACCACATTGTAGAACGAAGGCGTCCGCCTTGCGTACCGGAGCAGTGCACGGCGTGCTCACCAAAATCAGCGGCCGCAACTGTCAACTCAGCCGAGACGCGCTCGCCCATTGACGGCGACGCGACGCGACGCAGCAGGCCGCGCCTGTTTTTTTTTTTTTTTTTTTTCTATGTAGCGGCCGTGCCAGAGTTGTCAATCGATCATATCCAACAATCAATTGCCGTCCGTCTAAATTTGAGCATTTCACAAGTGATTATACGTTACGATATGTACGTGTGTTCATGCACGTAGAAAAAGAAAGACGAAAAATTGCTCAGGAATTTACTGGTATACAAAGCGTAATAAATAACGCAGCAAGAAACATCCCAATCAATCAACAATGTTACTGGAATTCAAGCATTCATTTTCATGATAAGGAAACGAGCCATAGCGCATGGTTTAATTATCTCTATAGCAATCTTAGTATTACAGGAAAACGCTATGCTTAATTGTTTGTGCCTGTTTTTGTTTTTCTTTTTTTATATTACTGCGACAGCGGTGTCTCGAAATATCAGTTCACTGAGTCTGGTCTACGCCGTCCGTTATGACGTCATCATCGGGCGGCCGTCGTCGTCCCGTTGCCATCTTTCAGGAAGCTCCTCATCATAAATTTGCCCTCACCACTTGACAAAGAAAAGCGAATATTTTTGTGCGCATGCTGCTCACATATAAGACTCTTTCCACTGCTGCATTGTATGGTTCGCAGCCAGACGTACCAATAACTCTCTAAACACGAGCTTCGTTTTAATATATACATCTCCGGAGTTTCGCGTTACTGCTCTTTATAATTGCTGCTGGTTCAATCGGTGTATTGACGAACGCAGACGCTACTCAAGACGCTCTTATGGTGCACCGCGACGTTTCACAGAATACTTAATGAAGGGAACTGTGGCGCCGCGATCGTCCAGCCACCACGGGAATGGTGGTACATGGATTTCCGTATATACGTGCTTGCGGCTTGGGACGCGCTTTCGGCTTTGTTTATTGTTGTGTTTTGGCTTTCGTTTCGGATAAAAGAATGACTCGTTGTGAACCTCGTCAGGTGACTTGAATGGGTCAGCCTACAAAAAGGGGTCAAGGTGGTGACGTGAGACTGCTTCACTTTTGCTGAACTTCGTCTCGCGACAAGGCGGCTGCAGGCCACACGGAACCACGCGGAGCCGAAAGAACAAAAGCTTAGGCAAATCCATGTACTATAACTATCATACTTCCCATGCTGGCTGAAGCGCCATGCGTTGCAGCTCCCGTAGACACTAGCGCCAGATTTCCCTCTAGTGTACTATTATGAAACTTTATGATTACAAGTTGACGCATCCATTGCTTATGCCATGCCTGCCGCGCCTTCGCTGTCTTGTGTTTACGATGGCAGCATCCATTGTAGGAGGTGCGCCACGCCGCACTACCCACTGTGTCATTGTCGATGATAGACAGCGGCTATCACCAACAACGATGGCGTGGACGAATAGGTATAATACACACACATGCAACGAGAGTGGCTGTCGTACAAGTGTCGATATTCTGCTCGGTCGCTTGTTTTCCTTTAACGCGCAACTTAATCTAACTCCATAAAGGAGCTTCGTTGCGTACCACGCTTATCAAAACGTGGCCGCACTGACAAGAAATCGATAGCTGCCGCTGAACGAGTCAGCGTGGGGGTTTTTGAGGCAGGAAATGGCCGCGGATGCGCCCGAAGCGCCAACTCGTATCTCACGCGCAAATTACCTCGTGGAATGGGTCTATATATGGCGGATATTTATTCGCAAATTTTTGCCTCCTGCTCATCAGTTTTCAGCCCTAATCTCAGATATTATCGGCCAAGGTCTTCAATTGCCTCTCGATCTCATATGTATATACATATATATATATATATATATATATATATATATATATATATATATATATATATATATATATATATATATATATATATATATATATATATATATATATATATATACCTTTTTACCTACCGTACGAAGATAAGACGGGCATAGCCCGCCGCCTCGCCCGCCTCCGGCGGCTCTCCGCCTCTCCTCCCGCTGTTCTTTCCCTCCCTCGTTTTGTCACTGTTGCTTCCTTCGTTAGTTTTCTCTTTCTTTTTCTATTTTCTTTCTCTCTTTGTTGATTTTTTTTAAAGTATCGTCTGGCCCCCAAACTGGGTGGGCGGCCCTTGTGCAGAGGGTTCGGCCATGGCCGTTTCATTTCACTTATTTCCTCTGAAGAAGGCTCGTCCTCCAGCCGAAACTGTCAGGGTAAAATAAATATTTGTTTTGTTTCCTACATTGTAATACGAAGTTTTTCACAATTTTTATTACGGTAAAAGTTCTCTTTATCCACATATATATATATATATATATATATATATATATATATATATATATATATATATATATGTGTGTGTGTGTGTGTGTGTGTGTGTGTGTGTGTGTGTGTGTGTGTGGTGGGTGCGTGGTTGCCATGAGAGGGGGCTTATTTAAAAAATGGGACGCGACCCTAATCCTTCACTTAGGTGGCACTCGCACCTCGGCGTTCGTGTTCTCTGGTGTATTCCGTGGGTTAACTTTGTGCTTCGTCGCACTGCCGAAGCGGATCTCGGAGGCCACGTAGAAAGAAGCGCGTAGTTGAGATCTGCTCCGCCAGGTGCCCCAACGATCCCAGATGCTCGCAAGAAAAACATCTGTTTTGTTTTCATTGAACTAATTCAATTAATTTTCATGGATTACGCAGACAGTTAATTGACCTCTATATAAGTAAACCTACGCTCCCGTATCATATATACCCAATAAAACTCTTAACTTGATCGATTTCGTACCAGTTTTATTATTAAAAACTCATTCTCTGAACATTCGGAAATCCGGAAGTAAGTGCTTGACCGGAAGTGCCTGGAAGAGAAACGAGCGTGTCACTCGTTGCTCGTGCCATGGAGAAAAACTCACAGGGTCCCTTATGCAATTACATAAGACGACTGGAAGGCGAAAGCCATCTTATTTTTCTTCTCGGTCGATGTATTGATCCTGCCCCGCCACCCTCCGAAAGCTTCCTGCACCTACAGCGTGGTTTTGCATTGCCTCCGCGATCGGAGGCACCTGCCCTGGTTTTGCACTACCTCCGTCATCCGTCCGCGGTTGGCCAAGCTAAGATACATATGAGGACGTCATCATGTGACGTCACGTCACGAGTTGGCGATCTGTGACGTCATGATGACGCCTCATTGTGACGTCATCACGTGATGATATTATGTTTTGCATCACTCACGTGGGCGCCCACGGGAGACGCCGACGCGGGACGACGGTCAGTTTTCGCGTTGAATGAGGCATATAAGGCTTTCGCCATATGATACACTTAAAATATTACAATCACGCTTCAAAAGGAAAACATTCAATATTACTCAAATGTGGGACGGCGTGCGATGTCACGAGAAAGTTTGAAGAAAGAAAAACGAACATGGACGTAACGCTGCAATGACGAACAAAGGAGGTTTTAAAAAATGACGAACAGTGACTAAGGTGCAGCTGTGAGGCATTGTCCGATTACCACCGTGTATGGCCTACATAACTTTGTGTTATGAAAGAGAAAATACGCATCCACCAGATTTCAGCACAACGCTGTAAGCAAGGAATTATACGCAGATTTATCAGAAATGAAGGCTTTTATATTTGGCGAAAAATTCGTCCTGCGGCCGGAGACTTCTTTCAAAAATATATGGAACCTTTCTGTCAGAGAAATTCATTTGGCTTTCCTTATAATATAGCTTTGCGATACAAACGGGGAGATGCAATTTCTCCTTTCCATAACCCTTCCTCCACCTTGCGGCATTACGCAGAAAGAGAATTTTTGAAAATGTTCCTTACCGTTATCCTCACAAATTTCGGAAGGATTCCGCTTGAAAATGTGTGCCCTTTTACCTGCACTTGTTATAGCTCGCAAACACTGCATCTTTCACTACGAAAGAAGAAAATACATGGCTACTGCCAGGGCTTTCGTTGGGTGCAGCTGCTTTGCGCGAATTTGGCTTCTTTACGACCGCGCCTGCAGGCTACGAAAATTTCAGGTTGGCTCCACGGCTACTCTCTGGCTACTTTTGAACTTCCGTTATGGCACACTAAATAGCCATTTTTTTAAATATTTGCAGATAAAGTACACCGTTCCTAAGCTTTTCAAATCCGCTTTTCAACCCTGGTTCTTGCTCGATTTTCACATGTTTAATGCTCACCGTACCGACCATACTGTGAAAGCGGTGTGCTTTTCTTTAATATGTAAGGAACGCAGGCTTTGCTTTAGAGGCACGTAACCACAGTTTCCGACAGCTGCGCATCGATATGATATGACTATGGAAAGTGTATAGCTCTATAGGAAATATATGCACTTCACAGTGAGTGACTAATAACCGCGCAATACGTTTTTGCAAGCGCTCTGTGAACTTTCTGCCATACGTACGAAACTTCCGATCGTGCGGCACGCATGCCAGACCAATATTAAATCAAATAAAGCATTTTTTTTTAAAGCTCAGCTCAAGGTACGAGACCTCTTCCATTTAGATTTAAGATAAAAGAAATTTGCTACTTGGCGCAATCTCAAATAACTGTTACTTTTCGTGCTACTTAGATAAGAACTTATTTGAAAATTTTGATTAACGAGTGCGAGAACCTGTGTGCGAGCTTCTGTTGCTGTCGCCTTCACCGTGTATGATCCCGCACACGTTCATTTCCTTTGAAAAATGTATGCGGTCTATAGCATGGTTTTCGAGACTGATTACTGCTCTCCCATAGAACTTTTATAAATTGTCAACCATTGCTTCTAAACACGCACACGAAGAGCTGTGATAACACGATCGAAGAGCACAAAATAAAGGACACGAGGCAGTAAATCTGAACATATATAGAGTGGAAAAAGAAAGCCTAAAAATAATTAAAGATGACTATGACGCACATACGTTCATACATTTCAGGAGCTTGTAGCTTATATACCTACCAAGTAACCGAAGAACTGGTGGGCCGAATAGAATACAAGAAATTGAGGAGAGTGCACGGTTCGCTATCGTGGCCTATTCTATTAAGAATCGTCAGTAATATTGGATACCCATATCGCGAGCATATAAAATTAATCTGTCATATTCTTCACCAGTATATATCCATCATCAATGATCAATGTCAGCGTCATATTCGCTAAGCGAACGGCTTAGCCGAATAAATATCGTTGAGGTAACTGATCCTTAAATATATAAGCCTCTTATTTATTATTATGCTTACACGCTTTCTTCCTAATAGACCGATCTCACCGCGAGTTGCACTACGCCACCGCTGCCGCAGTGCATGCCGGTACATGGAGTACTCGGTACGGTCAGCTGCGTTCTGCTGGTGCATCGGCGAGCTGCATTGACGAGTTTTAGCGGCGTATTTGGATGAATCGCGATGGTTGGGTTCACATGCTGTGTGCTGGGATGCTACAACAGAAGCCTGAAGCAAAAGGACTGGGATGTTATGCGTTTTCAAAGCACGTCAAGCTCCGACAGGAATGTGTGCGACCTGCAGTCAGCGAAGTCGGACAGAGTGGCAACTACCGCGCACTTTCAGCTTGTTGTTCAACGTGTTTGTGAACTCCGTGTGTATAAGGCGTGGTAGTTTAGCAGTGCCCTATTGCATCATAACTAGCTTTCTGCACGACCGACGGGCCGATCAGCGACAGGAAAACTTCATTCAGTGTGTGCTCGATCCCTTTGACCGGGCGATCGCCGCGAGCGGCGGCAGATTGGATGCAACGTCTTTTTCCGGGCAAGACAGTGATCGCTTAAGTATATCGATGCCTAAACCGACCTCTCACCAAGAGCGATGACGACTTTCAAGTGTAATGCTTGAACGAGACCTGTGGCACAAACCAAGCTTACAACTGCATATACTGTGCGTGAACAGCTCGCGCCATGGAGTGCACGGTGAAAACTCGGCCGTGCCAGCATCGCTGCCGCCGCCGGAATTTACTCATTCTTTTCAATGTGCGATATTATCACGAAGGCTACGTAAAGCGGCAACAGCGGTACCAAAGCTTAGCTTCTTATATGAGCTTAAGTGGGTCTTAACGCACCGTACACTGCAGTTTCGAAGCGGTATGCCTAGCGACGACATCGGCGCCCAGCCATCCACTGAATCCGCCGCCGGTGGCCGGAACGGACTACTTCTCATCCGCCACATTGTGTGTGACGCCAAAACATCTACGGACTGATCCATCTCTCGTGCAGAAGAAAATATTTTGCCACTCGCAAGATTTTCGTGATGTTAAACGTTTGCAAACGGCATACGTCCAGCTGCCGTCCCGCGGACGTACGTCTAACCTGCTTCACGGCTATTTCATATTCGTTCACGCTTAACGCATCACTGTGATTGAATGCCTGCGTTGATAACAGAGCGTACATGGCATGGAAAGTGTTACTTCGACAAAAAAGAAGCGCGAAAAACGTTTTTTTTTCGTCCCGTCAGTTTGTTTTTTCTCCCGTCTTCGTAGTCGCGACGAGCTCTACGAAGTTTGGCAAGTTATTTTTCGCATACTGTAACTTGTATCGCTCGCGTGCTCACGTTCACTAAATAAGATTCTTGCTCTCATGATAACAGGAACGTGATTGCTCGTTTTTTTTTATTATTATGCATGTACTCAGCGAAGCGACACAAGCGCATCAACACGCCGAAACGGCCTGGCCACATGTAAGCAGTGTCGACGGTGCTTTTTTTTTCTCAACGCTAGGATATGCAGTGTAACCTGAAATAAAATGACATGCATTAGAGGTCCGCAGACAGTTTTCCACCGCGTTCAATCGTCTTATATGCCACGGATTCGTGCCAAACGCCAATATACCTGAAGCACGCAGCAAGCAGCTGCACCAGCAGCGCTCAGGAGAACTCCAACTAAGATGGCGGCAGTGCCGCTGTCGGAAACTCGCGCATGCGCAGATCATCTGGTGAGATCGGTAAGCTGAAAAGAAGTGCGTCCACTGCCAGTATGCATTTTAGAATAGATAGATAGATAGATAGATAGATAGATAGATAGATAGATAGATAGATAGATAGATAGATAGATAGATAGATAGATAGATAGATAGATAGATAGATAGATAGATAGATAGATAGATAGATAGATAGATAGATAGATAGATAGATAGAGACAGACAGACAGACAGACAGACAGACAGACAGACAGACAGACAGACAGACAGACAGACAGACAGACAGACAGACAGACAGACAGACAGACAGACAGATAGATAGATAGATAGATAGATAGATAGATAGATAGATAGATAGATAGATAGATAGATAGATAGATAGATAGATAGATAGATAGATAGATAGATAGATAGATAGATAGATAGATAGATAGATAGATAGATAGATCTTGTTTAACCGGGTTAAAATATATCCTTCACTGCGGGGAAAGAGTGACGATATATTGAAACGCTAGAAAGGAAACTGGAAAAAAAAGAAGCCAGGAAGACATATGAAACCCCGATGTAATCCCAGATGTCCAGGTACACTGATTCGCATGGTGTAGCGAGCGTCAACGCCCAACGCGCTATAATATGGGAAACGCCTATAGTCGAGCACGAAGCGCGGCTTTGCCGCAGACCGCCGACGACCTTTCCGGGTGACGTGACACTGTGCAGACGCGTGACGAATGTCGGCTCGCTGACAAAAGCCGAATATAAATGTCTGCCTCGCTCTTCTTCTGGATGTATAGCCATTTCTCTCTTTTATCTTTCTTAATCTAGGCTATAGTCGCATATATCAAGCGAATCGTTTTATACCTTGCAGGCGTGCGTACGGCATGACGATGGAGGAAAGTCGGTTGCAAGGGCGTATCTGTAATTGAAGCCACGAGATCGCATAAAGAGAAAAAAGAAAAACACACAGGGTCCCTCATGCACTCACCTAAGACGACTGGAAGGCGAAAACCATCTTTTTCTTCTCAGTCGTTGTATTGATCCGCCCCCGCACCCACCGAAAGCGTTCCGCACCTAACGTGGTTTTGCACTGCCTCCGTGATCGGCCCACCTTTTACCAAGTTACGATGGCTTGTGGTGACGCCATCATGTGACGTGAGTGCACGTGACGTCACTGTGACGTCACAAGGACATCATAATGTCGCCACAAATTTTGGCGATCTGTGATGTCATGGTGTCGTCGTATGGTGTACTTAAATGAAATTTATCCACACCACTTTCCCGACGTCGCCTGCACCGCTTGCGGGCAGACCGCTACATAGCACACATGCTTTGGGAGTGTGGGTCGCTTGGCCCGACTTACAGCAAGGCCGAGTGTATGCGCAGCCCGAACTTTCAAGACCAAATCCTGGCCGTCCCTGCAGTGCGCCCGCGACAGGGCCGTCATGCTAGACCTGCCGGTCCCCACGTGGGAGAGCCGGGTGGCGCGGGGCAACCTCAGCGTCTGCACTGGACTCTAATAAAGTTGTACTCTCTCTCTCTCTCTCTCACGTGATAATGAGTTTATGCCGCCGACGTGGGACGTCGGTGAATTTTCGCGTTTGATGGGGCATCTATAGGCCTTCGCCGTAATATATCTAAAGCACAGAGGGCAGCGCTGAGTATGTTGCTTATTTCGATCTGCGAGAGTGCAATAATATCTCGTAAGCTGGTCTTCGCGCAATTATACTATACAAACGACTGAGTGGATGATGCCCTTTAGTGTACACACTATAGTGTAATATTAACTGGATCCGCTAAAGTATGGTGGTTCTGGAAACGATGCATAATGTGATATCACGTGATGTATAGGCGAACAACAAAGCCATTCTGGTGAACGGCCTCTTTTTCCGTCCATGTGGCGAAACGCTTTTGCATATCTGCATGCCAAAGCGTTGTCGAGATTTTGTCAACGAATCCGCACTAGGCACAGTCGCATAAATTTCCGGCCACATATTTATTCTTTAAAACGTTTTGTTTTATAACAGTGTATACAAACACATTTTCGAATGGCTTATTTAAATTTTGTTCAGCTTTACTTATACGTTGCAGCAAAGAAAAATCGGACATACAACCTATATAATTGTATGCCCGTTAGTGCTTAAGCTTTCAAACTTCTTATGACGCATATTTTTGTATGGATTACACTTACCGAATTCGCGATTTTTTGGGTCACACAGACTGTTTCGTTTACATCTGCCGGGTGAATGTTCTTAGTGCAAGGAAGCCAGCGCATATATGCACTCGTAAAAGCATTTAGAAAGAGAGAGAAAAAGAAAGTGCTACACCGAATGCAAGATCAAATGAGCATTGCTAATCTTTTTCTGCGATACAACGTCGACTTACAGGAAAGCTCATATTAAACTATTAACTCAATAAACCATTATTACAAGAAAAATGGCGACGTTGTTCTTATTTAACTTGCCTTGCAAGACTCGCATTGCTAACGCACATATACAATGAAAGGCATTGTGACGGCTGGAATGTGCCTCTAAACCATAACGGTATATATATAGCCTGGTGGGTTTCAACCCCTTCTAAACATTTTCAGTTTTTATGTGTCTTTCACGCACGTGGATATGCATATGCAAAGTAGTTAATATATGCACGAGTCCAGGTTTATGGGGACCGGCGTATAAGGGCCCACTTGTGTGGCGCATAGTTGTGCGGCAGATGATGATGATGATGATGATGATGATGATAACAACTTTATTGTTCCGCCAGAAAAGGAGGCCCCCTACTCCCCGTCCTCGGCACACAGGCCTAGGCAACGGGGGCCGGCACCTCCGCGATTAGAAGCAGGCGAAGAGGTCTTGACTCCTCGCGGCTTCTTCCGCCAGGCTGCGTGTAGGCACAGTAACGTTTGTATTGCATCGCACGTGGTTGGTCACTCGTACTGACGTCATTGGGAATTTCATTGGAGGAGCGCTTATATAGTCGGAAGTGCGGTGGAAGACTTTTCGTCCAGTTGCTATAGGTTATATAGAGCTGGCTTTTTTCTTTCTTTTTGCTTTGTTTTGCTGAGTAATGTCTTCAGGATAACTGAGCGTATTGCGTGAGAATCCATGCGACAACAGGTTATAGATATAGGAGGCTCGAAAGAAAAATGATAGTTGTTTGTGACGAAGTATCTATTTAGCAGCAGCGGAGATTAGAACGGACATGGTTTTATATTCGGAACTGAGGTTATTATTAGGAACCTTTTAGTAAGTACCTGCTTCAATATCACTTTAGAGGTCACATTGTTATTGCAGAATCAAGGTTAGCTATTACTACATACGCGTAATTTCTCGCGGGAAACTTTGTGCATATCATTAAATTATCGACTGATTAGTACGAATTCCGTGCAGAGAAACTCATTGCCGTCTCAGTTATCGCCCACTGTGGATTTTGTTGTTTTCGCTGAATTTTTCGCACATGATTTTTGTATATTATTTTATGTGTGGTAGTAAATATCACACCAAGTACTGCTTTAAATGTAAAGGAATGTATACATTTAAAGGGTGACATTTATTGAATCCTTTGTAATTCGTTCAACATTAAACAACAACAAAAAAAAGGTTTGTGGGCCCGCAACATTCACATGGGGACGGATTACCACAGAAGCTGTATTCGCGTTGCTGTTGCAGACGCCTCTCCGTTTTTTTTCCCCTCCAACGGTAGCGTGCGGCGCCGTCTTGGCTTCTCCGGTTTCTCGCAGTGCTCTACGTCATGCTGCGGCAGCACCACCACGCTACGCCGAAGCAGGATTGAGCCACGCAGATATGCTCTAGCCACCATAACGCAGACTTTCTTGTAAAGATAAAGTTTCTTCTTTTTCTTCTTCCGCCCCACTCTTTGCATTTCTCTCCTTTCCTCAGGCGTGAGCGCGAGGAGCCAGGCGCGCCGTCTCACGCGAGTAGCTCAGAGTACACCCCTCAGCCCCCCCCCCCCCTTCCCCGTGGAAGCGCATGGGATAGGGGTAAACAGCTTCACAGTAAAGACAGGAATCTCAGCACGACATATGCGCTTTGTCCCCTTACACCATCATTCACTAATTAGGTTCGATGAACGTAAATTGGTTATCGCCTTCTTTCTTTCTTTCTTTCTTTCTTTCTTTCTTTCTTTCTTTCTTTCTTTCTTTCTTTCTTTCTTTCTTTCTTTCTTTCTTTCTTTCTTTCTTTCTTTCTTTCTTTCTTTCTTTCTTTCTTTCTTTATTCCCTTCTTCCTTTCTTTCTTTCTTTCTTTCTTTCTTTCTTTCTTTCTTTCTTTCTTTCTTTCTTTCTTTCTTTCTTTCTTTCTTTCTTTTTGATTATCCTCCCCAAAAATTTCGTCCTGCAATGAAGTATTGACAATAAACTCTTCCCGTAAGCTAAACTTGTTGATGAGAAAAGAAAAGTTCCTACTAACATCGTATACATATATAGAAGGTAGCGAGGCCTACGTGAAAATGTCCTTACGAAGAGATAGAGCCGCTCTTGTCTTTTTTTTTTTTATCAGATTGAAATTCACATTTCGGTTGAGATGATTCAAAAGCTCTGCACTTCATGAAAACCCCTTAGTGCCGAGCTTTCATCAGCGGCCTGGGAAGAAAGAGCCCCGCAAATTTCTTTTTTTTTTTTTCAAGTTTACATTACTTTTTAATCTCAGGGTCATTTTTTTTTCTCCTTCTTTGGATTCGGCAGCCACAGTTATCTCCGCGTCGCGCGCGCACTCAGAATTAAATCATCTGCGTAACACGCTCGCAATCACGTCATATGTTCCGTATCAGCAATGGATATCGCGCAGCAATTCGCTCACTGAATAGGCACTCATACATCCAGATGACCTATGCTGCGGTTATAACTGCGCGAAAGGCTTTGTGATTGATTACGGGATGAGGGGAGATAAGGCGTTCTGAACAGATAGGCTACAACATTCGCGTACGACAAGAGGAGAGCGTATACACACCGATATCATTAGCAAATCGTGCACGTGAACGTGTAAAAAAAAAAAACGGTAGCGGAGCGTGTAATACACGCCTTTGGGTGTAATGAAAAGGCGTCTCACACTGCGTAATAAAAAAGTGAGAGAAAAAAAATAATAAAGTAACTAATGTTGTAAAAGAAAGGCCTGCGAGCGTATACAACATCGTGACACATTAAGCGTGACGCATTAATCGCAAATTCAAACGGGGCGACACGCCGACATTGACTTTCTGCGAGAATAATTAATCTCGGAATCCTTTGTTTACGCTCTCCCACGGTGCCAGAATTAACGCTATTTTCCATTCATTACTCTTATCATTTTGCTTGCGCTTTAGTTTTAATAGGTATTTATTTTTTCCATAGAACGCCAGGTTCCCCGCACGGGATAATAAAAAGAAAGTATCAAATTACTATTTTTTTTTCCTCCAGATCGATGGGGGTAAGGCTCGCCCCTGTTTTAGTTCGTTTATGTAATTAATCTTCATATTTTGTTTGCGATTTTTAGTGTCAAACTTCTCTGGTTTTTTTTTCTTTCTCTTCCATTCTCGCAGCACTGACGCCTAGTGTTTTGCGTAGTCTTAATTATAATTTGAAAGAAGGCAAATGATGATCAGTGTACACTAGCGACAGAAAAGAAAAAAAAAAACAAGAAATTAAAGACGTACGTTTGATCGAAGACACTTCGGCACCATGCGAAGTTCCCGAAAAAGAAAAAAAAAAGATGCAAAATGGCAAAACAAGAAAAAAAAAAACAGTTGAGAAAGACACTAAGAGAAGCGTGGAACCCGCGTTCTGTAACACAACCGATTATCGCGTTCATATTATCCGGATTCCCATATTGCTCTTCAATCACAGGTATACGTATACATACCGTTCCTTTCCTGTATTTTACAATCGTTTAATAAACATTAAAATGCTCCCTCTTTGTCTGTTATTACCGCCCGTCATTCGCATTTACTTATAATTAATGTCGCCTTTCTATATCAGCATTTCGCTCTCTCAAATTTGATTTCTTTCTTAACGTGCTGATTCGTCAGTGGTTCTTAATAGCCACCGGTATTTTATACATTTGCCGCGATTCTACTCAGTCAGTTACCTTACCGGTTCTCCTTTTTCTTTTTTTCTGTGCGCACTTGCGAACGTAGCTTAATTATCAGCTGCATGTATATTTTGAAGCTTTCTTTTTTTATATCGGCATTTTTTTTTCCTACCGCGACTACCCACTTTTTTTTTTTTTTTGAGAAGCCACTGACGGTGCGCGCTCGATTGCTCCTCATTACCACATCGGATATCGAGGGTGCACCACGCGGGAAGACCGGCTGCGCGGCACGAAGCCCATTTGGACCGCTCGTGGCGCGACCGGAGTTGCGTTAATTGGAAAAAAAGGGGGCTCCCCGATTGCTTCGTATTCGCATAAGCATGCGTGGCCGCGCCCTCAGATAACGAGCCAAAGATGAATTCGGTGCCGTTCGATCTCGCACGCATCCGCGACGGTGGCGGCACGCAGCGGCCGTTCGAAGGTGCACTCATGCGGAGTACGGTGCGCACTGAGCTGGCATTGCAATAAGTGCACGCACTGCAGCCTCTGCGGACTGTGTGTACGTTGGCTCTTTCTCGGCTATTTTCTCGGCCTCCCATATTGAAGGAGCAGCACCTCTCTCTCTCTCTCTCTCTCTCTCTCTCTCTCTCTCTCTCTCTCTCTCTCTCTCTCTCTCTCTCTCTCTCTGTGGTATACATATACATGCACACATCTAATAGCGTCCAGGCGTTAATAGACTGTTTGTGAATGGGGCCGCGTACCGTTGCGCCTGCGCGCGTAATGCAAAGCGAAGACGCGGCGTGTAGAAGGCTTTCGACCGTTTGTCTTCCGTAATCAATGATGTTTGTGAGCGAGCTGAAGCCGCGCAGGCCACAGGGCTTGATTTGGGGATCGAATTCGGTTGTTTAACCCCGCGCGTGTGAGTGTTGCCTGCGTGCAATCCTGCGACAGCACGCACACACGTACGTGCACACAAACACGCACACACAAAATGTACAGTGCAGGGATGGAGAGAAACGCGAACAGACCGGCATCTACATCCTCTTCTGTTTCGCATTTCTTTTCAAGCGGTTGGAGCCTGGATGGTAATAAAAAGTCAATAGAGTGATCCATGATACGATCAAGAACCATTCTAGCATCTCTATTGCCACCAAGGCCAGAGCGTGATGAAAACAGTGCGCCGTGCTGTTCGCGTTTCTTTCCATCCCTCCCGTATACATGTCTGATAACATACAGATTGTAATTGGAAGCGCTATTTATGGAGCTTGTGCACCAGGTACCGCGACGTACCGGTCTTTGTTACTGTCAATCGCAACTTATGAATACAAATCCTATTCAAATCGTGAAAAAAAAAGAAGAAAAGCATCGATTCTGTCACTATATATTTCACAGTATTTACATTTCCTCAGAGAATCTATTCACATGTTCTGGCCGGTTCTCAGTTTCCTTATTAAAGTTAGCGGCTTTGGTATGGACACCACGGTCACCACCACGTTTGAATATGGATGCTCGGCGTGTCGGGAACGACAGCACATCCAATAAACAAAGAAATGATTAGCCATTCCGCTCTGTGAAGACGAGTGGCCAGCGAATCTGTTTAGCTCACGACACAGAGGTCACGCAGAATTTCGAACCATATATCCGATCACACACCTTCCAACTAAATTCGAAATGCCCGCTCAGAAAGACCCTTTTGGCGTATACGCTCCTTTAAGTGTCCCATTTGAGAAGCGTTCGTCTTTATGCCGCGGCGTGCGGCGTCTTGTCTGGCTTGCCACATGTGTTTGGCTTATCGTGGACGATATTCGTTTTTAGTGAACTAGAGGACAGTACTGAGGTTTGTCCAATTTCTGCGGCACATACGTTCTTTCTCGCTGACAAACGAAATGCCCTATGCAGCTTCGCTGCAATAAATAAGAATCATATTTAATCTCTTGTAACACTTGCAGCCAATAATTCACTCTTGAACGTAGGAGCCGGCGATTCAATAGTTTTTATGCAAAAACGCAATATGATCCCCTGCAATTTAATTATTATTTAATTACTCAGCGCTTATCATGTCTCACTAGCGTATGCGCAAAGGAGCAACTTACCATCTCACCTCTAACGAAGTGTCCAATGCCTTGTAATAAATCGTCGGCGCATTCATCAGCAGTACATCCTAATTAGCGCCTGAAGGTTTTGTTTTTATTATTATTGATGTGATATAAAGAGATGTTGGCGCACAATTAAGACACCGGCTACTGCTTACTTGTCTTCCTAGCTTATATAGGTGGTACGTATACCTGTATACAACATAAATGTTTCAAGGTAGCATATCAAGTAACATTACAAAGGTAATAGCAGGATGTAATAATAATGTGTGGTCATACAGAGTATACAAGTTTCTTATGGCATACAAGTTAACCCCTGGGCGTTGCAAAATAAACTATCAAATATACGAATAATAGTGCCCATAGCAGGATTGAAACACTAAAATCAGTGGGTGCCCCTGCAAACGCAGGGTGCCCCTGCAAACCTATAGCCAGAGTTTTAAAATATTCGGACGCACTCTATGACGATACTATCAAATGCATGTTGCTGACTATGGTATAGAGTAAGTCACTGCATTTTTTATGTGTTCCGTTTAATCCCTTAATTAGGAAAGATTAATTAACCAACTTTTTAGGCAAGGAAGCTGGGTAAAAAAGAATAAATTCAACCGGAAAGTTGTAGATCGATTTGCTCAGCGTCGGATTAGAGAGTCTCTAACTTTCTATCTATTAAGTGTCAAGAAAGCGAAATTGTCAACCACCAGTCCGTAGCACGAAGGAAATCCATACCGATTTCTTAGAAAGAAAGCTTTTTAGTAGCCAAAAAATTCGTCCGGGGATCGAACCCGGGACCGACGCCTTTCCGTGGCGGTCTCTCCACCAATTGAGCTAACCGGGAAGGTATACCAACTGGCAGCGCGAGGTCGTATTGATCGTCAACTCGAAGCGTATTGACAAAGAATATTGCGAATGAGTTCGGCATTATCCCTCAAGGTGGCGGAAGGGTTAAGAACCCTTCCCCCACCTTGCCGACTCGTCCCGGGACAAGGATGAATTTGTCGGCTACTAAGAAGCTCTATTTCTGAGAAATCGGCATGGATTTCCTTGTGGCTTCGTGCTGCAGACGTGATGTCAATTTTTCTTTCTTATCCTTTGCGCCACCTTGCGGGATTCTTTAGAAATAATTTGCAATATTAAGTATCAGTGTTTTTTCTGCTTGCTGAAGATGCCCGCGAAATACCAGAGAGAGAGAGAGAGAGAACCGCGTGACGTGCCCGCTTGCGCCACTTGCGCGCCATGATTGCAGCCCTTCCTAACTTTCCGCGTACAAGTGCCTGCTTATCGCTGCCGTGGTTCACGACAGCGATAAGCAGACGCAGATGTTATCGCTTGTGCTGCCGCTAGAAACAGGTTCGTCATCGCACAGTCAACTCCATCGTCGCTGCTGCCCCGTTCGCGGCAGCACACCCGGCTAAATGATACGGTCCTTTTGCACGCGGGACGTTAGCGAGCGCTGCAGTCACGGCACGCAATCGAGCATGTGGTATTGCTTTGTTTAGCGAGCATCTCTAGTAAGCAGAAAAACTCTAATATCTAATAGATAGATTGTTAGAAACGGTCTAATTGGACGTTTTGCAAACCGATCTTTGAAATTCCTCGCCCAGCTTCGTTGCTTCAGTTAATTAAGCATGCCTACATAAGCAATTAAACAGAACGCAAAAAATAGTGTGACTCTCTCCATCCAATAGTCTGCAACATGCAGTTTTTCGGGCCGTCAAAGAGTGGGTCGGCACGTTTTTCAACGCTGGCTAGAGTTAGCTTGGGCACCCTGTATATAGACTATCTCACGGACGGGTTTCGGTGCCGCCATACTGGGCTGTTAACCTTGCCGTTTTGTATCATTAACAACTAAACGAACAGCGATATGCTATAGACGTATGCATGAAAACGGTTGGGCTGGTGCATTCGACGTTTTATGACCTATCGATTCACGTTATACAAAGATAAGAAAACATTCGTTTAACAGCTCACGGTGGCGATGCCCATGTTTCTTACAAAAATCGTCTATACAGCTAATCTGAAGAGGTCACGTGTCTCCTGCGTGTGGCAGGTGCACCAACAGCTATATGTATGTACACAGCTATGAAGTGAAAACACGACACCCCAAGTTCTGCGTTAGCAGCTTGTCGCGGTCGCACGCAGGTTCTGAGGAGGCCGCGAAGGCTGCTGCGGTGGCGCCCGGTCTGGCAGAGGTCTTCTTCCCCTGCAGGGCTCGCTCGACTCGGCCGTGAAACCGAAGTCGAGCGCTGGAAAGGCCCCGCGGTGGCCACTCTGGCCACCGCCTCACGTCGCCCTCGCCACTATGCCCCACAAGGGTACGTCTACGCACAACACAACCAGCTCCTGCTACGCACAATGTATTAGCGAGTTTTGTACAGGCGCGTGCGTGCGTGCGTGCGTGCGTGCGTGTGTGTGTGTGCGTGCGTGCGTGCGTGCGTGCGTGCGTGTGTGTGTGTGTGTGTGTGTGTGTGTGTGTGTGTGTGTGTGTGTGTGTGTGTGTGTGTGTGTGTGTGTGTGTGTGTGTGTGTGTGTGTGTGTGTGTGTGTGTGTGTGTGTGTGTGTGTGGAACATGTTCAGGAACACATATTTAGGGGCGAAGCTCCTTATGCCGTGGGTCTGTCCATCCTCCGTTTCTTTGTTTGTATTTCAACTTCTTAATTCTTCTACCCAGCCAGACGGACTTCTGTCGAAATGTTTACATTTAAGCCACCTCTAGTTCGTGAAGTGCTCACTAGATGGCGTTGGTGGCGTTCGCTCCATATATATATATATATATATATATATATATATATATATATATATATATATATATATATATATATATATATATATATATATATAATTGCATATAATATCGCTAGATGGTGCTAGTTTTGGTTGGAGAAAGGAATTGGTTGGAGAAGGCGGAGGTAGAAGAAGGCAGCAGGAATGTAAATAAAATGGCTGAATAGTTTCCTTAAGGCAAACAAACAAACAAACGAACAAACAAATGGCTGAAAGCAAACTGCTTTCGTTGGAACTTTGCATGCCCACATAGACGCGTGTGGAACGGGACCCCATACTTACTGCAGTGGACGTTCTCTGTCTTAACGAGACGTGGAATGCCAAAAGACCGTATATCAAAGGATACGTTCCAGTCGTGTGCATCGATGATGCAGAGCGTCCTGCAGGTGGTGTGGCCGTATACGTCAAACAAACAAAAAAGGCACAAGATCTGAAACTACTACCAACGACACAGAGCCACAACGGTGAATATGCTGCCATCGATTTTGATGGATGCATCGTCATGACCATGTACGTTGCACCCAATTTGTCGAGTGGGAATATCAAGACATTCATTGACACGGCATTGTGTAATTATGACAAGTACAAGAATAGACCATTTGTGTTAATTGGTGACCTGAATGTCGATATTACCGAAAAGAACAATGAGTGGTTAATGCAACATATGGCAGCCAAATATGCTCTCACGCGCACGTCCTTTGATCATATGAAACCAACGACCATCCGAGGGACGTGTATATAAACCTGGTATTTTCAAATTTAAAATTGCAACCCGTACAGGAACCGCTATCCCTTCATTTCACGGACCATAACGCCGTGATAATGAAGGGACAACGCAAGCCAAGCATCATCTAATCAAGAAAAATAAAAGTTTGATGTTTGTAATATACACACAGTGTTTCTCACTCTTTATATGATGATTGATTGGCCGTTACACGGACGATTCACGGTTTACCGATGATTCCCTCCGGAGCTTCGCTCCACTCATCATCATTCACCACGTGGATATGCTGTGATATTTTCGTATAAGAGCTCCGGCAACGGGCCGCCAAGACTAAATATTGAATAATCTGCCCAATATCAATATTAGCCTAAATCTCGGTTTACGAACAGTATCACCGCAAGAACTTCTCTTCTGGTTGATATACTTAAAAGGGGGGTCGGAGGGGGTGGGCTGGTATATGCCCTGAACAAGCATACCACTTCACACCTTCTCATGGCCTTTAAAGTGGGTCATCGCTCCAGCTTCATAGACGGCAACAACATACACGTGAGAAGAGAAAGAAAGACAGAAAGAGCGAGAATTAAAGAAAGAAAGAGAAATATAAGACGTAATGAGTAAGAGATAGAAAGAAAGAGGGAGCGAGGAAGAGAATTAAATATATAGAGGAAGAAAGAAAGAAATAGAAATGCAAACACAGACAGAAAAGACATGGAATAAATAGAGAGAAGAAGAAAGAAAGAGAGGAAGGAAGAAAGAGAAAAATAAAGAGAAACAAAGAAGGCAGCCCAGCTCCGCACTTCCTTCAGGCTTGGCACCACTAGTAAGAAGCTGCCTTATTTTTTTTTCTATGTAGAAACTTTATTACAAGGACGCAGGAGAAATTAACATAAACCACAGGAGTTTTGTGTGTGAGTTTTGCTTGCTTGCGTCCTGGTACTATAGATATATAGACGTGCCACATGGGAAAACCTGCCAGTCAACTTTGACAAACCAGCACAACTACCTGCGCTGATTGTCAGTTCATTGCAGACAAGTTTTCATTCCTTGTCCTGTATGATATATATGACCTGTTACGTACATGTTAAAAAGACAGGGCGTGCAAACAGGGAAGAGAGAAATCAAGACACCACAAACGTCGTTTATGGTGTCTTGACTTTTCTCTTGTGTCCGTGTTTGCACGCCCCGCTTTTTTAACATGAATTCCTAACAACTAGCTCATGCTCTCCGTTATTCTAAGCTACATGCACTATACATTGCACAATCTTTAGTTTTAACCTTAGTGAGAAAACTCATCCAATCGTCGTCTTCAACAATTTTCTCCAGGACGATGTGCAAAACGTATACGGGTACGGAACACGTATACGTGGTTCGTTCAAAGTATAATGCCGACACGCGATATAGACGGCAAGATGCACCACTGCATGCGACCCGCGCACGGGCGTGCACGCCGGCAGCCAGGCCGGCGCCATCGGCGCCTGCTTGTCGCAACCGCGTGCTCCTCGATATCTCTGGAAACACGGGGGGCGCCGCCATGTCTCGAGATATGCTTCGGTGGCGATTGTTTCATCTACGATTCCCCGCAGCGCGAGCGTGCGCGCGCGCCGTCGAATGTTCTTTTGAGAAAGACCGACGCCGCGTAATGGATCGGCGTCCTGTTGTTCGCCGCGCGGGTTCGCCGCTATTCTATAGAGCTTGATAGAATAAAGAAGAGCGCATGCGGCGCGCGTGTTCGGTTTTCGCCGGCTCCCTTATCGCGCCGGCGAGCTGTCATGGGCGGGAAAATGAAGAGGTGCGTGGTTCGATTCTCGAGCGCCCCCCTTTGCACGCCGACATCCTCGACGAAGGTTGAGTTTAACCGTCTCGCGAGTGTTTTGGCAACGTATATGCAAAAAAAAAAAAAAAAAAAATACGAGCCACCAACTCACGGTGCTGTATTTATGCGTATGCGCGAGCTTCATTGTATAGAGATTGAATGAAGACAGTGTTGCTGTTATAACAGCGGATAGCGTATACATTAGTCAAAATTAGCGAACACTTACCATTATTTAGCCAGCAATAGCTTGTACTAGCAATCATTTAGGCATATTTAGTCAGCCAATATAGCCAACACGTCATTGAAACAGCCATGTTTAAGCACCAACATGGTGGGACGTGAACTTTGTGATGTCAAGTTAGTATTATCAGTATACATCGCATGCTGGTTCCTTCGTTATTCCCACACAGAGGCCCAATAACGTTCCAGTGACGTCGTTATCACTAGAGGCCGGATTAAAAAAACACGTTTTAGGCGCCAAAAATAAGCAGGCAAAACAATGTTTTAGGCCTCCAATATCGTAAATACAGGCACAATAAATTTTTACATAAATGCAAATAATTTGAAAGGAAGACGTGCGCGACCTCTATTTACGACAGGAGAAACGAAAATTTTATTGTTTAAGCTGGTACACAGGCATCAACAGTTGAATGTAGCTGTGCAATTATCCTCTGTCACGCACGCTATGCAGAACACGGTCTCTCCTCTTATTCTGTAGCATAGTGAGTCAAGTGTCCACCGTCGAATCAACGCACACTTTTGTGCCTTTCTTTTCGGCATGACTGAGAACGGTAGAGCAGGAGAAGACATCCAGATCGCTAAAAGACCAGAAGGAGGGGATTCTTTCTATTGGCCAGGTCAAATCGCAGTTTCTCCCCTGGCGGTGAACACCTTAAAAAGTAAATCACAAACTAAACAAAAGCCACTTGCACATCACAAAGTTCTTTTGCTCTCCCCTGACGGCTTTCCGCAATTTCGCATTCGCCAACCGCTCGCGCCATATGTCAGCGCGGCAGCGTATATATTCTCGCCGGCGCGCATCACTTCATTGCTGCTATAGGTTGTTTCCGGGAGGTGGTTGAACCAGAGGACAAGGTTGAACCCGATAGAGTTCCGAACAGTGAATTTTGCGCGGTAACATGAATAACGGGCTCACACTGCACCGGGAAGGGAAACTTGAGGTTAAATAGTGTTCATATAGTTTTGAAAAGAGGCATTTATAGGCACTTATAGGCATATAGGCACGGACGCCAAAAATAGGCATTTATAGGCGCTATAAAAACACTATAAAAACCCTCCTTATAGCCTCTAATTCACGCTCATATATCAAAGTGGCGCGATAGGAGCGTAAGGAGCAAAATAGACATTTGCCTAAAATCCGGTCTCTATAGTACTTATCACACTAAAGCAGGTTAATCGCCGCGTGATTATGCTGCCTTCGCGTCATCTAAGCCGTCGTGTTGGAGCCATGGTGTGCGTCCACGACGTCACGTGCAAGCTATCAACAATAGAGCCAATGTTAGCCATTACAGGCCTAAATTATAGTCATAATTGAGCCAACATATCAGCCAGATATTAATTACACACACACACACACACACACACACACACACACACACACACACACACACACACACACACACACACACACACACACACACACACACACACACACACACACACACACACACACACACACACACACACACACACACACACACACACACACACACACACACACACACACACACACACACACACACACACAACCATATCGCAATGCACCTTTCGCTCGGCTTTCGTGGAAGCGTACTAAATAGAAGCCCTCGTTTGTAACGCACCATTATACCTCGCACTGCAGCCAGCAGTTCCGAGCGCGGCAGTGCGCAAAGTGTTTATACATAAGACGCTTCGCTTTTTTGGGCAATTACTCCCATCGCAGAAGCGCGCGCGCGCGCGCGGGTGCCGCCCTATAAATAGAGCAAATACGGAATCAATATGGCGGAAATGTAGCGGCACGGGCTCCACTTATAAATCGGCGCAACATATACGTATACATAAGCGCCATCTAATCTTTCCCGCTCATCCTTCCCCCTCCTTCTTTTTTCTCACTCTCATTTCCTATATTATCAGCATGCAGTCAGCCATTTCTTTCTTTCTCTCTCTCTCTCTCTCCTCAACTTCTTTCGGGTGAGTCGCTGCTTTAATCAAGCGTTAAGTTATAACACAATCAAGATGATCGCGTCTATAAGTGCGCTCTCTTCACGCCTTGCTAGTCCGCAAGCATCGTTGCCACTGGAAGAAAGCAGCGAGCACTATACCGAAGAAGGAAATACACGCCTGCAATTTTGACCTCGGAGGCTCGTAATGGTGCACTGTGAGAAGTATAAACGTAGATATCGTATAGACGCACGGCTTTCATAAGTAAGAGATACGTGATACTCTCTGGTTTGTCATTACCGTGCACACACGCTCAACTTGACCATGGTCCGCGCGCTGTTGTACTCCGAATAAATCGCGCACGTAAAGATGGATCGTTTTGTCGATGTGATATAGCTGTATACGAGGAGGGATATCGATAGACGCAGGCACCTTCAAGCGTGGCTGCACTATCTTCTATAGACGCAATGAACTCCTCACAACTCTTCTCTTTCCCTCTCTGACAATATATATATAAGATGCCGCAGTGTCGTGTGTTTTACTCTGCAATTTGGAAAGGTCTCGCACAGTCCTCAATATTAAGAGGGAGCTCAATGTGAGTGTTCTAAAATATAGAGTAATGAAAGAAGGTGTAGGGAAGTTGATAGCAATGACTGCTTTGCTATATACCCTGCGCTGAAATATGGAAAGCGCGAGAAAGTCACCAAAAGAACGAATTGGACAGCGTTCAACGCTTTGTAAATCCTATACGACACAGACACATGCGACGAAAGAGCAAATGCACCAATGTCAGTGTTATTGCAGATGACATGCGTGAATTCGACTGTGTGATATAAAAGGGACGGCGAAATAAGAAAGGACGGGAGGGTTGTTTTGCCAAATGTAACGCTTGGTTTGATGCCAGGGAATATTTACGCATACGTAAATGTATATATGTGTACACACGTTCTCAAAGTGAGCAAGCTTTTTTAAGGGTGGTAAAAGAAAACGAAACTACACACTGCACAGTCTTATTAACCCCTGTGTAAATCATGTTCAGATTACGGTATTAGGGTGTAACCTGAAGCCATCGTTTTAAGACACACGCGTCCGTGTGTTTCGCTTTAATTTCTATAAAGCGGTTATCTTAAAGGCATATTCGAATTCTCGCGTCGCATTCCTCCTTTAGAGAAAGGAAAACCAGACGAGCAGAAATTGACGAAAGGCCTGTTTTTGTAAGACACTTCCGTTTGAAGCCACCGGATATAATGAAGCCAATAAAAGCATGCGAAATGTTATTTGCATATATGTTTTAATTGATGTATCGATGTTATAAGATAGCTCAAAGTGTAAGTGGACGATGTAACTTGCCGCTTGTAGAAGCTGAGCCACCAACCTCCGTCTGACTGGATAATGTAGTCTATTATGTGTTTCTTTCCTTGGTAAATTACAGAAATAAATTAGGGAACGGTATTATTTTTTTTTTTCTCGTTTCTTGCTGGTATTTTACGGTGATTGCTTTGTGAGGGCACAGCGACCGAAGTGTTGAACGCAACTTAGTTATATATACAGCGGCACGGAAATGGATAACATTTTTTTTTTGCTTTTAATAGGCGTTATCAAATACTATGATTCAATCAAGCCATGTATATACAATATACATGGTTTGGGTACTAGCTTTGCTCCATGGCGTTCACTCATGCATGTGTAACTTCACATACATGAATCTGTCGCTTGTTGAGTGTGGGCTTATACCCGTCTCCACCTCTTCCTCTACAACGCATACGCTGTCTCTCTCTCTTCCCCCTCACCCCCTTGCCTACCCTCGTGCCCAGATGTGTGCCAGCTGCGGTCGGGGTTCGCCATTCCACCTCCTGAACCAGGTGAGAAAAAAAAAGGATCTTCCCCCCTGATCTCGCTGAATACGCCTCCTGGCAGAGGGACAAAACTTAGGATTATAATGGTTGCAAAGAGAGAGAGAGAGAGAGAGAGAGAGAGAGAGAGATCAGCGTAGAGAGAGGCCGGTGGTTGGGAAAGAAGGTTGGCGGCGAGTTTAGCGAGCTTGGTCCCCCGCGTCACTAAGCACCAGCCCTTATTAATTCTGTGCATTGCCGAGAAAGATGTTAGCTAAGGTCCCGAGGAAGAGAAACGGGCTCGAACACTTAGAAGAGCACCAGTCTTTCCTCAATGAAGCTCGAATTTGCTGAAGGGAAGTGCGTTTTGATGCTACAAGTCTGCAATATTTGTACAAAAGGTGCAGTTATGCGGGCTGCGAAGGCGCCGGACTATAGCGCTCAAGAACGGGACCTCTGTGCCTGCGCGTGTCCTCCTCTTCCTTATGGTTCATGCATGTAATTTGTATCGCCGTTGTCTTGGAAGAAGCTTGGAGGCAGTGCTTTTCCAGGTTATTTCCATGCAATGCAGCGTAAACTGAAGGAGTTAGCGAAGGCTGTTACTATGTTATACTTCGGCGGTGCATCAGGACGTACGAGGATGGCGTACAGCCATGTCCCATATGTACTTTCGTTTGCTGCCCAGAATTAGCCCGTTACAGTGCCTGCAACGTGTACATAAAGAACGAACGAAGGTCTTTCTTTCTTCGTTCCCGCCAGTCTATCGCTTGCCTTTCACGTATCCCCGTGGCATTGCCACAAGAGCGGGGATTAATCTTTCTTCCGCCGCAGCCTTTGCGTTGGTCGGTCGGTTGGCGTGGCGTCGGAGGATCGCGCTGCAAGCTCCGCCTTCCTTATCTGCGGCGTAATTTATGTGCCGTCTAGCCCGCGGGCGCCCTGTAAAACCGCACCAACTATAATATGCAGCCGCGGGGCGCCATTCACTGAAACCGCGAGCGCTTTCCCGATTCACTTCGCTCGAAGCGCGCGAGAAAGGCGAGGAGAAGTTACGAAATGGAGCCGCATTGGTTTTTAAGTGGTGTGTGTGTGTGTGGGTTGAGCGTTATAAGTGCTGGAGGGAAGAAGAAGAAGAAACCGCGTCTTCATGGGGCGTTTGGACTGTAGCGCAAGTCGCTAATCACTATGCACGCAGCCGCAACACTATACGTGTAAAGTGTTTCACACTCGCATCGCGTGCCTGTAACTGTAATTGATGCGAAGCGCCAAAAAAAAAAAAAAAACATAGTTGATTGTAGCAAGATCAGCTTCCAGACGTGCTGCAAGGCAGTGTGTTGAAATTCTTACATTGTGTAACACCGGATGCGCATTATCGTGCGTCATTTTAGTCATTACGTATGCAGCGCTTACAAGCCTAATTGCGTGTATTTTGTTGCTAAACGGTTATAATTAATCGCCGAGCTTGGCTCGACGTTTGTAGCTAATGTAAGAAGGCATTATTATGCGAGGGTGTGCATCATGAGTGCATGGAAGTTGGAAACGAGATCTTCTTCTAGCTTCCATCACAGCTCAACCGTTGCCACTTACAGCGGCTGCCGGAAATTCATTCTGCATACAAATGCTAACCGGCTTTCTCTTGCATGTCGCTTCGTAAAAGCGTCATTAATGCTCAAGTTTCAAAGCACTTTTTGCGTTACTTTTACAGCAAAGTTAATTGAGTTCTTGCAGTAGCAGCCCTGCATATGGAAGTAGTTTTTGTGAACTATTCTGCACGTATTGGCAGTGGTATACGCTTGTTGGTTAACGAACACTTTTCCATCGCGTTGCTCCTATGAGGATTCATGGGTTCGAAAGAGCGCAGAAAATACGAGGACACAGAAAGAAGCGAACAGGACCAAGCGCTGAACTACCTACCAGCGAAACTTTTTATTTGTGCGAACATGAATAAATACGCTTTTCACATGAGATGACAAATGAAAAGCTTTGTTGGTATCGCTTGGTCATTTCTGTTTCTTACTGTGTCCTCGTAATTTTCGCGCTGTTTCGAACCCATGAAGCCTTATCAAGAAGCTCAGACCCGTACCCTTTTAATGTCCTATATATATGAGGATGACACGACGGTATAAGCCTGTTATACCTATAGTGCCCGGGCTTTTAATATCCCTGTTTCTTTTTATATTCTTGTTTCTTCACATTCTCTCCTAACGTGAGGCTTTCTAGGGCCAAGGTCCGAGTAGCTTTTCGAGCGTCAAACGTTGAAGAAGAACAACTGCTTCAGTTAATTTTATATAAAGAGAACCGGTTCAGACGACGTCCTGTATTAGATAATTATACGCCGTTGTCTTTCTGAGATTTCTGTGTAACAACGTTTGTCGGGCATAATATATATATATATATATATATATATATATATATATATATATATATATATATATATATATATATATATATATATATATATATATATATATATATATATATGGACTTATTCTGCTTCAGCCTCTATGCATTCCTTGCCAACAAATATGGTTCGCGCGACCAGCGGTTAGTTGTTTTCAGCCTGCTAATCACCTCATTTCTCGCTCTCTCAACGGTATTGTTACGAAGCGATATCAACGTGAGGTTGTGCGGCATTCCCGCTGATAACGTGAGCGGAGCACCACTCGGACCATTAAATGGTTAATCGCGAAAAGGAATTGAATTGGAATAAAATTGCCGCGGCATCCCGACTTTCTCTTTATATTTCTGAATACTAGATTTTTTGTTGGTTTCTTAGTAAAGTCCATTATTGCGACCTCTCATTTCAGCCTTTTATGGTATTATACATGTGCCATGGCAAATTAACAGCCGTGCACTCGTAGTCAACATGAATGACATCGGTTTCAACCTTCGCCAGCGCATGGCCGCGACCTTGTATAGCTATATGTATATATATATATTTTTTTTTAATTGCGAAAGTTTGCCCCACGGCATACATAGTGCTCCCACGACGTTATTCTCGGCTGGGACTTCCTTTCGCGTCATCGTGCCCTCATAGACTGCTCCCGTGCAGAAGTCGCCCTTACGCCGCTGCAAACTGCTCTTTCGGTGGATCCCCTTCCCGAGGCTTACAAACTTGTCGTTGCTGCGGACACAGATATAGCCCCGAAAACGTCCACCCTGGTAGCCCTGACCTGTAAAGCCGCTCCAGACGGAACTGTTCTGTTCGTCCCAAATATACAGATAGAGGCCGGTTTCCGCTATATACATCAACAGTGCTCTATGGTGGGGCCCATAGAGCCACAAATCATATAGTACGGGGTTCTCGTCGGATGAAGGCCCACTGTCATCAGGTAGCGCCGTCGTGTCTGGTTGAGGCCAGGGCATGCCCACAACAAGTGCTTGATGGTAGCCACGGACGCTTCAGTTGTATACATATGGGCAAGTATCACGAAACGGCCCATGGAGATGTTGTGGCCAGGCATATGTGACCGACGGAGTACGTGCCGCCCCCACACGAAGTCTCCGCAACACCATCTTCTCCTGGCGGGTAAGGCCGCCGGGGAGGTTTGAACCACACGGTGGAATTAAATCTCGTGTGGTGCGGCGGAGAATTTCCTTGCAGTGGTGGAAATCACCCCGGGAATCACTTGGGAAAGGTGCTTTCAGAGTGGGTGGCAGCTCACTGTGGGTGGCGGTGTCAGCTTGTATGTGAGCAGAAATAGTGTCCCGTGGTATCCACTGTACCCGTAGCTGGCCGGTCATCTGTACAGTTATGCGGTGTATTTCGTCCGCGAAAGGGTGAGCGTTGTATACCTTGCGGATCTCCTTCATTTCAATAAACGTATACGTACTCCCTGCAACGAACTCCAGCATACTTCTGCAGTTCTAACGATGCCTTCCGCTCAGTTACGTGCTATCTCTTATCAAATGTGTACCCGTTCTGCAATAATTGATAACTAATCCCACCGATAACGCGGTCGGAGCATCGCTCCACGAGCACTGACGAAGCGGCGAAAGTGCGAAAAGGAATAAACTCGGAAGATTAATCGATGTTGGTTGTTTTCAGCCTGCTGATCACCTCATTTCTCCCCCCTCTCGATGGTGTTTTCTTGGGACGTATTATAATGACGGCGCTTTCATAAGGCACCAAAAACAACGTTCCCATATACGTCCGTTCCTTTCCCTCCCCCAGTCCCGTTGCTTCGACATTCAACTCTCGGAGGAGTGCTTGCTATACGAACCTTGCTACGGAGTTAAAATGTTTTTCGAGCTAAGCCTTTAGCCCTATATTTGTCCGCATATATGTCCCTACTATATACACACAAACAGCACTCGGAACGGTGGCTCGCGCACATGCATGTATGGTCAAGTGTTGTAAACCTTCTCGACACTCCTGCGGGAGCGTCGAGAAAGGTTTACAACTCTTGACTGCAGGCCTGCGCGCACTGAGCGTCGCGGGGCCATTCATGATTGTCAGGGATGACGACCCCCCCCCCCCCCCCCGCCCTCCTGGCGGTGGCTAAAACCCAGTTCCACGCGAAGCACTTTGGAAGTTAGGGGGGGAGGGGGTAGTGAAAAACGGGAAGAAAGCAAACCTCTCGACGAGCGCCAATCAGTGCGCTAAACGGGGCGTTTTCCTCGGGGCGCGCTCGTCACGCTTGCCATCGAGCTTCGCCATTCTCCCCACCGCCGCAGTCATACATACTCGAAAGACGGGAGCTGTGCAGCCGCAGCTGGCGTGCCTCGTCCACTGTAGTCCGCGATGTGAACGCACCTTTCTCTGGCGACGCTTGTTCGGACACCGCTAAATGGTAGATCGGGGGAGGGGGGAGTCCAAGTAGAGGAAAAAAAAAAAGGACGTTGGAAGAGAGCTTTTTTCTCCTGTAGCGAACCGACTATTGTATCTCAATCTCTCGTTGCTTCTATCCCTCTTCCGAATCCCCCCTTACAACCAAAAGCCTGGTATTTTTCACCGCACACGCACGCTCAAAGAAGTATCATACGCGACGTTCGAAACGCACGTATACCGTATATTCCCCCGTATAAGACAAATCTGCGCGCATGAGTCTTTGAATTCATGTCCCGAACAAAGAAAAAAAATCTCAAGAAAATCACACCACTGTGAGATACCGAGTTTCTGTGTCAAGAAAGAAAACTGCTGTGCAGCACACTTTTGTAAGTAAAGCGATAAATAAAGTGTAAAAAAAGGGGGGGGGGGGGGGGGGGGCTTCAATGCCTCTAAAACAGTTATGCGCCGCGCACCTTGCGATAACTTGAAGCGCCACGCCGCGCGCGCTATTTCTGAGACAGTTGTCTTTTGTTACACCAGCGCAATCGTCAAAGTCTCGCGACATACTGCGGGGACCCTGGGACGTACGTGCCCGAATCCCTTGGTCGAATAAAGTTTTACCTCCTCCTGCTTCTCACCTCATGCCCCACTTTCATGATATCCACATCTATTTTCTCCATGCTCAGGCCGTCGGCAATGTCAGGCGTTCCCTCTGGGTGTTGCGGTATTGCCGGGAAGCAACCGTGTATTTATGCTTAAAAATTAGCATTAAAAAGGTGGCTATCATGTCTATTTTCTTTCATAAGGCGTCGCAATATACGTGGTAATATTGCAATGAACGCTGGTGTTTTGCTTTTCGTCGGTGCTTGAATTCACCAAACCATGGCTGTTTCACACCTTCGAAATTTATTGGACGTTGTAGCGAATTCTGTGGTAAACGAAGCACGTTTGGTCACATGATGACCGCGTCGCGAATAGTGCTTTAAACATTTTCTGATGTATTCAAGCACCGGCGCTTATTCTGGAATCAACGAAAAAATCATGCATAGACAGCGGGCGCATGCTGAACCTGTGAATTCAGATTCGACAGCCGACGACTGCATGTGCTCGCCGTATGAATGGCTACATATCTTATTTGCACGCAGTATAAGCAGCGTTGAATTATTTTTCATCGCCACGTGGCAATATTCATTACAAACGTATATGCGATGTCTCTGTTCACGTTAACCGAACTAAAATAACACTCGGTACAGATATACGGTCATGTGAACTACACGGTGTTTAATCACATGTCAACTCCCGCCCTCAGCGAAACTTTCGTGTAGTAATTTCTCAGATAAATTGAAGAACACTAATTAGATACGTGAACGAGCAAACGTACTAACCTCATCTGAGACGCCCTATAGACACACGATCGAGGCATATACGGGCGATCACACGCACCGAGCAGGAAGGCCTGCGTTTGATACGGTATATAGACCAGTTCGGCGCTGTAGAGCGCGTGTGTGCGCGCGCGCATCGAATGATGGCCGTGTGGGCGGTACTCGGTGAGGCCAAAGGTATACAGGCGGCAATGCGGTCTCTCCTCCTCCACCTTCGCGGTTTTCGGTTCTTTTGGAGGTTGCCCGGCATTAAAGCTGCCCCCGCCAAGCATTGTGCTAACCACAATGGCAAGCGGCGCTTTGGGTCGTGCGGCTTCTCTCAGCCGCATGCTCTATTTCTTTGTCCTTTTTATTTTGTTTTTTGTTTTTCGATTCGCTGCCTTCGTGCTGTTAGCTTTTCGTGTCGCCCTGCCGTTCTGGACCCAGGGGACCCTTTCACGCCGCCGCTGCTGTGAGAAGGACTCGGGAAAAGAGACACGCATGAGCTGCGTTTGATTGAATTGTCCGCAGATCACGTGTATATACTGATTGAGGTGCACGTTACAGAAGCACGGATGTGCAAACTTGATTCTGAGTTTCCCCACTACGGCATGCCTCACAGTGGCTTTGTCGCACAAAACTCGGGAAATTAATGTTTATTATGCACTCAGGGACTAAGCAAGTAAACAGCGGAGATGGCGCGCAACATTCTCAACTTTCATCGCTGCAGTGTAAATACGCGTCACGCAACTTCTCAGAATAGCAGTGTCTATCGAAATGATCATTGCAAATCGCTGCAATCACTGCGAGGCAACCGCTGCACATACAGCGACCACTGAAAAGACACCACCGTTCTTAGAGTTCACTTCATTGTATATATATATATATATATACACTTAGTGATCCCGACGTTGCGGCTAATCGCAGAGTTGTTCTCGAAAAGACAGGCGTTGTCTACGAGATCGTGTTGCTGTTGCAATAAGTGACTCCATCGAGTGTATACACGCAGTACCGTGTGGGTATAACATTATATTCATTATGCTCTTTTTTCTTCACAAGATTGCGGAAACCGGCCTCCATTTATATATATTTAACTGTGCATGCCGTTGGGCAAACTTTCGAAATAAAAAAAAAAATCGAGGTTTTAAGAAATTCGCTCCTTCCGGTTGTTGCGAAGGGCACCATGGAGCATCAATGCAGTTCCGGCTCTGTAGTAGCACTACCTCGCGACCCAGGGATGCCGCACCTGCGAAAGCACTCCCTGCGCACCCTCAAACAGGCCGCGGGGCGAAAGGTTTGACATCATCGAGTCACAGGGTCGACCTCGGGGCATGGGTCTCCATACATGCCGCGGGATCGTCGAGGATCGAGGGGGAGAAGCGCCCAACAAAAGCGGCGCATTTTTCGTCTCCCGCTGCCACGGTCGGGCCCCCAATTACAGCGGCGCGTCGTCGTTGTATACGTGAGGGTGCGTACAAACACACAAAATGTACATTTTTTTTAAAAAAAGGAAGCCGACCGCGAAGGAAGGCAGGGGTGTACACACCGACAACGATGCGGCGACGGCCTGTGGCTGCAGCAATGACGACAAAAACGCACGGTGTGTGTGTGTGTGTCTGTGTCTGCCTCTATGGCTCCGCTCGAGAGGGCTTAGCAGATTAAGGTCCTCGAACGGAGAAGAAGCCTTTTGGCTACGCCGCGGGAGGTCGCCGCCACCGCTTGCGGTGAGCGTCGTGAGATCAAGGAGAAGAACGAAGAACGCGGCGGTTTCTGGTTATGTGGATGCACGGTTTTTGGCGACACACGAGTTAGCATCTGTGAACCTGCGGACGAGACGCGACGGCGACGCCAGTTAAAATGTGCAACTGTATATAACTGGTCAGGCGTTGTGGGAGGTCCTTGGATTGCGCATGCCTAAAAAAAAAAACATAGATAAGAAAACCGGAAGGGGTTGAGAAGAAAGGGAAAAATAAATGGTAACAAATCGGCCTTGGCCGAGCGCGAACCATTGTGCATACGACCTGATGATTACTTGCTAACGGTAAGAAGTAATGAGGCTCAATTGCGAGGAGTTGATATTTGAAATGATGTGGCGGGGTGGGTCTGGTCTGTCAACACTTTCGTGTCTGCGTGTGCGTTCCCACGAAACAGGCACAGCTGTTCTTTACGTCAGTTTCACGGCACAGGTTAGCGTATGTAGACATGGTTTAAATAACAGCTGCCTTATTGGTTCTCTCCTTTCTTTCTCTTTTTTATTCACACGTATAGTTCGCGTGATACCTGCTCTTCAGAGAGAGAGATAAAGAAAAAGCTTCTCATATCGAATGTGTGATCTGTGTGCTGATTCTCGCCTAGTGAATTATTTCCGCTCTGCGCGGGTCGCCTTTGCTTCGTTTCCTATGTTCACAGGATAACCTAACTAGATTGTACATACTATATATACAGCCCGTGAGACAAGCCGAAGCATAACTTATACAGCTTACTCCTCTTTTTACAAATCACATACAAGAACAAAACAGACAAAAGTTTCGCAGAAATGCTCTTTTGTCCGACCTGCATGATGATATTTATTTATTTATTTATTTATTTATTTATTTATTTATTTATTTATTTAACAATACTGCCAATCTCTTCAGAGATTATAGCAGGGAAGGCACGTGAAAAATAATATATGTTTACGCAAAATCATATATGGTTAAAATCACAAAAAAAGTAAAAAAAGTGACATACAAAATCATATATTATACATTGCGATAGAAGAACACGCAATAAGACAATTTTAGTAACAAAATCAACGGTGAGATTATCGCTAAAAACAACTGCAAAAAGATAAGGTATACATTTGTAACTTAGCGTATGTTCAGCAAGCACGCAATACTAATGAAAAAATTATTCAAAAAATTTTATGAACAACATACTTAATAGAAGAAAATGTCGCTTAAAATAATACCTTCATAGAAGTAGCAGAGAAAATATATGTATTAGTAACATGACATAGACTCATCGCTTAGCGGGCTTATTGATGTTGTAATGTCGTTAGTGCTCTCTGTGAGGCAAGCCATTCGCTTTCAATCGCAGTTGTAAACAATTTAATAGATGATTCGGCGGTTAGGGTACGTTTCAGGGAGTTCCAATCATAAATGGTTAGAGGGAAAAATGAATATTTGAAGCAATTAGTGTTGGAAGAGTAATATGCTTATGACGGGTTGGTCTGCCATTAAAATGGCAGACCAACTATCATCGGTTTGCATATGCATCGCTTTTAGAACTAACCACTCCGGCTAGAGAGAGAAACAACATTTAGTGAAAAAGAAAAAAAGTGGTTCATTGCGGGTGCATGGGGCCCTTCTTCCAAGGCTCCACTGGCTATAGCGGCTCGGCGGGCCTGACTTAGGGTTGCCAATTGGCTTCCCAGGGTCCAAGCACGCCGCTGTGTTTGACGAGATTTAGCGAAACTTTTTGTACGGTGGGCTCCATTAGGAAGGTGGTCAGGCAGCCTCCCCCCCCCCCTCCCCTCGTTAAAAATCTATGGCTACACCTTCGAGTAAAAAATTTGTAGCCTATCTCAAATACGACACGTCTGAGCACATCAGTCCGAGTACAGACTCATATGCGACAATTAAACACTTAAATTAGTTAATTAACTGAACATTGTACTAAGCGAACTTCAGCATATCAGCCGAACATATGTGGACCCATATGTATGTACAGCAGTGCACAATTAATGCAACTTAATCGCGCCATGCAGCTTTTATGGCTAACGGATTAGGCGGAAGAATTTAAGACGATCGGCCTTTTAGTTTGGACAGATGGTTTCTCATGTGCATGCATTCTTGCGCTGCTGTTTGTTCCTTTCTCTTATCTTCTATAAACGTGAATCAACGTTATTAATTCGCTTCGTTTCATGCAACGTCCGTGTCCTCTTGTCGTGTCGCGTTCGCAGGGCACAGCGGCGTCAACCAGCTCGGAGGCGTGTATGTCAACGGGCGGCCACTGCCGGACTCGACGCGACAGAAGATCGTCGAGCTGGCGCACTCCGGGGCCCGGCCGTGTGACATCTCGCGCATCCTCCAAGTCTCCAACGGATGCGTCTCCAAGATACTCGGAAGGTCAGTTTAAAAACATCGGCATCGGCACAAAAAGGCACGTCGAAGTATGTTTAAGCGGTAACGCGGACTATATATTCCGTTTGCATGCTTAATGCGAATTTGTGAACAGCGATAGAAACAACAATGGCGTTTGCACACCGCTCTTTACGTCACGCCCACCTTCGCTGCTTGATCGAATCGTGCGACAGTCCATGAAGGCAGTGTTCAGAGACAACCGTCACGACTGGACGGCGTGCATTTATTAGTCATGACATAGTATACGCCACTGCCAGGATAAGTCGTTTTAGAATTTCACTCCAGAGCCTCAGTATATCGGTAAACGCCAGGAAGATGTTCAAACGGATTTTAAAATATGTTCTCTTTGTTCCGTTTCTGGCATAGCGAAACTTCTTAGAAGCCACTCGGTGAGGACTGCACTTGACGCTGCATGTGCTTCCTTAGCGATATTACATTAGCAAAACCGGAATGTCAAGAAAGAGACAGACAGAAAAATAGCAAATGTATAGGCAGGTTAAGCGACCCTGAAGTGAGGAAAAGACTGAGAAAGGTAAAAATGTAAAAGCACGAAATAATTGCGACGTCAAAGTGGCTACAATGCGGGCACTTGTGATTACTTTGTGGCGTAGCAAGTCTCGAGCCTCTCTGCAGGGAAAAAAACATAGGTGCTTGCTATAGCGGCGTCAATCAATCAATCAATCAATCAACCAATCAATCAATCAATCAATCAATCAATCAATCAATCAATCAATCAATCAATCAATCAATCAATCAATCAATCAATCAATCAATTTAGAAATGAGAAGTAAAAATTAAAATCGCGAAAAGATTGACGAGATACATAATGCGTTCTATACGGTAACCCTTTCAGCCTCGCGATAAGGTCCGGTGGTGTATATAGCAAGGTATACACTGTGCAGGTACTACGAGACGGGCTCTATCCGGCCGCGAGCGATCGGTGGCAGCAAGCCGCGCGTGGCGACCCCGGACGTCGTGGGCAAGATTGCAGCGTTCAAGCGCGAGTGCCCCTCCATCTTCGCCTGGGAGATTCGAGACCGGCTACTCTCCGAAGGCATGTGCTCCGGCGACAACGTGCCCAGTGTGAGTGTTGCTCAGCACTTTTATCCTATCTATCTATCTATCTATCTATCTATCTATCTATCTATCTATCTATCTATCTATCTATCTATCTATCTATCTATCTATCTATCTATCTATCTATCTATCTATCTATCTATCTATCTATCTATCTATCTATCTATCTATCTATCTATCTATCTATCTATGAATAAAGGTTACAGTGAAAAACATTTATTCTGACGTTTCGACCGGGAACTGTCCTTTATCAAAGATAAACCACGTAACCATTCTCCGCCGCGCCGGTATACAGTGGTTACAGTGCTCGGCTGCTGACCCGAAAGTCACGGTTTCGATCCGGGCCGCCGCGGTTTCATTTCCAAGGAGGCGAAAGGCTAAAAGCCCGTCTACTGCGCGATGTCAGTGCACGTTAAAGAGCACCAGACGGTCGAAATTTCTGGAGCCCTCCCCTACGGCGTGCCTTATATAATCATATCGTGGTTTGGGCGCGTAAAATCACAGATATTATTAACATCATAATTCGTCTATATTCCTATCAGAAAGGTATGTCGTCCTTGCATGCAGGTGTGCGCTCCGTTTATGATGACCTTAACTGTGTCCATACACGCGATTACGCGCAGCCACTGTGAAGTGTTGCACCGTTTCTTTTTTTAGCCGTAAATTAACTCTATAGAAGGAAGAAAATACGTGCCACGGTGGGAAGGGGGGGAGTGGCGGAGTGAGTCGACGTTCCTTAACGTGTGTATATATATATATATATATATATATATATATATGCATGCGTCATAGCAGAATAATCTCTATTATGTGTTCTACGTTGGTGTATAAACCAGCTTGAATTGGGCCCATTTATATTTTTTATGCCCAAAAGAACACAAGCCGAACATGCATACACATTCTACCTCCTGTCTGCTCGCCTGTAACTGACAGTCCACTGACGGTGGGGGGAGGCTGCCCGCGCTATAGGAGCTGGAAGATGGCTCGCTTATCTTCGAAGCATATAAGCAGGGGTGGCCACGTCGCTTCTGCATGCTGCAGGCTCCCGCCACGCACGCAGACGCGTTATCTCGGCTCCCTCAGGAACTGTCGTGGCGGCGTGGCTTCGCGGCTATGCAGAAAGTAAAAACCTGGGCAGGACCGCGGTGCATGGACAAGGAACGCCGCCATCGCACCACAGTGCGAAGCTTCGGTGAAGCGAGCTGCTCAAGCAGAAGAATCGAATGTGCCGCGCGCGTTCGCTCGCACGGTTCTTGTATCGATGTTCATCTCGGGGCTTCTGAAGGCCTCGCACTGCGGTTATTCGTGACACGGCGAGTCATGACGGGGAAGATATTCCTCAACACGCAAGTCCTCTACAGCTCGTAAGTTGTGTTTTATATTAGGCACAGAGAGCGTTTAGGCAAAAAGATTATTGCTCTGCTGTACTAACACGTGCCCAAACTCTGGGACGACAGATAGCTGAGCTAGTTTGTACAGTGATTCATCGTAAAAATAAATAAATAAATAAATAAATAAATAAATAAATAAATAAATAAATAAATAAATAAATAAATAAATAAATAAGGCGTACAGGCGTAATAATTTCTCTCCGTCTCTACTTGCCCATTACTAATTTTTCAAAACTTCTTTAATACTTAGCTTTTTACATTAGACGTAGTTGATATCTGTACAGCTCTCAATCCTTATACATATATGAACAGGTGGCCCGACCAGACAGTCATAACTACTTCATTGTCGTCAACCCTGCCGACGAAGAGGCTATACCGATTTCAATATTCCGCTTCTAGGACATGCGAACGGACATGCCGCTTTAACGAACACCGTTGCATGCACTGACGTAATTCGCAGACACGCCAGCAAAAGAAACGCGAAACAACGAAACCATCCCAGTGCAAAAAAATTAAAAAAGCGAGAAGAATGAAAAGCTGACGATATATAAACTTCGCGAACAGCGGCAGAAGCGCACTAGGCACGCCACCGCCGCTTCTTTCTCTTCCCCATTTTGGCCGCAAACGAGCGAATCATAGCGTTCCCTCCGCCATCCATCCATTCATGATGGCAGCGAGCAAGCACCCCGGGGGCAGCCGCAGACACGTTGGCCCTGCTCTGCAACGCTCGTCTCCCTCCACAAGGCACGCACACACAAGCGCGCACGTGCGCGCATCATCCCATCTCGAGGAATAGAAGTGGTGGAGGAGGAGGGCATGGAAATACCGCCAATACCACTGCTTGCGTATCTCTTCTTCTCCCGGCAGCAGCGGCGGACGAATTCTCCCCCGGGGCAGCAAGAGAAGCTCGGTGGCGGCGGCGGACGCAAAGCGTTAATCCGCTCCTGTCTTTAGCAGCGCGGAAAATTGGTTGCGATGTGGCGCCAGCCCGACCCAACGCGGTGACGGCGCAGGAACGAGGGAAAGAGACGGGAGTCCTGGAGGGGAGGGCTGCCGCCGGTGCAGGCTCCCTGGACGTCGACAGGGCGTCGCGCGGCGGCACAGGACTGCGGGCTCGCGCTGCAGTTTCCCCGCTCGTTTCGTTGGCCGAGAAAGAGAGCTAGCTCGCGTGCGTTCGCTTGGCGGGGCTAAAGCAGCCGTGGCAGGCGCTGCGCGTCATTCGATGCCTGCCCTGGCATGCGCCTGCACCCTCACTTCCTCCCATCTATCCGCAGCGTTCCGTCTCGCTCTATAGTTGCGTGCAGCGTTAGTGGCAGCCTGGCTACGAGACGGAGGGCGTGTCAACCCACTGCGAAAAACAAATCCTCATTTCGAGTCATTAAAGCTGTAATTTGAACAATGCGCGCTTTCGCAATCGCGCATATTTGGAATAAAAACATCCTCTGTGGACCGTGTTCGTGTCAGTCTCGTAAGATACACTGAGGTGGGGTTACAACTCGGAGTAGTTGCATCGGTCCGCCGGAAATTCTTTTAGTATAATTCATCGTTGAAAAATCAGCACCCGGATTTTCCGTAAATCCAAACGCCTACGAATCGTCTCATCCCCCGTATATAGGAAAGTAGGCTGACATCAACACCGCTGAATCCTCGCGTCGAAAGCGCAGCATTTCATGGAAGTAAGTACGCGCATGCTTTTATTTGACAGTGGTTGGCGGTACTAGACTTCAAGCTTCCAGAAACTGCGAACAAATTATTAGCGACATTTGTGGTCAGAATTTTACAATGAATGCTATCGAAAAGCTCATCATATGTGTGCTCTAGCTGCAGGCTCGTATATGCTTAGTCAGAAAAAAAAAAAAAGAGTGGGAACACCCACATTACATTAAAGCCCCAGCGGCAAAGGACACCTGCCCTACACATAATGTTCATAGAGAGAAAAAAAAATGTTGAACAGGAAGGCTACTGGCTGCGTTCCAACACGATGCAGAATAGAACCCCCATATTGAAAATGCTGTATTCTTGAAAACGAGCGCGTTGTTGCCATTCATACAGTGCTCATGACTATACACACATGCATAGTTCGGACGTACACTCAGTGGGTGCACTCTGATTAGCTCCTGAGCTTTACCAGTACACGAGCGGGCGCTATACACTTTAGTACAGCCCGTATAAACGCGCTGTACTGAACTACGGCACAGCGCAGCGTATGCGCGGGTTCCGAGGGCGCTCGGAGCAACCGCCTTAAGTCCAGGCCGCAGTGTACAGAGAGGCCGAGTGCGCGAAACATGGTCCGGCCCGTGTCCCCGACCGACTCATAACGCGGAGCATAAATTATAAGCTCGCCCTCTCCGCATTACTGCGAGCGTCGCGGCCTGGCGCCTTGCGTTGCGGCGATAGTCGAGGATTTAAATCGGCAGCGCGCGCGCTCCCATGTGTGCATGCGTGCGCGTGTGTGTGTGTGTGTGTGTGTGTGTGTTTCTTCTCATTGCCCTTCTAGATGGAGGTAGGAGGGGTTTGTTTATGACAAGCTGGCTCACAGTCCGTAACAAGTTTTCTCCTCGTTAGCGCGGCTCGGGAGTGGCGGATTTCAGGGCAGTTGCGTTTCGGGGAATACGGTCCGGTCGCTCGTGCGGAGATTGATCGGGCGACGCCGCCGAGCCTGCTGTCGCCTGTACGGGCCTTGTTAAGGACTGCTGCAGGAAATGCCGCTTAAATGGTCACAACGGTCGCTGAGGTGCGTGCGCGCGTTACCAAAGGACGGAGAGCTGGGGTTACCCTATCGATACATATACGGATAGCAACAATACACAGTAACTCTAATCAGCCAGGGAGCTTCTGACGTCGTCTATATATTCTGTGAGCAATGTGTAGTATATGGTGTCGTGAAATCGACGAACTCGCTGAGTGTTGCATTCGGCGACGCCTGGCAATTTTCTGCAAAGAATTACCGGAGGGAACCATGGAGATATGGGTGTTTAAAAGGCCTGCGAGCATAATAGTATAATAATTGTTGGGATTTTACGTCCTAAAACCACGATATGATTATGAGGCACGTCGTAGTGGACGGTTCCTCAAATTTCGACCTCCTGGGGTCTTTTAACGTGCACCTATATATGTACATGGAGCTCTAGCATTTCACCTCCGTCAAAATCTTCCATCAAAGTACTGTCCCGCATTTCCATGAAAGCATGGAAATGCAGGACATACAAGCGAGTTCGCGTAAACATAATTCACCTTACTTCAAAACGGCCGCGTGGCTTTGTTTGAACGAGGTATTGCGCAATAAGTGCAACAGTTCGCAATGTTCACGAATATGATAAATATGCAAATCACAATTACGAAATAATAATATCTGGGGTTTAACGTCCCAAAACCAAGATATGATTATGAGAGACGCCGTAGTGGAGGGCTCCGGAAATTTCGACCACCTGGGGATCTTTAACGTGCACCTAAATCTAAGTACACGGGCCTGAAACATTTTCGCCTCCATCGAAAATGCAGCCGCCGCGGCCGGGATTCGATCCCGCGACCTGCGGGTCAGCAGTCGAGCGCCACAACCACTAGACCACCGTGGCGGCGCTCACAATTACGAAAGGTTATACAAATACATATGCTGTACCAATTGCTCCTGCGATACAGAGTTGAAAGTTGCAGCACCACAGTTCAGTTTTATTTTTGTAAGAAATGATCCGTTGTTATGCGCCGCTTGTATAACGATCATGACAACGGTAATGATGATACCTGCATGCGACATGAATGATAGGCTCCCAAACGACTCGCGAAAGTGTTTCCACTAAGATATAAATTGCTGGGCTTTAGGTTTATGATCCCAAAATCAGGGCACAAAATATGGCAATCAAAGAAGCTACATAAGCAAAGTGCTGTTCGTGTAGTTACTTTTTTTCCTGTCCTGTCTATTAGCGCTGGTTTCCATGAAGAGAATGAGGCTTCACGAAGAAAACTGATTAATGTGTCACGGATGTACTTGTTCCTGCATGCGCTATATGTAGCAAACGTTTCAACCACATACCTACAGCGTGCGCATATGCAAAAAATTGCAAAAAAACGTGACAAGCATATTACTTATTTCGCTGTATCTGATGTCCATAGGTTGTGAGCTGTGAAATTAATATGGGCGAAAATAAAATGCAGGAGCTCTTCCCCAATCGGAGAAAGGGAGGCAAGCGAGGGTTGGCGTGGACGTACTGCCTTTCTTTCTTTCTTTCTTTCTTTCTTTCTTTCTTTCTTTCTTTCTTTCTTTCTTTCTTTCTTTCTTTCTTTCTTTCTTTCTTTCTTTCTTTCTTTCTTTCTTTCTTTCTTGCTTGCTTTCTTCCTTTCTTTCTTTCTTCCTTTCTTTCTTTCTTTCTTTCTTTCTTTCTTTCTTTCTTTCTTTCTTTCTTTCTTTCTTTCTTTCTTTCTTTCTTTCTTTCTTTCTTTGTAGGTAGCGGTCATCCCCGGAACGTTGTTTTCGGGCGGAATCGGCGTGGCGCCTTTCATGTTCTTTCCAGCATTCGTCAGCCTAATGGATCAACGAAAGGACCATTACACGATCGAGGAAACGCGGTTCGGAAGTCGGAATTTTCCTGAACTGTGCAATTCCTGATATTGACCTTACGCGTTGTCCAGTAGATAATGTTTCGTCCGCGAAAACTAAATATTCCAATGAAGCGCCCACAGCAAGTGTATACATGCTTCCCAATCGATTTTTTGCATCATCGGTAGAAAGCATTCGTATGCTTCAGTTCTTGCAAGCATTATACTTCGCAGGAAACCTGAATCTACAGAACATGTGTCTGTGGACTGTTGAAGTCCGGTTTTCTTTTGGGATATTATGCAAAGAATCCTTAAAAAAGAATTACTGCTCACGCCCCACGGTATTCGTTATTTAGCTACAGGTCAAGGCAGTGTGCCTCATGACATGTTCTTTCTCCTCGGCCTTCACAGTATCTGGAGAAACCGCATGGCTGTAAGAAACTGTGACATAAATCCGAAACCAGTGAATTCTTACTTTACCCGAGTTGGTGAGCAGACTATACGCGAAGTGTTTCGGAGTTTGGAATATGACGAAGAAGGGTCGTTATTGATGGATGCTCTGGTCAAAATGAAAGCTTTGTAATCTCAACCGCACGCCGAAAGTAGTGCGGTGGGAAAGTGTGTCCAACGTATGGAAATTAATAAATAAAAAAAAGGGTTACGTGGTCTAGCGTTCAAGGCACTCGCTTTCGGTCAGCGGGGACCCGGATTCAAACCCCAGCCCCAGAAAGAAAATTTATTTTGTTTTTATTGTTTTTTTGGTGCTCGCGCGCCAGCTGTGGATGCGGAAGGTTTTTTGTGGGTGAGGATGGTTTTTCTTTTTTTTTTTTTTTTGAATACCACTACCTACAGACAGATGCCAGTCAATACGAGCTTCGCTTGAAAAGGAATCTCGCTGTATTTGATGCTCATAGGTTGTAAGCTGTGAAATTAATATGGGTGAGAAATGGCTGCAAGCACACTCGTATACATAGAAAGATTGAAAGGAGCGTCTATTAACAAACTAACCTGCCCTGGAAGTATACACCGGCTCAAACTAATGCGAATCATAAGAGGCGCGAGGCATTCACACAGGTTAACACGCGATTTTTATATGTTGTACCATAGCGGTATTGGTAACAAACGAAGGAAAACAACGAACGAAATGACATACGGAGTGCGGTAGGTGGATAAATTGTATCGAAGGACAATATTAATGCGAGAGCCTTAGATGCCTCATCAAGTGCGAGAAGTGACCGCCGACGTGAACACGAACTATGCAAGAAGTCCCGTGTTCACAGGTGAGGTCATGATGACGTCACGATCGAAAATATTGTGACGTTATGACATCACCCCGACGTCATGTAGGATGACGTCCTATGACGACGTCATCGCATGGTATCGTCGCTTGGCCAAGAAAGGGCCTCTCTAAAGGAACGTTTTCATCATCATATAGTGCAACACCGCATGAGGTGTAGAAAGCTTCTCAGGGGAAGAAGAGGTGGGACGGGGGGGAAGGGGGGTGGCCAATACAATCAACCATAGGTGGGCCAACTCACTGATAAGTTGACTCACTCGGACTCAGATCGAGCCGTGAGTCTGAGTGACTTGGTGAGTCTGAGTCCGAACGAGTAGTTGAGAAAATTTTTAGTGAGTCTGAGTCTGAGTGAGTCCGGTTGAGGAAAATGTTAGTGAGTTTTGAGTCCGAGCGAGCCCTAAGCGCAAAATATACTTGTTCAGTGAGTCTCAGTGAGCTCCACATTTTTTGCCAACCTATGCAATCGAATGAAAAGAAAGAGAAGATGGCTGTCGCCTTCGAGTCATCGAACGCGTAAGGGACCTTGTGACTTTTTTACTTCCTTCACGTAGAGGGTATACCAGTTCAGGTTAGAGAGAGATAATAATCTTTAATGAAAATCGCGGAGATGTTAGCCTGGTTTGTCGCCTGGCTTGCTACTCCAGGTGTCGGGTGATGACTATGGTATATACCATGATCACATATACACACAAATGGTATACGTACAGTCACAAACGCACATATATATATACACAAAAGAGCCATTCACAAACTTTGGTTAAGTCGAGTGTTCTTCAAGAACACCAACAGCGCTCTTGTGTTGCGCATCGCACAACCGTTGTCTTGCCACGGGCCGAGAAGGTGCGCAGCTCAAGCTCGAGCCGGTTAGCACACCGGTTATGCTAAACTGGTTAACATCCCTGCCTTTCCTCTCTCTCCTGTTTTCCTTCTTTCACGTGTATAGACACGTCTTGGTTATTCCCGCCGTGCTTTCACAACGCAGACGATGCAGAGGTGGAAACTTTTCGTTGACAAATTCTGTTATCGTCGAGAGGCAGCGCTCGTGTTTCCGGAGCCATCAGCACCAACTTTCTGTTGTGTTAGTAATCTGATTGTTCTTTTTGTTTTTTTTTTTGTCTGGGCATTGCTGCATGTTTAAAAAGGTCTGACTTTCGAGGCTCGCTTGCCTTGCCTTCAGACTGTGCTAATGAACTTATGGCAATGCGGCCGACAGGCGCTTTTCATTTTTTTTCTTTGTGTCTGTTTGTCCACGACATTGACCCTATAAGTTACTATATCTGTAGCCGAAGGTTCTGCTGAGCATGTAATCCCTACACCGACGACAACGGTGGCTACGGCGACGGATGTAGCGCTGATGATGAAGTTTACTTTAATGATAACTGCATGAGAATATCTTCTGCATGTTATACCTCACATTCACAAGACGCGCGTGTTCTCGTCACCGCTGCGGTGAACGTTACCTGTAGACGCTCGAATGATTATGCATAATAATGTCTCACGGACATCCGCTGCCATTGCCGCCTCGCCGTCGTCTACCCTTTCTTCGTATACAGAACCGTTCTTGCGGGCATAAAGAAACTAAGACAAAACAGGTTCACCTAGCTATCGCGTGATGATTGCATTGTGAGGCGGAGGCGTTGTAATTACATGCAGGGCGGCTCAGTTTGCGCAACCAGCCAGCGTCTCGTGACAAAGCACGGACGCTGCAATCGACTCGTCGTTTCGGCGTTAATTTTCGCTTTGAAACCGGCTAGAGTCTCACGCTACCCTATGCATCATCATTTGCACCGGCGGACGTGTCTATAGCCCACGCACACAGAAGCGGATGCTGCGCGGTATTCGATACGTTAAGTCGAGAGTGTCCGTGTTCGTGAAGGGCATGTTGCCAATTCTCCGATTAAGTAACTCCCTTACGCAAACTGAATCTCTCACAGACCAAGCAAGAACGATAGAGCGAGTAACGCACTTGTACCCGAAAGAAATCCGGGCCCGTATTTGTAAAAATGTTAGCACGCTATATGGAACTGTTCGTATAAGAGAGAAGTACATAGACATATATATTAGCGAAGTCAAGCGTCCAACACCAAGAAAGCACTTAGGAAGGAAAGCCTTTGCGATGGCTGAGGGCCTGTAGTGTCCTCTTGCGGCGCTCGCGTTCAGCTCCTACAAAAAGTTCTGAGGTACCCACGCCCTCATAGGCGTGCGCACAGAGGGGGCAGGGGGGGGGGGCGCCCCCCTATTGACCTAGGAGGGGGGGCGCAAGGTCAGCCCCACACACTGACGTAATAGGGGGGGGGGGCGCTGCGACTCGAGGGGGGGGCGCAATGTCAGCGCCATACATTGACATAATTGGGAGGGGGGCGCTGCGACGAATCTTCGCCCCCCCCCCTGAAGGGGAACCCTGCGCACGCCTGTGCACGCCCCAACAAACGCACAGACAGACATGACGCTGAAAGAACGTTATCTGAAAGACAATTATCCCGAAAGTTTAATTCTTTTATTCTTCTTTTTTTTTTCTTCTTTTTTAGAGCGAAAGCTCTACTACACCATGTCTCCCAAGGTCATTCATCCCGTCGCATTGACCTTGTGCCGCCAGATCGCAAGTGCGGGCAGGCATGACGTCGCGTCACATGATCCGCTGCGAAGAGGCGTTGCAGCTGCGCTCGCTGTGAGCCTCGTTGCTGCGGTACCACGTGACCAGGCGAAGGTTTAACGAAACACACCGCGCAAAGTCTGCAAAACCAAGCCAAACATACCTTTCGCTTGTGATGACTAGGTTTACAAGAGTTAAACCTGAACCAATTTTTTTTTTTTAAAAGCACGCCTTGGTAGAGTATAGTCGTAAAGGAGGCTGCCTTGCAAGCCATTTGTGATTTGAGATGAAGACGAAGCTTTGGTCGCGCTTTTTCGCCTTGTTTACAAACATCCGCGCAGCGCTTGTAGACCGTCTGTAGTCTTTGCTGTGCTGCACCTATAGAAGAGCCAGGATCGGGGCAAATTAGTAACGCTCTCATTACTGTGGTATAATTGACAGAACATATCAGTATCTCAACTGTTATCTCACTGTTAGCGTCGTTGGATTAGCATACTGTTTCAGTGAACCCAACTGATCGAAGGCGGTGCAGGAAACAGATACAGGCCGCGAGTTTCAAGACGTTTTCAATGCCACACGTACGGGGGGGGGGGGGGGGGGGGGGGGGGGAGAGAGAGAGAGACGCGAACAGCGCTGCACGCTGTTTTCTTCATGATCTGACCTTGGTGGCAATAAAAAGATGCAAGAATGGTTCTTGATTGTACCATGGATGACTCTATAGTGGCTTTTTATTGCCGTCCAGGCTACAGCCGCTTGAAAAGAAATGCGAAACAGCGGAGAATGTCGATACCGCTATGTTCGCGTTTCTTTCCATCCCCACTGTACGTTGAGTTTTCCGTAAAGCACACAGTTTCATATCGTCCTTGATAACGCACATGTGTCGTTCACAGTGACCGAGCAGCAGACATGACAATAATAAAATTGCAGTAATGAAACTGCGCTAATTGAATTAAAGTTGACTGTGAGGCGCAATGTAATGAATTAGTTTTGTGGGTTGGTAATTAAGTAATGCATATAATTTGATTTCAAAAAAATTGCGCGTCACTTTTCCGATTACTTTTGTCTAAAATTCTGTTATGGCGTCCCTTATGGCATAAAAAATTGATCAAGAAAGGAAAGTAAAATAACAAAGACGACTGAATCTGAGTGCCAAACTTCAAGCGTGGAAAGATATCTCAGATTTCGATGTGTATGTGCTGTAAATAAAGTGTTCTTCAGTTGCGCATGAATGATGAACTTTTGTTAAAGTAATTTTGAAACAATTTCATTACTTTTCAAAAGTAATAGTGATTTAAGTCATGACTCATTACTTTCGCGCAGCTGTAATATGTCATGTAATTTAGTTACGTTTAAATAAGTTTAGAAACGTAAGTAGTAATGTAACTTAATTACTCATGGATTAATTTTCCCACCTCTGTTGTGCAGGTATCCTCCATCAACCGGGTGCTTCGCAACCTGGCGGCGCAAAAGGAGCAGCAGCAGGCGGCCGTGCAGGGCGTGTACGACAAGCTGCGCGTGCTGAGCGGAGCCTCCCCGCTGAGCTCTGCGGCGGCCGCATGCTGGGGTCCGTGGCAGCCCGCGCAGCCGACGCCCACGCAACCACAGGGTCCACTGGCCGCGGCCGTGGCGGCGGCCGCAGCAGCCTCGACCACGCTGCATGCGGTGCAGCATAACAAAGCCACCGGTGAGATGTCGTTCATTTCATGTAGATTTGACGGCGTGACAGTATTGTCCACGACAGTGCTTGGAAGATGCGTCGTTTGTATACGCCGTGTATAGTGCGCGGAACGTTACGGCTCACTCATACATCGGGGCGAAACGCTGAACGGCAACGGCATACGCGTGAGCGGCTCGCCTTCAGAGTTTTCATGACCCCTTCGCCTGCGTCATTCTTTCGCCGGCAACGCGTTCATATCGCTGGTGAGCCTAGATGCCAAGTCTAACTGGTAAGCCTAAATGCTAAGCCTAAATTCTAAGCCTAAATTCTCAGCCGCAATTTAGGCCTACATCGGCTTGCATGCATATATGTAGGACGGTTAACACGTTTAACGCGCATAACTCCTTAATCTTTTAGGCCAATAAGGCTCTCTCTTCAGTACAGCTGCAATGTGACATGGGCGTGATTGGGAACTTGGGATGGGCGCATGTTTCACAACAAGATCAGCGCAAAAACTATGGAGGAGTATTAGAGAAGTAGACAAGGCGTTATATACTATATACTCCATGTACTTATTTCTAGAGCGGCATTGTCGTTAAGCATGGCCCTTTTCTCATAAGCAATCCTATAAGCACTGTATCCCCGTTCGTTCTCTCTCCGCCTCTTTCGCGCTAAATGTAATTATCCTATGGACTATTGTTATGATTATCGAATACGCTGCTAAACCTCACCACTGTTCACCTATTGGCCGTGAGATCGACCTATAAGTGGCAGCACCGTCGCCGCGTTAGTGTGGAGAGACCGTCGGAGGCGCGTATAGAAATGCACACAGCGGCGCTTCGTTGTGAGCGGTTTGAGTCGATTCTATGCGAATAAAATCTGTTGATTGCAGCTTACTGGTAATATATCCGCTCTTCATGGTTGAATCGATGCACGAAGGTCATCCAATGTTACTATTACTAGTGAGAGAAGCGCAATCTGCCGATGAAAGGGATGCTCGCCCTGGATGACAGTCTGCGCTTACGCACTTTATGACGTTTTTGGTTGTTTTCTCTGTACGTGTTAGGCTTGTGTTATGTGTACACAGCTGTAGCACGACTGAACTACTTAAATGTTTACTTCTTGTTCATTTGCATACCAGCCCATATTCCTGTGCAATGAGCACTGCTCGCGCGAATACGCATTTTTTTATTATTGTTGTTCAGTTCTCTATGAAATGTAGGACAGTTGAAAAGTTTAGTCAGGAAAGCTACGTGATCGACAGCGCTTTAGCGCCACGGAGACGTTCAACGCGTATGCACTTGTTCTTGCCCCAGTAACAGAATAAAAAGGTTAGAGTTTAGCACAGAGCTTTCATCGATTGATTACATGCACGACAGTGATGCAACAAAGGTCCGGTTATTTTATGGAATAAGTGTCTTTTTTTTAAACAAATAATGTTCGCCGCCATCCATCAATTTATAACAACTCAACACGAAAGCTCAAGATAATGTAAAAAAAAAAGGATGAGGTTTTGCGTGAAATTATACGACTGAAATGTAAGGCACACCGTCGGGATTAATTTTGAACATCTGGGTTCTTCAAAGCGTACCTAAATCTAAACACACGGGTGGTTCTGCGTAAATTTCGCCCCAAGTTAAAATTGCGCGCGGCAACTCCGTTTTTTCACTGCCGTGTCATTCCATTGTCTGTTTTTTTAGGGGACAGCTTGAATGCCGAAGTGGCAGACTTCACTTGATAGAAATATTTCGCTGAAGCAGGACCACGACCTACAATAAAAGGACATCTTAAACACAACTAAAGCTCGTCGCATAACCGATGAACTACTGCAGTGCCGCAGTTATATACCTAACACCTAACAACACCTAACAACAACGCGAAAGTGCATGGCCTAGAGCCTCATGTTTGTTTATCAACGAGTCGCTAAAACGCTGCCTTCACACACTGTTTAATGCTCCTCATGTTTGGGACTATGCCAAGCGCACTTTAGGGTGCACTTGAACCAGAAAGCGGCACCAACACGGAAATGATTCTAGCGAACGAAGGGTACCACACCAACAAACAGCCCTCTCGAAAGTCACACTCACTGATCTTATTACAATGCGCATGCAGCCGAGCAAGCCCATTTGCTTCTGTACACCATGTTAGGTATACGTACGAGCAGCTAAACTCGCGCTAACACAACAGAACAAGCCGCCCTTTGAGAACGTGCCTGACGTACGTGCACATGCAATCGCTACGTGGCTAGCAGACGACGCAAGGAGCAATCCACACTAGGCGCGCTTCAGCCAGTAGCCGCCAGGCGGCGACTCTGCTCGATCTCGCGGCCAATAGCTTAACGAGCAGTCCGGTTAGGTACAACATTATGGCTTGTGCAGCGCCAAAAGTTAAGTGCCACTCGTATATACGCACGACTCGTGGAAAGTTGTCTTTCGTCGCTAAGAACATTCGAACAATGTATTTAGCGCATCATAAAGTTTGCTATGATTTCTTTCTTCTGGCAGATTCACCTACCAGAAGTTAGCAAAAAAAAAAAAAAAAAAATCAGTAACAACAAAAGCAACAATAGTAACAACATAAAGATTACGGTATAAGCCTTTATGAACGGCCTAAAAAGAAGTGAACTAGAAGTAAAGATTATAACTTCGCCCATAAAGGACATTTGGGGTGGTCTCGGGAAGGGGGTCATTCTTTCGACGGTTTTTAAAGCCACCGCTATAGAAACTAACACGTATGCGCCGTATTTACAGCCGCCCATTGAAGAGTAGTACCATAGGTGGTCGATCGACCGAGGATATGCAGGTCGTTTCCGGTTTGACCGTTCCGAAGTCTGCTTGGCTTTGCGGTTTTTTGCGGTAAGCAGGAAGGTCACTTAGACAAGGTTTACGGCGGCTCACAACGTCGGCTTCGAGTGTTTGAGTTGTGCCCATTCTTTATTGTGGAGGAAAAAAAAAAAACGCTGAAAGAGATATAGTGAGGGCCTTTTCGAAACCTTAATCCGGAATAAGTGTTCTTTTTTATTTTACCTCAAAAGTACCTTGAAGGGAAAAAAATATAGGAGTATAAAAAAGCCGCGCGTTGGTCGAAAAGGCCCCTCCTGTAAGTGCAACTTAACCGCATGTAGGTTTATATGCATCGTAGACAGTCATAGAAAACGACCGGCCCGGCGTGACCATTGATGTCGCCGAAACTGAGGACCCTATATCGGATAACACAGAAGAACGCGTGCCAAGGTTGCAGCAGCTTTCAGTTTTTTTTGTATGTGTGAGGAAATTTGCTTAGTTCACTAACCGTGCACTTATGCACATGATGCACGACGAACACACATAAACAAGCACAAAGGAACAGGCATTAGGTTTTTTTATATATAAAAACGTAAAGAGCTCATTTCGCAGAAATTCCGGTGTTGGCGTCATCGGTTTTTAATGGTGCAGCAACATTGTTTTTTGCATGCATGAACAGAGTAACACTGAAAGCGTGTATCATTTTTGCTCAATGCATGAACACTAAAAGAGTATAGCGCAAAAAACGACGAACTCATGAAAGGGAAGCAGACAACGGACTCGATTGGCTGTGAATTATTATTATTATTTGGTTTGGATGCATAGAAAACACGAAGACACAGAGGAAATAGGGAGGGAACAGGCTGACAACGGCCACCTAAAGGGGCACAACGCCTGCCTGCTCATTTGGGAAAGGGGAAACATTGGGGAAACACTGTTCCGTATAGACGGTTTCAAGACTGCGATAGTAGCAGCATGTGTTGTACCCCAAGAAACTTCCGGTTCTTAAATTATCACTCTCTAACACCGAAGCGGAAAGCGTGTTTTTAAGTTATGTCAGAGTAAGGAAAGACCCTTTTTCCGCCATAAGATAAAAGGAAGGCGCATAAGTTAAGGACTAACTCTTATAATGTTGGGTGTAGATTAGAAGCATCTTTATTTGAAATATTTGGCTAGGCACAGGGTGAGAAGTGTTGAAAAAAAATCCAAAACGAGCACATCGTTACACTCTCATTACGCGCGAGAACACTTTCCACGAATAATTCTAAAGTCGATTCCGCTTACTTAGGCTTAAATGCGTATCTGAGAACTCCAGTTGCTCAAGAATAATCCGCAGTCCCTCAAAGTTACGGCGTGCGTTATAATCATATCGTGAAAGTGGTACGCAAAACCCAAGAATCTTATTAAACCAATGCACATTCGACAGAGAGAAGCGCACGGTCATGTGCTCTCCTGAGCACTGGTTCACTTCGTAATATGCTCAACACTTAACCTCGTCTACCTCGTGTATTTGCATGGGAAGGCTTCACTTTCTGATCCGCTATATAGCTCCATGTGGCAACTCGCACCTGCGACGTCCGCACAGATATATGTGCACGCGTGTGCTTGACCTCGCGTATGTATATACGCACCACTCGTGGTGCCCCGAAAGGCGGCGGAGGACACACGCAGAGCAATTCACGGATAATAAAGCCGCGGTCTGAGTGCTTGACTGTGCGCCGCGGGGTTACACATAAATGTCACTCAAGCGCATACACAAGGACGTTTTATTCTCAAATCACGAGTGTGCTTCCCCGCTTCGCTCACCCTGGGTCGTAACAAAACAAAATGCCCCGCGCGCTCTTCAAAAAGAAACCACAATTCCCGTGCCACATTCGAAAGCCCAGGGTAAACCTCTCTCTGCTTAGAGAGAAGAGGTACTAAGGTACCGAAGTAAAGTGCAGAAAAGAATTCTTCCCGTTTTCGCCATCTTCACTTCGCAAGGTGCGCACAAATGTTCGCAGCGGGACGTCATTGCGGCTCCCCTGCGTTGGGAGCGCCCTTTATTCCTAAAATCGAGGCGAGTATAAAGTGCGCGGCGACTCGCCGCGAGCGTTTGAGAAAGCGCTATTTTTCCGGACGGACGCCGAAAGCTTCGAGGCTGCGTCAAATTTGGCAGGACGCACGATTCAAAACGTTCGCGAGACACCCATGCACTGCACGTGCGCGGATGCCTTATACGCAGTGTGTGTGTGTGTGTGTGTGTGTGTGTGTGTGTGTGTGTGTGTGGTGTGTGTGTGTGTGTGTGTGTGTGTGTGTGTGTGTGTGTGTGTGTGTGTGTGTGTGTGTGTGTGTGTGTGTGTGTGTGTGTGTGTGTGTGTGTGTGTGTGTGTGTGTGTGTGTGTGTGTGTGTGTGTGCATACAGCATCTCGATCTCCCACATGCATGGATGTGTGGATGTTTGCCGCCGCCACAAGCGACGACAGTCCCGTCGTAGAAATCCACGGGGAAGAACACACAGCGTGATCGTCGGAAACGTCAAAGCCGCGCTGCTACTGAGGGCCGGGAGAGGTGGAGTAAAGGGGGGAGGGGGGGAGGGGGGGTGCCACACGAAAACGGCTGGACGACGAAGACTGTGAAAAAGGAACACAAAGAAAAGGAAAACGTCGGGCAAAACGCAAACAGATTAAAAGAGGGAGTCGGCGTGTCTTTCTTCTCCCTTTATTCGGAGGACTGTCCTCCGCTTCTCGGATCAGACAAGGGAGAACAAATGCGCCGTTGGAGGTCGCCTCGGACCCGCTTTGTACGGCTGTTTGCTTTCCCGTGTTCGGGATGTGCGTCGGCAAGTGTGCGCGGCTCCCACGGAAGGTGACGCACAAGCGATGAAAGGAGACTGCGTCGTTCTTCTAGCGTGCCGCTTCTTCCCGCGATGCGTCGGCCCTCCGGGTGGCCCGTCCGTCAAAAAACGGGACGCACCCTCGGCTCTCGTCAAAATCACCCATCCCCGCGACCCTCCAGTCCCGACTAGTGTCCCGCGCCGCGGTCGTCGTGGTCGTCACAGATCGGAGACACCGCGACCCACCTGTCAACTGCGTGCGCCATGTATAATCACTCTGCACGCTGGCGCCTCGGCATTTGTGTGTATACAAGCGGATAGATATAGAAAACTGTGCACGCAAATACGCGAGGGTTATGACCAAGTAGATGCCATTCACACCCGTGCTATCTATTACGCGGACAAGCACGCCAAAGAAAAGCAGCCAGTCGTATACACTAATGTACCAATGAAACATGAAAGAGTGACAATGACTGTTTGAACACCAAGGAAGCTGCAACACACATACACACGAGTATACTGAAATGTCACGTGGACAACTCAGCCAACGAGGCGAACGCAAACAGCTTTGGCCTTTGTCACTATAGACTGTTGTTATTCTGTGGTTCTCGTCTACGTTGAGTCTTTGATTCTGCTCACCGAGTACTCTCTGGTATTCTCTGACGCTCACGGAATAGCTGGAACTGTTATCCTCCAACACTTCTGGCCGGCAATCCTTTTTTTTTTTATATTCGTCAGATAGCACGACGCCACCACGAGCAGTTAAGGGGAAACTGTTTCATTCATCGTGGAGATTACGTATAGTTATCACGCCGGCAAGAGACTGAAGTGCACGGCATTTCAATAGCCTTGCAGTAAGCTGTGCTATTTGTGTTGTCAAGTGCCCAGCCTGCGCGCCGTGTGTGTACCTTTCCGCTTCGTCTTATGAGCTGTGTGATGTATTAAAACTGCGCATCTTATAGTAGTATAGGTATGTGCACCGCTGTAGAGGGCCTGGGGAATGTTACTTGTGTTTAAAGCACAAGACCCTGCAGCAAGCAGTTTTATACAAAGGCACAGAAGCTTCGGTGAGTTGAGTTTATCAATAGAGAGTTTTAGCAAGTTACGGAAATACGGTACGCAAATACGGTAAGGCAGTACGGTAGCGTTCCTCCTTTCCCGCTGGTTGTGCTTTTGCCGCTCCCCGTTCCAGTGACAATGCGTACCCCAAGCGACAGGTGTCTCGTTAACAATGCGTAGGCTGACGGGCAACAATGAGGCGTGACAACCCCACAGTAATTTTTGAAAAAGCTTTTGTGGTGTATGGGTGCCTTCACCGGCAAAAGGTCGACGACCTGGAAAGGAGGAGCGGTACCGTCACACGGTAGCGTATTTGCGTACCGTATTTCCGTAACTTGCTAAAACTCTCTAATGTAGTGTTTCTCCCCACAACCCCAATTCCTTCCCCGTGTTCCTGCCTTCCACAATGTGCTTATGTATACTTTAAAACAAATTTAGCCTTATCTTGCCCGTTTTCGGTGCTGTTTGTATGTTATCAGAACACTTAGCACTCAGTTTACATTGCGCGGTTTTCGACTGCAAGCGCAGTTTGGGAAGCGGCTAAAGATATATCCGTGAGAACACCACGCGAGACGCGCGGAAAGAGCTTTTCTTTCAAGTCTGGGAAGTTATATACATTGATAAAAACAAAACGAAAAGTGACTCACTCACGTTCATATATACATGCACGAATACAGGCGCACTCACGGAAAACAAACCAGGTGAATGAAGGCCGTCAATATCTCGGGCGCTGGGAGACAGGAAAGCGATAGCGCGATAACCTCGCATTGAGTTTCGCCGCCGGTCGTCCTCGCTGTCAAGAGTCGTGGTCGTCAAACCATTCGAGCGGAGGTGAAGGCGCGGCGGCCCCTTGGCCTCGGAGACTGGAAAACGAGGAGTGTCAAGTTGAATGCATTGACGTGAGTCAACGATGATAATGAGCGAAAAGAGAATAGTGATAGGGCTGATATGAGAGTTAAGTGGCGCATTTCATAATTTAAAAATGAATTGGAAAGAATGTTGTGCTTCATTCAGGTCTTAAAATGCGAGGCATCCTCTGCTCCTCTGCTGGAATTAATGTATCTGTACACACACAAAAAAAAAAGTGAGGTATCGCCTGCAAATGTCTAGCCCGATTTACGCTGTCTACTATCCAGTACACCCTATAAAAGAAATTAACTTAAGTATCATTTTTACCGATATAAAGTTGGAATTACTTTATGCAAATTTAACACGAGTCACGGTTTAAGCGTGATTACGAGGTCAAAACTAACAACCATCTCCTCACGCAGTTGTCGCGTTCTGTTGCGGTGACTGTATAGACTGCGCCCTAGTTGCGGCAATAGCGGCTGCCGTGCGAGGGCGCCACGCGCAGCGTTCTGGTGTTCTTGCGCCGACTGTACACCCTCCCCCCCACCTCGCATTTTTATCCCCCTATAAAGACGTCGCAGAGCGCTAGTTCAGTGGTGCGCATCCCTGGCTCCCTTATCGAAGAAAGGAGGCGGATGAGTATACGACGTCGCCAACTCTCTCTCTCCTCCGCATTGCCGATGCGAGAGCGACGCGGCTCCGCGGTTTTTCTCCTCTCGGGCGGCACCGCCGATAAGAGAAGCGCAGCCGCCAGCAACCCTGGTGTGTGTGCCGTGCGGGGTTCGCTCAACTCGCACCGCGGCCGCAGTGGTCGGGCCGAGTTTTGGCTCGGCTAGCCGCGTTTGGTTGCCGACGCACGCAGCTAGAGGATCGGCCCGCGAGATTGGGCCAAAGGACGCGGCGCTCTCCTGGGCCGCGCTGGAGCGGAACGAGCCGATAACGCCCGTTTCCTCTACATCCTTTCTCTGTCTACAGTGTGTGTGTCTGTGCCCTCCCTTCTCGATGTTTTGGGCCTAGCCTACGTGCTGGAACTATAACAGGGGGGTCTGCGCTTCTGTGTTCTACGTGTGTGCAGTATACGCAGTTGGCTGTTGTAGCGGGTGCGCGGGTCGCTGTTGCGGTTGTCGCGTGTCGCCACGGGTGCAATCGCTGGAAGGGGGCCCACGCCGCAGTGCGCCGGTGCGCGAGCCCGAGCTTGGGACTGGCGGGCGGCATTCATTGTGGTGTATACGGGGTTTTATACAAGACACAGAGTGTATCACCTCGAGGCCACAGATACCGAGACCCACTCGGAACCTTCGGTTACGCATGCACATCTGGAAGCGTCTCGTACCAGTTACCAAAACGTATGAACTAATAACTCATGCGAGTTAGAATTGATACGAAGTTCAACTTGTCTTTGTCAGAGCGGTGAAGACAAGCCTCCTTGTCGAAACGTTGGCTTCAGCCACAGTCCTTGTTCAATACCTTCTCCTCAAGTCAAAGTAATTAATAGCAGAAGCATTCTTAATAGTGGACGTGGCCAGTAAGGGGAGTCATTCGTGAAATTGCTCAACGACAGCACACGGAAGGTGTGATCAACAGCCTAAAGCATGCTGTGGTAGGGTGCCCATGATTTTTTACCAGCTACGTTAGTACCAAGGTATCATAAGTCATTACTGTCACTGAGTTTCACGTTTGGGTGGATACCCACAGAATGGTGCAGCACTTGTCCTCCAGTGAGCGAAGCATTGTTGGTTTAATATTGTTCGTAAATTAAGTATGTCAGAAAGGCGCGCCCGAAAAGACTGTCTTAACTATATCCTGCGAGCAACTTCGCGACAGCTGCGCAAAGCTTGAGCAAATCGTACATATATGCATGTTAACTCCTCAGTGGGCTTCCGTAAAATATTCGCATTGGCATCTGCATAGGGCACTTCTATGGATGAAAATATTATACTTGGTATAATTTGTGGAGCACAGTTCTGCGCAACCGCTCAGATATTTTCTTCCACATGCAGTAAATTACATTTTTAATCGCTTCGCTTTGATTTCCTTGTACACAACCCCCTTCAGAACCCCAGATATTATTATTATAAACACTTGCTTTAGGTGCTGCTTCATTTTCAGCTTGTTGCAAGTTTTGTTACCCTGCACGCTCTATATACAGCGTGACGAGACTCCACGCCCGTAGCTTTTGCAAAGCGAAATCTTTTGATTGTGATCCCAACGATCTCTCATTATGATTTCGTTCAAAGTCCGCGATGGAGGCAAAACTATTGTTTGCACTATACCTGTTGCAATATCTTCCGTAGCTATATTAATACATTTAAAGAAAACCTACACGATATCAGTCGATACAAATAGTTATTAATTAGATATCCCGATTAGCAACGCCACATAAAGCGTGTCGGAGTTCGCGCCGCAAGCACAGTTTCACATACAAGCGGCCAACTAGCGAATTGTGGTTTCGGTCTCATCATTCAAAGTATATATTTGCTCTTAGCTCAAATGGTGTATTTAGTGCGATGTATAGAGAACGGATGGTTATAGTGACAGTCAGGAGTCGTTGAATGAATGAATGAATGAATGAATGAATGAATGAATGAATGAATGAATGAATGAACTCGTTTCTCTTTCCTACTGCAGCAGAGCTGGACCCGGAGTCCCAAGAGAGTGGCGATGACGATGCGGCGGCACGTTTGCGACTCAAGCGCAAGCTTCAACGGAACCGAACCTCTTTTTCCATGGAGCAGATAGAGGCGCTAGAGAAAGGTGGGACATCATTTACATATAAGTACATCCCCTATATGTAAGCGTCCGCTCGAATGATATATGGTGTTGAATGCTGAATATGGCGTTATGGCGAAGTTGCACTCGAATGCCGTGGCGAAGTGGCTGTGGTGTTTTTAGGGGCGAAGCTCCTTAAGGCGGCACCCGTTCGTCCCTCGTAGTCGTAGTCGTAGTGCGTAACCAGTCTTACGCTTTGACCTCCAAGGTGGTGCCGGTGGGAGATTTTTCCTGCGCGTTGTTGAACAATAAAAAATTCGCAGCGGTAGCTAAAAGCCGACTTCTTCTGTCTCTCATTCCCATTAGCAGCTATTCTTTACCTCCATGGTAGTGCCTGGTGAGATTTCTCCTGTGCGTGGTTAAACAATAAAAATTTTGTTCAAAACGCCGTTGATTGATGAAATAAACCAACGAAAGACGCCAGATGTTTTGTAAAAGCAAAATGGAAGAACGCCAGATGTTTCTAAAGCAAAACGAAAAGACGCCAGCTGCTTAACGAAAGACGCCAGATGTTTTCTAAAGCAATGGTTTTCTAAACAATGAAAATTCACAGCGTACATGTAAAATTAAAGTGAGCTGCAAGTCGTCATAACTCATCGAACCTTTAGTATAAACGCGCCCGATCTCACGTCGGTGATGATGTACTGGGCAGAATTCACGGAAGATTCACGGTTTACCGATGAACCTCCGCAGCTTCGCCCACTCATCATCATTCACTCCGTGGATATGCTGTGATTTTTTTCTCTGCTGAACGAAATATCGCGGGGGTTTCGACTGCAGGGCTATTTATACAAGTTGAACTCTCTTTCATTGTCAAATCCGAGACATAAAGGTTTTCATAGCACGCTTTAGGAACGGATATCGCGTAACTTATGTCACTCATAATTCTCTTTCAAACTTCTATTTCGCCGTCTAACACCTGCTTGATTTTGTGTATACATCTAAGAAGTCCCACTGTAATAGTTCGAACGGGGTTTTTAAGGTAATCAAATAATAATAAATGACATAGGTTCGCCATTGCGAGCTCAATTATAACAGGCTCCAATTCGTAAATCGCAGTTTTTCCGCAGCCTAAATGTGTCACTTGAAAGCTTGAAAAACATTTTTTATAGGGTAACACTATTATTCTAATTTCTCGCCCAGTTATATTGTGCGCTTTTTATATAGCAATGATGATCAAAACTTAATTCTCCCAAAAAAGGAGGATTGACCCAGAGATTGGTTACGCTGCTTAGAGCAAACCAGACTGAGTATATATATATATATATATATATATATATATATATATATATATATATATATATATATATATATATATATATATATATATATATATATATATATATATATATATATATACATACATACATATAGTATCCTGTCATCTGCTTATATCAATTTGGGAAAAATATCTGCCCATGTAAATATCTGTCCACGTCGGCACTCGTGTGCCCTGGTGTATTCCTCGGGTTTACGTTTCGCGCGCTGCCGAGGCGGATCTCGGAGGCCACGCAGAAGTAAGTGCGTGGTTGAGCTCTGCTCCGCCAGGTGCCGCAACAATTCCACCTGCTCACAATCTTTCAATGAATCGAATAAATTAGTTTTCACTCATTACCCTGTCACTTAATTGACCCTTACCTTTAGTCAAGTTATGCTCAGATATCATGTGTATCCATTATAACTTCTGACTGGAACCACAACCATCGATTTAGTACCAGTTTTACTTTTACTCGGTGTTAGCGCCACTCAAAAAAAAAAGAAAGACACCAGATATATATATATATATATATATATATATATATATATATATATATATATATATATATATATATATATATATATATGATGGTGCTTATTTTTCTTCACGTGCAGAATTCGAGCGCACCCACTACCCCGACGTCTTCGCGCGGGAGAGGCTAGCCGCCAAGATCGACCTGCCCGAGGCACGTATTCAGGTGAGCACTGCAGGCTTCGGCATGCACTGCAGCCCTCTGCTCTCTCTCTCTCTTCTTTCTCTCTATCGCTATCACACTCTCGCCCTTTGCGCATACGCTGTTTGGCTGGATGTTGTTTTCTTCTGCCGAACACAATATGGTGGGGTCGACTGCTTGCTACGAGCGGCCGCATTTCCATGCCTGTGGACTGTAAAAATTGCTCGTAAGCTGAGCACGTGTGGTCGAGTGAAAGATCTTCAGTTGGTGGAAAGTAAGAGCTCTCCGCTGCGATGAGCCGCATAGACGTTATACGTCGTCTTCGGGACGTGAAGTTGTCATCACGATGCTAACTTCGGGACGTTATCTACAGGTCGTTATCTAGAGGATGTTAACTTCGCGACGTTGACTTCGGGACGCTACGTTCTGGACGCCATCTAAACCACAACAACCAACTATAGCGATTGCTTACGCCATACGAGGAATTTCATAGGTACTATTTACATACTACACTCTAAGAAAGAAAAAAAAGATCGTGGAATGTATAACTCTCTTTAGAGAGTCACATTGACTCCCTTTAGGAGAGTATAGTGGGACGCACGACATTCCAAAAGATAGTCGATGTGACTCTCTAAAAGAGTGCTGCACAAGCGACTCTCACATTATAAAGGAAGAGTAAAAAGACAACCTTTTTTTTTTTCTTAGAGTGTACGTTTTTCGGGGTCATACGTTTATCTTTCATTACCCGCGGCTAACGTCCCATAGGGACAACGTAATCTTGTGTTTTGGTTATATGACTGCAGGTTGTTTATAAGACTGCAGAAGTGGGCTTTCGTTGGTATGTCTAAAACTCGCAGCTTGCTTTTCTAGAGAACTTTCAGAGGCGCCAAGTTTGATTCAACATGCTCAAAAAAGAGAGCGAGAGTGAGACTTAAAAACGCAGACTATTCCTATTTTTACGGGTACTTGAAGCGCTTCACACGCTATACAAAGAGTATACAAATGTGGATTTCGAGGCGAATGCGGTAGCATATATATACGTAAAGTGAATTCCTCATCAATGCAGCCGATGCAAACGGACGTATACAGGGTTCAGCTGCAGGCGACCTTCAGCTCTATTCATTACACGCATGAACTCACGCGCACTGATTTTGAACGCACAATCGAGCTTGCAACTGGCATGCAGAAGCTCAACCCTATCTTTTTCTCTTTCAGTCGAGTTCTTTGAGGACGCAATGGCGCGCGGCGCGCCAGGATCACCTCCGAAGCGCAGTAGTGCGAACCAGAGCGCATTTCTGTGCCTAATGAGCGCAGTTATGACTGCTGGCGCATAAAAAGCACGCTTCTTCGCTTTTTTAGCGTCAAAACGGAACAAAAAAGACAAGTAAGCGCAACAAAGCGAAAAGAAAGCTATAGAACGCTCAGGCTATACACATAACTCGTGCGCGAGAGTCGCGCGCGCACGAATCGCTTGCTCGTGCGGGAAGAAAGAGGGGGGACACCCTCCTCGACGTGGGCGTCATGGCGCGCCCATTGAGTTGGTGCAGCGATGCGGCGGCGCTGGTGGTGCCAGGGAGTGCTCGTTGTCGCGGAAAGCCATCGACGAAACGCGAGCACGTGCTCCAAACAAAGGCACGCGCCGGCGGAAACCATTTTCGAACGGCAGAAGAGCCGGGATCGCTCCACGCCGCATGGAGGAAAGAAAAGCGGGGCATAGCGATGACGAACTCGACAGACGTTCGATGCGAGGAACGGGCGAGGGGGTTCGCTTATTGAATATGCGCGGAGATTTATTCCACGCGTGGCCCGCGATCGACCGAGTGTTTGTTTGGACTGCTTATGCTTTACATGTGTATGATTTTCACCCACTCTTCTTCTTTTTCATTTCTCCTTCCAATACGCGTTTTCTACCCCGTCCAGATTGAGTATTTTCATTGTCGTGACCTATAAAGGCCCATTAGGGAATGGATGTGCGCAGCTGTTTTGATGGCCGAGCTGCAGCAAGACCGGCTTTGAAGCATTGTATACGTGGTTCGTAAACTTCGCTGGATTATCGCTGATTGTGCTTGTGAGGTCAAGATGGGCGCACGTAATGTCACAGTATCAAGTATACATGTCGACTTGTGAGTTAGTCATCGTTCCGAAACCGTAGAATGTGAGCAGCCAAGACACAATCCTCGCGTCTCGAAGTTGAGTTTGGTTGTTCTTTGAATCGATTAACCTTCATCAAGCCACCTTCATTCTCTCGCAGCAATTTATCCTTGATTCTTCTTTTAAATGTATCGTTTTACTCTACCGTTGCTGAATTCTCGGAGACGCATGCTGGCACTTACTACTTTAACCGCCTTCAACGAACTTGTTCTCTCACTTTTTCGTAACACTTACTTCCTCACTTCCTGCGAATAATGCTTTAACCTTTTTCCATGTTCCGCAATTGCTTGCATGTCCGGGCGAACGAGCTGGCGCTATTTCACAAATAAAGCTGAGACGAAAGAAAGTTTTGAATTTAAGATTTGAGAATTAAGATACCGATGTCTTCTGGAAAAGATGTGTACCATTCTGTGCTGGAGATGACAACCTGAAAATGAGTGACATTTCTCATGACGTCAAAAAAACGTTGACCAGCAGACAACGGCTGGTTTGTTTCACATATGAAACAATGAACCACAAGTAAGCGCTTGTAAGTTCACGCTTTAACTTGATATACTTCGTAGGTCATTTCGTGCGCTCATTTAATGCAGCGTTAATTCTTGCGGAGTTAGTCCCTAGCATACTGACTGGCTTAATTTTTGCTTAATTTGTTCATGAAAAAAGTGGACGGGTCAGGGCACGCTTAAGCATGAGTTATTACTGTCAACTGTAGCACTACGGAGCTGTACGCCAGCCCCAACGGCTTTAACCCTTTTCCATGTTCCGCACTTGCTTGTACGTCCGAAAAAAAAAAAAAGACTAGCAAAGGAAAGATCACATAGTTCGTTGTCCTGTACCAGAGCGCTGGATGTACGCGTATGCACCCAGTTCCAACAACAACAGTGCGAGCTAAGCCATTGTACACGACGAGGAGGAACAAAAAAACGAGTCCGAGTCAAACGTCGCCCATAGTCGAACGTTAATCCCCGCGCAGGATTGACGCCGCTTTATTGTTCTTTTTTTTTTTCTTTCCTCTCTGCGCACGCAGGTCTGGTTCTCGAACCGGCGGGCCAAGTGGCGGCGCGAGGAAAAGCTACGCAGCCAGCGACGCGACGGCAATGGAGGCAGCGGCGGCGGCGCGACCGGTCTCGGCACCGGATGTAGTCCTCCACGACCGAGTCCCGGCTATGCAAGCCCGCTCTACCCGTCCCTACACGCGCCGTCCGGGTGCGGAGGGGGCACCGGCGGCGTCGTGCCCGACGTGTACGGCAGCGGCTCGCCGGCCACGGGCTACGCGGCTGCCGCGGCGGCGGCTGCGGCGGCCGCGTCGTGCCTTCAGCAGCAACAACAGCATCACCAGCAGCAGCAACAGCAACACCAGCAGTCGCACCACGGCTCGGCGACGGTGCCACCACCGCCCACGTCGCCGTACGCGCCTTGCGTGCTGGGCCCGTCGGGAGGCGCGGCGACAGCCGCAAGGTCGCCGTACGACTCGATCACGGGCCCCTACCCGTCCAGGCCTTCGCATCTCAACGCTCAGCTGGCCGGAGCCGGATCCACGGGTGAGTGCCAATAGTCTCGAGTGACCAGTCTCTGAAGGGCTTAATTGGGAGCCGAGAAATAGTCTTTTAGAGAATGCCGTGATCGCGTTTCATCGGAGCAGCACCTTACCAAGTTTTTTCCAGGGTATCCTTGGGAATTTCTTTTTTCTTTTCTTGCAGTTACAGTTCCTTTCTTTATACCGTGGAGTTCTATATGCTGTAATAAACATTTGACCCGTATCCTACTGTAACTCTCTGTATTCTATGTTTATTACTTGATGGGACCTTTACTGAAACTCTTACAGTGTTACTCACGCATGTTGTAATTATAATCTGATGTGCATATTCGTGCTGTGAACGTCGCATGCTGCCAGTGTAAGGGTCTTCAGGAACCCAGTCAAGAGCAGCCTAGTGTAGTGCAGCTTTTAGCCCTGAAGACCATACAGAATTTTCTTTTGATTGATTGATTGAAATATATATAAAACAAAGCTTCCTAAATGTGAAATTTAATAATAATAATAATAATAATAATAATAATAATAATAATAATAATAATAATAATAATAATAATAATAATAATAATAATAATAATAATAATAATAAATTTGCCAGAACCACGATATGATTATGAGGCACACCGTAGTTAGGGACTCCGAATTAGCTTTGATCACCGCGTGCTCTTTAAATGCACCACCATAAGTACACGATCGTTCTGGCGTTGCGACCCGATCTAAACGCGACCGACGAGGCCTGGAATCGAACTCGCTTTGTCGAGCTTAACACACACGCGTTCCCGGGAGTATACATAAGATATAAACATCGGTGTTCTCTGCATGCGCAGGGCTCATCTCTCCGGGCGTGTCGGTGCCCGTGCAAGTGCCCGGCCACAACAGCGGCGACCACCTGGCGTCCAGCTACTGGCCTCGGATCCAGTAGGCGCCGCCTGACTCTGCGGCAGAGGCGAACGGACGCATGCCCCAGCGGCTGGGATACTTCTGATGATGACCGGGGCGCTACAAAACGCTACACCGGGATCATCATCATCGTCGTCCTGCATAAAGAAAGTTCTGAATTGGAAGCGAAGCACAGTTCGGCACTGCATTCGTCTCGTGGAGGCGAGGTCATTTCCTGCTCATATCGCGCAAAAAAAAAAAAAAAAAGAAAAGTGCTTTCGCGTGCCTTGTTGCGCCATGGCTGTGCTTCCGCACAGCTCCAGCACCTGTAACAAAACTAATGCCGTTCGCACGGTATAACAGACATTCGGTTCGAAATCGAAATCTTAAAGACGGCTTGTGTTTGCAATTTGTATATCGAAGCACGAGACAAGGAAATATTTCATAATTCCTAATAATTCGTAAGGGGTGGCGCATTTTTCTGCACTTGAACGTTCGATCCGTTGTCATCCATGTAACGAGAAGACCGTGCAGTCACGTTGTGGAGGTCGGCCAGATATGCTGTGCATGGGCTTCCACGTGAACCGAACCACCATGCCGACTTCGAGAGATAAAGTTAAATAAGGAATGGCGCTTATAAGTGAAAAAAGAGGTAAAAGCCGTCCCCTCCCAATTCATTTTTTCTCGGTCATCAACTAAATCAAAGTATAGAGCTTCTAATCGAACCACAACCGCCGTGGCCTATACACACGTGTGTGATATGTCCGCGTTGCGTCCGTCCAACCACATTTGGGCCCTCGCTTTCGTTCAGCCGCCTCCGCCCCCTTTACCCATCCTCTCCTCCGTGCGCTGCCGAACTGTGCTCCAACTCGGACGTGAAGTTTGCTTCAAGCCATCTTTGCACGTTCAACCACCGTCGCCTCAAGAGGACGAACAGTAAAAGCCGCAGAGTCTGGGCGGCTCTCACTGGCATCCGCCGCCTACGACATTCCACGGACAGGCAAGACGTCACCATGAGGACAGTGCAGGGTGTGCTCGTCGCCTGAACCTCCCTTGTGCTGTGAAACTATATATATTGGACCGACGACGAAGAAACCCACGGAGTGACAATTGTGCGTGTGCTTTGCGCAGTTTTCGTTTGTGATCCGTCTGACGAAAGCCGTCGAATCGATTTTCTGCTCCGACTCACCGCACATCGAGACGTCGTACTGGGATGACGCTTCAGCTGCCGGTTTAATGACGTGATCGGTGAACTCGATGCGGGATGAGAGAAAGTAAGAATTGAGAGTTAGGAGATGCACTTTATAAACTTTATTCAGAAGCCCGTGATTGCGCAATGATGGCGAGAGAATCTTGTAGTCATATAAAAAAACAAAACAAAAAAAACACAAGGATTGAACAGCCTCTTCATTCCTGGATTTGTCACATGTTCGCACGATATAATTGAATGAAGGACATTTTTAAAAGGCTATTTTAATGGCACTCGAGACAGTCGAATGTGGAGACTTTCGCGCTCGTAGCATATACTTCTTGGCGTCCTGTTTTTGCGGAAACTTTATTCGTAAAGATATACGCAGTTAGGACCATATATAGGTCTTCTGAAATATCATTGAGCGTTTCCTGATCATCAAAACACGAAAAAGCAGACCCAGTAAAAAGTATAGGATAACTGTCAACATATGAATTCTGAACCTGTGCTCTGACCACTTGTTTAGCAAGCAATGCCCTTCCATTCGAAGAATGAACAAAGAAATATACATATTGCCGCTATGGTTGTGAATAGGTGCAACACATTTGTAAGCACGTATAGTCATTCCTCATCAGTCGGCATAGCGGATCAGGAATATGTTCGAACTTAGAAACGAATTAAGCGGTGAGAAACGAAAAGTCGAGTCCTCAGAAAACATCATACGTGAAACAATATGACCATGCATGCTCCTCAGCTTGTAGTACATAAATAAGGATCTTCTGTTGTGCCAGGACGGGAAATGTAGCTATTTATACAGAAGACAGGTGCAAAGAGACACGCGTTTACCGCATTTCATTTCACTTTGTGTTTTTGCGTCTGTTTGCGCCAGCCTTCTAATAGCAAACAGAGCCTGTGTTTATAATGTGGCATTTCCTTATGTCATTTTCCGTTTGCGCTTCTAAAAGCTCAAGCTTGCAAGCAATCCAAGGTTCTGTTCTTATATTTGCCACAGATGGCCGAATAGGCAGCTAAGTCGACAGCGCCCATCTTAAGTCTCGTTCCAATTCTGACGAAACTGACGAAGGAGGCAGCTTCTAAATGATAGAATCGAAGTAAAAAATAAATAAATGATATGCAGACTTCTATGCTGTCCAAGATGGCGGCTGCGCAGAGGGCTCGAAAAATCGATAGGAAGGTCGCCAGCTCACAGGGAAACATATACATCATTTCTTACGCGCCAAATGCAGACGAATTTCCGTTTCTAATACGTTCGCACGCTCACGGCGATAAAGTGTTCTTTTCGTTTGTTTTTTCATCCAAATTTCGACGCGAGGTGGCGTCACGTCGCATATAGAGACGTCTTCCAGGTGACTCCAGGTGTGCTCCGTCGCTTTGACTTAAAGGGGTCATGAACCACTTTTCCATGTAATAATGGAGTGACCTCAGTATCGGGAGTTTAAGGCCACACGAATCGATTGCCGCAAAAATTCCTCGAACCTGCCAAGAGAAAGAGGAGTTACAATGGTTTGACGCGCGCTTTAAGCGCCTTCTCTCTTCTCTTGTCCCGACGAAAGCGCTGGAAGCTACACAGGGAGGGATGGCACGGGGGAAAGAAATTACGTCATGCTAATCATGACCTTGAGCGCGCGTAGTGAAACGCGATCGCTTTCTCCCATTGCGATTCCTGTGCGCGAGTGTGACTCACTGTGTAATGTTAGCAGACTATGGAGCGCTGCGCCGGCACGTGACAGCACCTCGTGGCAAGACGCGCAAATGATCGAAACGCGGCTCTTTATTTATGTTGTCTATTGGCCAATAGCACGCTATCTGCCGTTCGACGTCAAAAAGCAGTCGCCGCCAGCACCGAAGAGAGCGAGCGCAGGCGTCTTTAGGAAACGAGGGCGCCTGAGAAAACGGCAACTTCGCGCTCCGCTTCTAAACTCTTTTTACCTCGCACGACTGCATGATTTGGCTGAGATGTTCATAGCAATGCCTGCTATCCGCAGGACGCGTTTTCTCACCAAGCTCGATGGGTGGTTCGTGACCCCTTTAAATCTGTCTTCAAAGCCGTCAATGTAGACTATTTACAATGATGTCCACTATCGGGACGTATCCAAATCGTTATCTAATGGCAGAACAGCAACTAGAAGCATGAGAACTGCTGACGCAGCGCACAGCCCGATGTTGTATACAGTGTCAGTCGACGAGTCAGAGGGTGAAAAAGAGTCAAACCGCATGATTTTTTTTTCAGAGCCGCGTATACCTCAAGCAGTGAATCGGAGGTGTGCAAAGACGTTCGAACAAGAGACTCTTGAACGTTTCTTTGTGCGCGTATTTGTGTGTGCGCGCTGATTGTGTGTTTTGAGTGAGCGGAAGAGACTGGTGAAGCAAGTTCCCCCGTGCTGCAGCAACGTGATGCACTTTCTGGCGCGAACGCTCTAGTGCCTCGCAGTTTAATAAATAAACGCATTTCATCGTCACACCTGCACATGTTTCCTCCTCGTTCTTCGCTGTCCATGCTGTGGGAGAAAGCTTTCACTTTCCACCACGCTGGATGATTGAGCTAGTTGACATAGAATCGACATGGGTCAGTCGTTCCACGCCAAATGTCCCAGCCTTTTCGGCGACCATTTGAAATGTATTTGGAAGAAAAAAATTGCGCTCATGCATCGCTTTGAAAAACAGTGAATTGCTAGAAGATTTCGGAGAGAAAAAAATTTTTGGTCGCGTGCGAACCTTCCCAGTTTCGCAGAATGTGGTCTGAGTGATGTTCGTCGGACAATTTATTCTGAGAGTATTCTTTTTTGTGTTCATCCCAAATTGGATTTATATGTTAAGCAAAGGCGTTCGCGGAAGGCGTTCAAAGCTCAGTCATATTACTGCGACTTTTCTGCCATATTCGCCTTCAGAAATTTTGGCAAAATATTCTGTGTTTGTATTTTTTTCCCTCGTAATATAGTGCTATGTATGAATGTCTGAGTAATCAATACTTACTCTTCGGAAGGTGTATACTGCATTAAATCTATGTTCAGACCCCTGAAAATTGTAAATATTACGAGAAAAAAAAATTTCGAATTTGAGAAAATTCGAGACCTTGGTCCACATTGAGACGCAGTTTATACCACGTGGAACACACCAAATAAAAACCAGCTTTATACCTCAATCGAAAGCAAATAAATAGGTATTCTTATATGGCAAGTTTTATCATTACACTTCTCTGTTTTAAGTAAGAAAAGCATTTTTGAAGTTTCCCATTGACGGCTATACCTTGCCATTTGTTTTGACGGCAGCTTCCTCATTAAAGTCCCCCATTGCCTGAAGGCCAAAAGGCTGCTATAGGAAGGCAATAATCTGTCTCGAAAACAGCTACCTGCTCGGCTCTTTGCATGAGGTTTAAAAAAGTGGTTGGTGATTTAAAGAACTATGTACTCTATACTATGGGTGAGCGGTAAGCTGCCCCGACGATGAGGAGGATGCTAATAGTCCATGTTTAGTGTGTTCAGAGCAACTATGCATACAAGCGAGAGTACTATGTGGGTACTTGCTTCAGTTTAAATGTGTTTCTGAAGTATACAAGGGCTATTGTGGGAAAAATTGGGGCAAGGCTCACACTGAGAGAGCGGCAAGCTGCCTCTACAGCTTTGACGACAGTACACAATTTCAAGTGTGTTTAGAATAAAATACAGGGTGCCCTAGCTACCTCTATAGTCAGAGTTTAAAAATATGGCGACGCGATCTATGATGACGCGACCTGTTGGCACCGTCCACTGACCAGAGCGAGCTGCGTTGCTCGCGCTAGCCCGTCCCAAGTTCGATGACATTGGCCATTAGGGGCACCCAGAAAACAGAGGCGCGCACACGTCCCCCGTGTATCCCGGCCACGATCCGCCCACTCATCGCGTTCCATTTTGCGTTCTGGCGCTGCAGTCGCATTGGAAAACTCGACTGTATGGTGCCTAATTAAGTCACATCATCGTATAATTATCTTTCACTAATTTAACATCTGCTGCGCCAGGGGATCGCCATCTTCGTCGTCATCACCTCGGTTTCAAGCTTTCGCAAAAGAGGAAGCGACGCAAACGCCGCTTCTTTTTCCTTTCTTTTGCAACGAAGCTTCACATGGCAAGGCGAAACCGAAATTCGCCAGAAAAATTCGCGTAGAGTCTATGTGCCATAGAAATTGGGCAAATCTCACTCAACGTTGGTCGACCAAAAAAATTTCACCATCTCCCACTAAAGGGAACCATGTGGGGATGCAAAGGAGCGCATGGGTCGACTTAAAGTTCCGTTCATCACGGGCCCCTTGACCGATGTTAATGCGTCCTTGCAAGTGGAGCACACCATGAATTCACGGTAGTTGCTGTTTGTTTTACTCGTCCCGAACTCTTGTTGGAGCACGCCACGCGGGTTCATCGCGCGTCTGCAGAATCTCGTTCGTCGACGCCATCACGTGATTGCTGAGAGATTGTAAGGGGGAGAGGCCACAGCGTCATACCCAGCCCCTTACACTGGCCCGAACGCGCTAGCGCGTGCCGGCACACAAGGTTTTGTCTGCGTTACGCCAAGCTATTACAGCATACGGCAGCCAGGGTCCCTAAAGTGCTCTGCACGTATCATCATCAAGGTGGTCGAAGAACAAGAGGAAGAAGACTTCTCCTTGGCGCGAGCGCGCGCTCAAATGTTACAGATGGCTATGCTAGGTGGTAGAAAGTGGACGGTCGCTAATGGAACTACGGACAAAGCCCAGTTCAAAAGCTGTTTCGCATCTAAAATGAAGGGAACACATGAGCGGCAAACATCACTTAAGGTTTCAGTGGAGAGACGCAGCCAGTAATTGAGAAAGACTTCAATAAACCGTCGGGATTAAAGCATTGATAAACGTCGGGGCCATCGCCGCCAGAATCGGTCGTTTTGAGCTCATTACAGCTTACGCTTCTCTCTTCCGTAGATCTGTGTCTAACTCCGGACGCTGGCGTTTCGCCGGCGCGGACGGACGAATTAGCCATTCGACGACGCTGGCGTTCACGGGCAAGCAAGCACGGCCGTTCCAGACGTGCAGCATGCTCTGCTTATATGTATCGGACGTGGGACCTGCGTGACCTCAACGCGAGAAGTGAGACTGCGTCACAACAACGCGAGACATAACTGCTATAAGTTAACACATTTAATGATTCAGAGTACTAAGTACTCTACTATGGGAGAACAGTAAGCTGTTAATCTTCCAGCACAAATATAGCATGTCCGAAGATGGCAAATAAAAGCTGTAACGACCCCGCTCCTGGGACCTCTGCCTTATTATATACATATATATCCCCGGCAAACCACATACACTTCACCTGGAAATGGTTGAGATGTCACATAAGTATTCCTTCAGAAAACTTACCACTCAATGAAACAAGAGCCAACACGAAAGATCACTTCTGTAAGAACACGGGCCCTTTAGAAGAATACTGAAACAATATCTTCGATCTATCTTTTGCGTTGAACGAAGGTACGCCGAAACTCAGACGATATAAGAAGCATGCGCAAGGGCGCAGGTTTAAGAGCGCGATTTGTAGCTGTAAAGGCTCGTTCACACCGGTGACTAGCAACGGTCGCACGACTAAGTTATAGTCGCAAATGGTCGCAAAAGGCAGTTTTGGTCGCATAGCGACTGCTATGGCTCAGTCGCTCATTGCTCGATTTTTCAGTCGCTCGACTGCAGTCACAAAGCTCTGAGCCAATCACGTGCGCAGGAACAAGACGTCAGTTTATTTTATGGGGCAATGGCAATGCGAGCTATAAAAGAGCAGACCAGAATTCTATGTGGCAGCGTATTATATATGTGGCACGCAGGTGTGAAAATCGGTCGCTTTGAGTCGCTTTTTGACCGCCAGTCGCAAAGGGTCGCGCGACCGCAGGGGTGAATGAGCCTTAGGGCTGGTTCACACCGGCGACTAGCAACGGTCGCGCGACTAAGTTAGTCGCAAAGCGACTGGTCGCAAACGGTCGCAAATGGCCGTTTTGGTCGCAAAGCGACTGCTTTGGCTCAGTCGCTCGCTGCTCGATTTTTCAGTCGCGCGACTGCAGTCGCAAACCTCTGAACCAATCAGATGCGCAGGAACAGGACGTCAGCCTATTTTACGGGGCAACGGCAATGCAAGCTGTATACGAGCAGACGTGAATTCTATATGGCGACTGTTATAAGTCGCACGCAGGTGTGAACATCGGTCGCTTTGAGTAGCTTTTTGACTTCCAGTCGCAAACGGTCGCGCGACCATTGCTAGTCGCCGGTGTGAATGAGCCTTTAATGGGAATAAATGCAGGAATTAAACTCAAATTTCCTGCGATCGACTTTTTCTGTTTTGTCAGCATAGAAATAAAGATCCCGTTTCGGCCGACAAAATTTCGGAAGAACTGTAGTCATGTAAATTAGGGCACAAAAGCTCCACGTTTGCGCGGAACACGCAGCAGAGTCACAGCGTAAGCCGGGGGAGCGGCCTTCTCAGAGCCAAGGGCGTCCGCAGAACTTATTGCAGGGGGGTGCAGTGGGGGGGGGGGGGGGGAGATCCAGCACTGACAGCTTTCACTGCCGCGACATGACCTGCAAGATTAGTCAGTAGTGTGCAACGTGCGAAATTGGTTGGAAATAGAGAAGGTCGGGACCTGAGTGTTGCTAATCAAGCTGTGTAGCTCATTGCTACTGCATAGAAAAATATTATCCCCAATTCCAGGGAGGAGCAACTGCCCCCCTTGCACCCCCCTCCGGACGCCCATGCTCAGAGCCCTTTGTAAACTCCCTTAGGGTACTGTGCACTAGAGCACTGCACGGGCTCGGGCCGACCCGAGAACCCGGGCCAGGCCCGGCCCGTGGGCCGGGCCGGGCAAAATAGTTTTCACGGCGGGCCCGGGCCGGGCTCGGGCCTGAAGCTCCGGGCTTAGGGCCGGGCCCGGGTTTGAGGTGGCGGGCTCGGGTCGGGCCGGGCTTTGACTTTGCTCCGTTCTTAAAGGGTCACTAAAGTGAAACACTCAATCGGTTTAGACTTATAAAGTGTACTCTGAGAACTCGAACGTCATTAATTTCACCATCAATGAGTTTATTAATAATGGAGAAAATCAAGGTCAAAGTTCCATTTTGAAATTTCGCGCTGAAATCTCCGCACGTGACGTCACGGATTTCAAACTATATTCGTCGTATTTTGGGGACATTGGCTCGACGAAATTTCCAGAAACTTGGTATGTTTAAGTCTATGACCCCCCTCAGAGGTCAATGTACTTCATCTTTACCCACTATAAACTACGTAGGGCCCAGTAGGTGCCGTCAGAATCTATGACGTAACGGCGTGTGCTGCGTGAATTTCAAGTTGGCGTCGTTACCTGCATTTTCCTGCGGGTTTTCATTCTTACCAAGTGTCTTGTCGCGGCGAGCGTGGTGCTTTTGGAATGGTAAAAGAGTAATTTACTGATAATAGAAAAATCGTTTTTCTCTTTAATGTGCCTTGTTCCGCTTACGCTGTGCATACATATAAGCCCCACATTTTATCTCTAAAAAACGCTTTTTCTATGTGGGTTAAGCTCTTTGGAGAAGTTTTATGAGGGATAAGTACTGAACTTCTTTTGCTTCTTGCATATGAGCTTCTTGATTTATCTGAAACGGGCGAGCTAAAAGTAAATAGACCAGCCGCTTATATGTAACATCTCGCTATTCCGTGCTTTATTTTCTTTCGTTATTATTTTATATCCCAAATGCTACTCTGTAATCGCAGTAATAAATGTAATATAATAAAATTATACCTATGAGATGTCATCGCAATAGCGATCACAGAGCTCCAAAGCGGGAAAACGTTCTTGAAAGTTAGAGCCCCCCTCTAAAACGAAAGGACTGCACGGAGTCTTGATACATACTCGTAGAGTCCCCATAAAGGCACATTCTTTTTCTGTGACTCTGTGACGGCTCCCAGTGGTTATGTGGCGCGAGATGGACATGCACAGCCTGCTTTGTGTGCCTACATTGTTAATGTCTGAGCTTTCGTATTGTTCCACCATATCAGGGGTCTAAAACTCACCTCAGCTAACGGACCCCATTCACGAAAATTTACTCCCGCAAAGGCTAGGGCAATGGCGAAGGTAGGAGCGTGGGAAGGGGGAACAGGTTTTAAAACTACCATCATTTAACAGCAGACCTTTCCCATATGTCATATACGGGATCACTTCTGAAGGAGATTTGGCGGCAGGATTCCCACAACATATCGATACCCATTGTTGCAATATAGTGCGGAACGGAGCAACTTGGAGCGTGCCAGACTCTATATCGAAGAACAGGAAACCGATGGTCATCGAGGGCACGTGCACATGCACGTGGCCGGCGCAGCAGTTCGCCTTCAGTATTGCCATTAAACGAACGTCTCTCTTCCACGTCTGGGGAACCAGTCATTTCGTATCACCCATAATGACTAAAATCTGGACGCCGATTCTGAAATATAGCTTTGTTTCACGGTTATGTGTCAACACACGGTGACCGTAGGGGGTGCCTCACGAAAAATATGCTTTCGATCTGTCATGCCTGTGTATCTCAAGAACATACTTATAAAGAAAAAAAAATGGGATGAAGACAGTCATGTGCGGGCGGAGGGCAGCTAGCGAGAGGTCCGCGAGCCGTGTGTTTGAGGCCCTATATAGTACGCTATATAGTGCGAGAGCTACATGATACTGCCGCAACAGCGTTGGAATGTGCAGGAATAGAATAGGTCCATTAAACAAGGCGTGGGGTGAAGTATATTCGCTTGACGAAATATCTGGCTTCAAAAATGACAATGACAGATTCCGTGCCGGGTGATGTCCCCTTTCCTCGAACCATATGCATCCAATGACTAAGCTTCGAGAAGCTTAGTCGCGCCTTGATTACCAATTTAAAACTCGAACGAACCCCGAAAATATATCGAAATCGCGTCGTCCACCTCCTGCCAGTCTTAACAGCGTTGTCCAATGGCCACCTTCTACCGGTACAACATCGCTGGGAAGGCATAAACCATTATAGTATGGAAAAAACGAGCACGGTGCAAACCGTGCATAACATACACTGCTGAAAACTGCAAGGACTCGGAAGCCCTCAAAGTGGAGTTTTATAGATCACATTAAGAGTAACACGACGTTCGGGAACGAGAGGAGTGAATGGATGAGCTGGACAGCTATGGTCATTCTGCAGAGGTCCACAAAGACATCCTAGATTTGCTCCAGTGGTTGAAGTTAAGAAAAACGACTGCCGACGCCTTCGCAGTTGGCAAGGCAGATGTGGTGCGCCCGTGCGGCTAGCGCGAGCAGTGCAAGAAGCTTTAGCGCGGCAGGATATGTGATGCAACAGCGCATGGCATGCGTAAAGCAGGAACCTCTTGATACTTTGATTTTTCGCACAATAACATGTGAAGAAGTAAACTATAAACTATGCCATAAGAAACTTATAGACTGTATATACTAGCAGTGCTGTGGTATATGAAAATAATGCTATGACAAATAGTTTTTTAGGGGCGAAGCTCCTTAAGGCGGCACCCGTTCGTCCCTCGTAGTCGTAGTCGTAGTAGTCGTAGTGCGTAACCAGTCTTACGCTTTGACCTCCAAGGTGGTGCAGGTGGGAGATTTTTCCTGTGCGTTGTTGAACAATAAAAAATTCGCAGCGTGCGCGTTAACTAAAAGCCGAATTCTTCTGTCTCTCATTCCCCATTAGCAGCCATTGGCATGTTCCAGTAGGAAACGTTAGTAGAAGTAGAAGTGTAAGTGTTAGCTAAAAGCCGACTTCTTCTGTCTCTCATTCCCATTAGCAGCCATTGTTTACCTCCAAGGTAGTGCCTGGTGAGATTTCTCCTGTGCGTGATTAAACAATAAAAATTTTTGTTCAAAACGCCGTTGATTGATGAAATAAACCAACGAAAGACGCGAGATGTTTTGTAAAAGCAAAACGAAAGAGCGCCAGATGTTTCTAAAGCAAAACGAAAAGACGCCAGCTGCTTAACGAAAGACGCCAGATGTTTTCTAAAGCAATGGTTTTCTAAACAATGAAAATTCACAGCGTACATGTAAAATTAAAGTGAGCTGCAAGTCGTCATAACTCATCGAACCTTTAGTATAAACGCGCCCGATCTCACGTCGGTGATGATGTACTGGGCAGAATTCACGGAAGATTCACGGTTTACCGATGAACCTCCGCAGCTTCGCCCACTCATCATCATTCACTCCGTGGATATGCTGTGATTTTTTTCTTCCTTTCGGCTGACTATACGCATACACGTGGTGCACGCGGTTCCATACCTTTACATAGATTAGTGTATTTACAACAACGGCCACAAATTTGTTTTTTTTCCCTCTGTTTCTCTTGTTGTGGTAAGGTACTATACAATGGTGCAGACAGGTGCTACATATCGAGAAGGGTGCACGGTTGACATTATGTTTAGAGCATGTTATAAATTTCAATAGGCTATAGAGTGCAATAAAAACAAAGTGAAGTGAGCGTTTTGTTCTCTGCCAAGCCAATCTAGAACACATGCTCTGGCAGTGCTCCGTGTTACGCGGCGGCGAAGTCATCACGCTGTCCAAATGGGAGGCTGCTATTACCAGATACGCGCTATAAGAACAGCTATATGGGCAGTCCAACGGGCGCGCGACGCAGAAGAGAGACTTGGTCTTTCTGTTCCGATGTCGGAGCGGCCCGCAACGTGCTAGAGCGCGTTCCAACGGACCATAATAAAGTTTATCCATTCATAAATCCATCCTTTGTTGTTATTGCGCTCCCTATCGAAACTGAACTTGTGCTGCAAATCACTTTTCTTGCGACAATGTCTGCTACAAAAGGCCCTTCATGATCCGCTGTGCATTTGCAGAAAAAATGGGCACGCTATACCACTGCCGAACAAACATTCATTGTATCCAGTATGTCCGCTCAACTGTTTGCACCGTGAGTCCCTTTTTACAAGAAATTACCGTAACTACGTTAAAGTATAATAATTAGCGAAACATGCGCCAACAAAGCGTAGATATGTGCTACTTAAAAACACCTTGCTGTCGATTCCATGTTCGGGCAACACCACCTAGATTACTGGGTCGGGCCTCAGTCGGGCCTGATCTGTGGTCGGGCCGGGCCGGGCCGGGTAGGCGAAATTTTTTGTCGGGTTCGGGCCGGGCCCGGGTCTCGTTTCGAGTCACCGGGCCGGGTTCGGGCGGGTAAATTTGAACGAGTCCCGGGCCCGGGCCGGGCCCGGGCCGAGAATCGCGGCCCGTGCAGTGCTCTATTTTGCACTATATTATACATACACTCTAAAAAATCCCATGCTTACCTAAGCGTGTGTTTTAAGGTTTTTTTACACGCCTAAAGTATGCGTGATATTTCTCCACGCTTACCGATCACGCCTACTAAGAGTGATGAGCGCCATACTCTTCACGCATAGCAGGCGTGACATACGAACCACTTTTCCCGCGCTTATCATGGCGTGACGGCTGTGCACGCTTAAAAACGGCACCGATTATGCTCGCCAAAGGAGGAAAGAGACAGAGTGGCGGAGTGACGCCACTCCCTCTCCCGTCTCTCCCTTGCGGTCTGCTTCAAGCACCGGTCGGTGCCGGCGAGGGCCACTTCTTCGAAGCAAGCTTTGCTCAGAAAGCTGTTCTTTCCTCTCCACCTTGTGAACTTGACAAGTGCTGAATGTCCTGCAGAGAAATTGCGCGAGATAATACCGCGAAGGATGCTGAAACTAACTTACTAACAAGCGCTTTTGGTAAGCGGTGGTCCATTTGAAGGATGCAAAACAATATAAGGTGTGAACAAGCCCCAACCTTTCTTTTTTTTTTTTTTTTGTCCGAAGGGGCGAATGCCCTCTCAAACAAGTTCACGCTGTGACACGCTGCGCGTTCAAAGATAGCGAACCATGCGCACTATGTCTCGGACGACATTACAGCATTTTTCCCATTAAACATTCAGTTTCTCGCGTTCTTGACTAAAAATACCTTTCGAAATTATTTTTCCCTGGCGTTTTCTTCAAAGGAACGCGAAGGTTATGAACAACAGAAGAAATGCGACCAATGTATATATATATATATATATATATATATATACATATATATATATATATATATATATATATATATATATATATATATATATATATATATATATATATATATATATATATATATATATATATATATATATTCTTTTATTTGTTCCAAAAATCTGATGTAACGAAACGATGGCTAAAATAAACTATGGCTCAAGTATAGCTAGAGGTGAGCGCTGAAACATTTTCATAATGTTTAGGATGCTGAAGTTGGCATACATCGTCTCTTTATATCTGCAATCAACGGCTCGAGCGACGCACCATGGCACCACCTCACCCAAAACTGAACAGAGAGCAGTTTAGAGACTGGCGCCGCCTGCAGACTAGCACATACCCCAACCTACACACACTTTCGAAGATATACCTCTCTGAATATCGCGACGAGTGCCCCAGGTGCGGAGGGATACCAACACTCATGCATATTACATACAGCTCTCCCTCGCGTCCTGCTGAGGCGAACTCTGCACTCATGAAAACACACACACATTACCACACTGGTCGTGGGAGGCGCGACTCTCGGATCAGGCCTTGGGAAGCCAACTGGCAACCCTGGACCAGGCCCGGCGAGCCGCTGTAGCCAGTGAAGCTCTGGACGAAGGGCACCACCCAATTTAGTTAAATTTAAGAACAGTTAATAAACGTTTATTCTCTCTCTTATATCTTCAACGAAGTGAACAAACTCCTCAATCTTGTGTTGGCCCATGACATTTCCTTGCTGCAGCCCGGCTTACTGATCGATTGGACGAATCCAAGCAGTTGGCCATACACAGCTGTATATGTGAGGTCTTTTATAGTAAAGACAAAGGCACATCACAAGTGTCTTCTCTAGAGACGTGTCTTTACTCATTTCAATGGTTTCCTTCTCTCTGCCGCAAATAAAGAGTCTCCTTTCCCCCCAGACTATGCACGGTCCAATATAACCACTTGGAGATGTCTGTAAGAAAATATCCCATTAAACAAACAATAATGCTTCATAGGTGGCAAACACATCTCAATTACGCAGTAAATGAAACTACTGATCGCTAGGTTTCACGGTAGAGCTGTTATGGTCGAGGTTTGCCGTCTGTCGTACAGAAATCGATAATTATCATGAACCGGCATGCGCTCAACCCTCACCCAAGCAATTTTAATAAGAGAAGCTGCAAAGCCACCCTCTAATCGCTTTGCGCTGCCCGTATGTTCCCTGGTTAAATTCTAGTGTACCAGTGCGGTGAGGGAAGGTATTCCCGCAATATCTGTGGCACATACGCGCTATAGCAGTTTTACACAAGGCTGTTATGGTCGAGGTTTGCATTCAGGCACAACAGAGAAATACATAGAAAGACACAGACAAAAAATAAAGATAATAAGAGCTCTGCTATGACACAATCTTACGGGACTTGGTGCAAGCTGTGCCAACTTTTTTGACCGCATTAACGTTGAATCCGTTTCTCGAATTTCTGCTGGTAACTGCTTTGACAATGTTTCAGTTCGGAAGCACTTAAAGGTAACCAGTATAGAGAGTGAGCTCGACTCACCGTAGCCATGAGGGCATGCTTCGCAAACCTTGGTCGCAGCTACGTGTCTAAAGAGACGTGTGATGGCTCAGTAAATTTTAGTACTTTTGATGCGACCTCAAGGAACCTTTTCGATTTTTGCTCATTTTTTTCAATCCTGCGTCCAAACATCAATTCGCTTTCAAATGCAACCTGAAAAAGAAAAGAACAGTGCACGAAATGCGTATAGGCGAGACAAAAAGCAGTTTGTGACTTCAGTTCATGTGTGCCTTAAAAACGGAGGTTAAAGGTACAAACATAACCGACCACGTATTACGTATTGAACAAAACGTTTTCACTTCAACCGGGAATGCGCTAAAATACATATGCTCAGTTCTTAACGCAATATAGAAAGAAACTTATAATTTGACCGCAATGTTATCCTGCATGCACTTATCTGGGCACGATCAGCTACGAATAAAAAGTAATTGCGTTTACATTTTGTCATAGGCTATGTGCGAAAACCGCAGTAAGCCTGAAAAATGTTTTAGGTGGCATGCTGAAGCAGAATGTTTGTATGAATTCCGAACATGAGATGTGTTTTCTGTGTACCGTGCTGCCCATCACAAGCTGTGAACACTATCACATATCGGCTACATAAGGTGTCCCAAACGATATAAATGTTTTCCATACCAATTCTTCGTGTAGCATATATGTGGGCATCACTCTCAGTGCTTCCTGACGTCGGACGGTAAACGATGCCTTCATCAGCATTTTTATACGCTCAATGGATATATCTGTGTCAGAAGCAGCTTCTCTTTCTAAGGTCTGTTAAAGAAAAATATAAACAGAAGTGAAGGGAAATCCAAAACGAACCTCTGCAATAAAGTTGTACAGTGAAGGTCACATTTTCAGCGCCTCTACGTTCAGCTATAGAGGACATCAAACCATGGAATTTCTTTTTTGCAATGAACAGGGGAAAATTGCAATCTGATTTTTTTTTCTGTGAATTAAGAAAATTGTACGAAGTTGCCCAAAACGTATTAAAATTACTTAGCTTTAGAAGCTTTACTCTTAAATAGCGTTGTTTGCTGAGAAAGCATGTGTTTGATCTTTGAAATAACTACTTGCTCCACGGGTAAAAGAGCTAAAAATAACAGACTCCAGTAACTCATAACGAGCTACTACTGTACACAAGTATACTTGTGTACAGTAGTAGCCATTTGTTCTATAGAACAAATGGCATCCAGAGTGAGACTGGATGCCTTCACACCCCTCAAACATACGCTGCCTTGCAACTGATACATGCAAGCAGTTGTAAAAGCTCTTGAAATGCTTTTTACAAAGAAAATATAAAATATTATAATAAGGCATAATTAGTCTTAGAAATATTACAAATATAGCTTATAGCAACTCAGCCTCATTTATACCATTTTACTTGCCTGCAAAATCAGAACTGCAGATTCCGAAGAATACTCTTCAGCTCTCGTTTCTGCTCTAGCTTTGGTGCTTAGCTGCTTCAGTTTCTCCGCGGCCTGTCGTTGCTTGTACGTCATTCCTCGCCTCGCCTCTGACAGGCGAGGGATAAACATGCCCTAAAAAGCAGATAAAAAGACGAAAGTTGCGAGCAGTTCTATACGTGTGCTATATTGCTTACCCATTTATTCCTTCCACTGAACCGAAGACGTGTTCCAGGGCTTGAAACGTCCCACGCCATGTCTGGATATTTTTCAGCAATGCACCTGCCGAGATCGTTGTACTTCCATCGCCGGACAGCGTCTGATGCGTCAGTGATCAATTTTTGTGAACTGCATAGACACATAGCATAGCCTCTGTAAATGCAAACAGGATAATGTGCTGCGCAAAAAATTTCTCAAATAACCTCGCGTTCCAATCGTGACAGTCGGGTTCTTGAACAGGACGGAACGTTGAGCCTGTTGCATGCTATACCATAGTGAAACCTAATAAGACAAGGCACGAACTACAAAAGAAAAAGATACCTTAAGTGCTGCCTTCCAAAAGACAACTTGTTATTAAAATCGCAGATATCAATGAGCGAGGAGGCAAGTGACATGTGCGCAACACAATAGTGACACAAAGAAAAAAAAACGCACACGTTTTCGGAAATAAAGTGCCTTAACGCGCTGTTTTCTTACTTTTCCGTTCGGTACTTGACCACAACAAACACACCTCTGAGGAATTCACTGGTTCCGCCTTGAAACTGTTTACAAAAGCATGATGACGATTATAATTTTTGTTTCGAACACAGTTATTGCTCCCATAGGAAGTTCTCGCCCCCCGCTAAGCAAAATAGGCACATGTTGGCAGATAGGCATTAAACAAAAAATGCACATTTCGCACAACCCATGTGATAAGCTGACACAAGAAACCGTTGCAAATCCTTAATATTTGCTGTCATTGAGTACGACAGAAAGATAACTAACGTTCTTACCTATATACTCCAACCGTCCGTGAATCGCAGGTGAGTGGCCGCACTATACACACCATCTGTGGGGAATGGCTGCTCCAGAACCATCAGACCGTGGCGGGTTTTCTCGCGTGAACTCGGCACAATCACAATCCGTGCGCTTGCAACGCCCGCGTTGCACGCCAAGAATGTCTACGGAAGTAAACATGACAGAAATCTCTGCCTTGCAGTGCCTGAACGGTGTTACAACACAAAGAACCCGCAACAAACGCAGTCTTTCAGAAGCGTGCCCTTCGAGAGCCTTCCGAAGTAAAGTCCCGTATTCGCCGCTGTTCATCGTTGAGAACGCTCGCCCTTCGGGCAGACGGCGCCGCTTATCGCGGCTCCCATATTAGGATTTCTATATGCGTGACGGCAAATGTTTACGCGTGTTCGCCGCGGGATTGTAAGCGTGTGATATCCGTTGCACACGCGTACACGGCTGGCCCACGCTTGCACATGACAGAATCACGGCACGCAGCCTTGCCCTCACGCTGACCTGAAGGAACCGCACGCTTACTATTGGTCACGTGGGGCTTGAAACGTCATCCACGGCTCATTTACATGTGCATCACGCTTAAATTTACAGTTTAGCGTGACATTAAGCATAGTATTTTTTAGAGTGTAGGGAGCCTACAGCTATAGTACAGTTGCGAGCTACCCACTACGCCATAATTCATCATCAATTTGCGAAGTAGTGAATTGCCCACTATGCGCCTGTAAGCCAGTGCAACCAAACAACGATGCCGTTTTGTCTCTAGGGACAGCTTTCTGCTATCTCATAATCATAGGTCGGCAATGAAAATGGAGCTCAATCAGACTCGCTCTCGAAATATTTTCTTCGCTTATGGCTCACTCGGACCGAGGCTCACCAAAATTTTCCTCAACCGGACTCACTTGGGCTCAGGTTCACTAAACTTTTTTCTCAGCAGGACTCACTCGATCGGACTCAAACTCACCAAAATATTATTCACCCGGACTCACTCAAACTCAGAGACTCGATCTGAGCCTCAATGAGTCTGAGTGAGTCGACTCATCCGTGAGTTTGCCGACCTATGCTGATTATGAAGCAAATAATACTCGCAGAATCAAAATAATATTCGAAACTTCGAATATTCAATTCGAATAGTTCAATATTCTATTCGATTTGCGAAGCATTTTTATTATTCGATATATTCGAACAACGCACAAATTCTTAAGAAACATTTAAGTAACCGCAAATAATGACAAACCTGTGCTCATTTTCGTCAAATGTGATGCACAAATAGATAAATTACTTTAAATTGCCACATCCAACCCCCCCTTCCCCACCTATCGCCCTTTTGCCAATGTTGTTCCAGTATAGTGGCCAGAGCATGCCATTGTGTACGAGGCCGCGTACGTTGTTGCAATAGAGTGCCGAAATCATGCTGAACCATTGAAACAATAGGGAGCCTTTGCAAAGTTAAAAAGAAATGTATAAAAATAAGAAAACCCAGCATTATTATGGGTTATTCTAAGATGAAGCTCCTGCAGTGAATATCGCTCCGATCACTTGTCATCACTCCTCTCAGTGGAGGAAGCATGCTTAGAGGATTAAACTATCTATGACGGGCATATATAGGTCGGCAAAAAAATTGGAGCTCACTCAGACTCACCAATATTTTCCTCAACCGGACCTACTCTAACTCAGACTAACTAAAGTTTTCCTCAGCCGGACTCATTCGGACTCAGAGTCAATAAAATTTTCCAACAATTGAAACGGAAAGCGCTTGGATCACAAGAAACAAGAAAGAGAAGAAGAATACCGCCAATGCAAGGCCACCGGAAAACCCACCCACAGGGAACCCGCCCATCGCAGGGCAGACGCTGAAGCCATCACCGTCGCAGCAACAGCGCAGGCCCAAGATGCCACCCCTGCCTCTCGACGACTTTAAGATCGTCTACCGCCCGCAAGCAGGTCTTGAACTCGCCAAATGGAACACAGTCGCCGTCATGCATGCCATCGGAAGAGCGAGTGGACTATCGCAGCAAGACTTCAACGACAAGGTACGCGTACAAGTCCAGAGAACAGAAAACTTAATCCTCGCGAGCACCGCCGCCAAGGAAGACGCAAAGAAGTTGGTAAGCATCAAGAGAATACAGCTTGGAGGCAATTTCTACAATGTGAACGGCAACGTACCAACCCCTGACGACGTCTCCAGAGGCGTGATCAGTGGCTTGATACCCGGAACGAGCACCGCAGAACTCATGGCTGGAATCCGCGCACCGGCAAGATACACCGTTCTTCACGCCCGAATGCTGGGTCAATCGACCGCGGCAGTCGTATTCTTTGAAGGACCGCACGTTCCCTACTACATAATCTTCCAGAGCGTAGACTTCCGCTGCAGACCATATCGCAAGTCAGTTCAGTACTGCCGTACCTGTGGCAACACGGGACACCGTCAAGACATCTGTCCGAGGCCTATCCCGGATTTCTGCTACAAATGCGGCAAAGCCGGCCAAACGCAGGGACACGAGTGTCAACCCACCTGCAAGATCTGCGGAGAAGGGCACGAAACTGCAAGTAAAGATTGCAAAAGGAGACTAAAGCCAAACCCACCACCCTACAATATAAGACAACAGCGTCTCAACAGGATTCAAGAAATAGACAACCACTGGAGCTGCAGCGGAGAAGAGTACCCCGGCCTTGGCACATCGGCCGCTACATCTAGCAGTAGCAGCGCCGGCAGCTCCACCAGGCGCAGCAGATCCAAGTCAATATTGCGGTCTACTTCGCACTCCCGCTCTCGCACGCGCTCGCGCTCGGTCAAACGCGCGAGCTACGCCGCCGTGGCAAGCGGCTCGAGTGGTAGCAGCAGCTCGACCTTCTCGTCGGCCGAAACCGCGTCCATACAGGTCCTCGAAGATGCACTGCAAAACCAGCAGAGAAAGCTCCAGAATCAGCATAGCCAACTGCAAAACCAACAAAACCTTATAGACAAGCTACTTCAGAGTCAGAAAAGACAACAAGAGCTCATCGACAAACTACTTGAAAATTGCAAGGTACAGCAAGAAATTTCATACAATACGCATCAACAACGCCAAGATCTAGAAGACACAAGCTCGCAGCCGGGAAAGACGCTGCCTAAGGCGGATGTCCAAGCCATAGTGGATGCAAGGTGCAAGATACTTCAAGAAGCTTTTATGAGCAACATTCATGCCACGATGGAAAAGGTTGTCCAATCAGCAATCGAAAAAACGGCCGCAACCTTCGAACAGAAGATCACCACGCTAAATGCCAAGATTGACGGGATCGCTGCACAAGTCAACAATTTTATCGCACACGTGAAGAAAACTTACGTCACCATAGCACAGTTCGATAGCTTCAGCAACCCACGCCAAGTGACTCGGAAGAAGGCGCGGGCGAACAGCCACAACGCCTCTCGCTCAGTCTCACCCACTCGTGATCGCCGGCGTGACATCGAATCAGTCGAAGATGGCAACCCCTAACCACAGGTCTAAGAAACAGCATTCAACTTTACGAATATGGCAATGGAACTGTCGATCGTACCGCCCTCGACATACGAGCCTACAAGAATTCATCAAGCCTAACCAACCCGACATCATCGCACTCCAGGAAACCAACACGCAGAACGTCCGTCTCCAAGGATACATGACCTGCGCACAAACCCAACGTACTGCCATTCTTGTCAAGAAAGCGCTTTCAGTGCAAAAGCACGAAATCGAGCAAACCCAGACAGAACACACCCTGATAGAGATTCTGCCGGAACGAAAGACGCAGCAAAGTCTATTCATAGCTAACGTGTACAGCCCCCCTCGAGACCAGCTACCGGACTTCGATCACTTCGTACGAGAAATCAGGAAGCGCACGAATGGTCACCAGGTCGTTATAGTGGGAGACTTCAACGCCTCGCACACGGCATGGGGCTATCATATCACGTCGAAGAAGGGCTCTAGGGTGCACGATGCCGCCCAGCACCACAGACTAACACTCTGGAACGACCCTCTCCAGAAGACGAGAATCGGGAACAGCGTCTCCAGAGACACCAATCCCGACCTCACCTTTACGGCGAACGTCACCGGGGCAGAGTGGAGTGTGCTACCGGAAACCTTAGGTAGCGATCATCACATCCTCCAGCTTGACGTAGCGCACACTCGCAGACAGACCAAGACTGGAATAGCACGGTTAACGGACTGGAAATTCTTTAGGGATGACCTTGATGTTGAAACCACTATAACCGACATTGACGAGTGGTTCAGGAATGTGCTAGATACAGCCGAACGTCATACTAAAGACATACAGCTCGACGCCGATACACCCGCAGTCGACGCGCATCTCCTCCACCTCTGGGAGGCTAGAAGAGGACTTCTAAAGAGGTGGAAGCGACAAAAACTTAACAGGAAGCTACAAAAACGCATCGCTATCCTTACCGAGCAATCTCAAGAATATGCGAACCAACTCGCCAGACAGAACTGGCACGCTTTCTGTGACAAGCTACAGGGGACACTGAGCACCAAAAAGACCTGGCACCTGCTACGCGCTCTTCTAGCCACGCAACCATCCAAAGCGGCACAGAAGCAGCATCTTCAAAAGATTATCCACAACTACGCCGGGTCGGAAGAACATCTCCTACAAGAAATACAGAAAAAGCTTTCTGGTGATGCCCCTGCTGTCGCATCAGCTCACATCAAAGAATACACTGGGACACCAAACCCTGAGCTCGACCAGCCCTTCACGCAGGCGGAACTATACGCAGCCCTATCGAAGTTGACAAGAAATACGAGCCCCGGCAAAGACCGGATAGTCAACAAACAATTACGCAACTTACCGCACCAGGCCACCACGGCTCTTCTCCGATACTACAACGATTGCTGGGAGAAAGGAGAGCTGCCTGCGGTTTGGAAGCACTCGGAGATCACCATGATCCCCAAACCTAACAAGCCTATCGGTATTGAGAACTTGCGCCCCATTTCCCTCACCTCGTGCGTGGGAAAGCTGTTCGAACACATGGTGCATGACCGATTGACGCAGTACTTAGAAGATGGTGGACACCTACCTGATACCATGTTCGGCTTCAGGCAGCACCTCTCGACGCACGATGTGCTTTTACTCCTCAAAGAAGACCTCCTTGATCACCTCAGCCATCGAAGCAAGTACTCAATACTCGGAGTCGACGTCAAGGGGGCCTTCGATAACGTCAGCCATGACGCGATCCTCAACAACCTCGAAGGCACCGGCTGTGGCACTAGGACCTACACGTATGTCAGAAACTTTCTGACGGACCGTACGGCAACTGTGGGCATCTGGAACATCCGCAGCACAAGCTTTCAACTACCAAAAAGAGGTACGCCGCAGGGATCGGTCATCTCACCGCTACTGTTCAACGTGGCCATGATCAATCTGCCAAAACTTCTCGATAAAATACCAGATGTGCGTCACGCTATGTACGCTGATGACATCACGCTCTGGACCAGGGCTTCGAACATCGGAAGACAAGAGAGCTGCTTACAAGATGCCGTAGATACTATCGAAAGGTATCTACGAAACTGCGGCCTCCACTGTGCCCCTGAGAAGTCCGAGCACCTTGTCCTCAAAGCAAGAACGAGAGGCAGGCCTCCCATATACGAAGAACCCGACCCTAACGTCACCCTAAATGGGACAGCAATTCCAAAAGTCGAGACGCTACGAGTGCTTGCACTTCACATCCACAAGGATGGATCGGGAGCGGCCACGTTACCGAGACTCCAACGGACACTCTCGCAACTCACGCATCTCATCAAGAGGATCGCAAACCAACGAAACGGGCTCAAGAAACATGACACCCTACGAATAATGCAAGCTCTGCTCACCAGCCGCATCACGTACGGCACGCCGTATCTCACACTGAAGACCGCAGAAATAGAAAAACTTAATATTATGATAAGAAAGGCAACCAAAGTCGCCCTGGGACTACCCCCCATGGCTTCAACTACACGTCTTCTTAAAATGGGCGTCCACAACACGTGGCAAGAGCTCGCCGAAGCTCACAAGAACAGCCAGCTGGAACGACTAAAGCTCACGCCTACCGGGAGGTCAGTGCTCCGGTACCTCAAGTACAGCGAGACGTACATCGCCGATGCAGACCGGAAAAAGCGCATCCCGCTGGACGTTAGAGAGTCCCTCTTCATCGCGCCTATTCCGCGCAACATGCATCCGACATTCCATAAAGGTAGACGAAAGGCTCGAACTGACGCTATTAAACGAAAGTTCAAGGAAGACCCGGACGCCCGCTACACCGACGCTGCCAAGTATCCGCGCAGAAACGCGTACGCTGTCAGCGCCGTAGACTCTCGAGGCCGAGAGTTAGCGTCGGCCACGGTCAAGGCACACAACTCAGAAGCAGCGGAAGAAGCGGCAATCGCTCTCGCCACAACCACATGTACAGACGCCGCGGTGATCTTCACCGACTCGCAAGCAGCTTGCAGGAATTATGCGAAGGGCCGCATCTCAGCCGATGCACTTAACATCATAAAACGGCGAAGCACTCCACTCCCATACGCCTGTATAATATGGGTGCCAGGACATGAGGGTCTACAGGGAAATGAAGCGGCCCATGCCGCTGCCCGCGAGCACGTCAGCCGGGCTGTCCTTGACCCACAGGATACCCGACCCATGGCTGAAGAGGTGGAGGCGGTACAGAACACCTATTCGTCGCTACTTCAACACTACAGACTGGAGCGACGGGTGTACCCTCCACCACATCCAAAACTGACTAAAGAAGAAAGCGTGATCATCAGACGCCTGCAAAGCAACACACACATACATGGAATATTAATGCACCGCCTCTACCCAACGAAACATAGCTACATGTGCCCGCTCTGCGGCGTACCGGACACCCTGGCACATTTGCTCCTGGAATGCCCGTGTCATGTAGACCTCAGTATGCAACCGGAGACGGACGTCAATCCAGCATTAAACACGAACGACGACCACCTAACCGAAACGTGGGAGGCCAAGCTCGCCCTCGAGGACCTGGAAGACCAGCGACAACTTGTCATCAGGGCCAAGAGGGCAGTTGAAGCCAGAGGGTTCCTGGACTAGGGAGCCCTCCCACCTTAGGGTGATACCGAGCATCGCTCGGAACACTGTTTCACAAATAAACGTTTATTTCTCTCTCTCTCTCAGCCGGACTCATTCGGACTCAAACTCACCAAAGTATCACTCAGCCGGACTCACTCAGACTCAGAGTCACGGCCCGACCAGAGTCTCAGTGAGTCTGCTCATGAATGAGTTTGCCGACTTATGGTGACGACTAGATGAACACGTGAGCATTAGCAGGGCCGTAGCACGAATTTTCGGAGTGGGGTGGGGGGGGGGTGACCCTATTTGTATGTGTGTGCTTGAATGTGCGCGTTAATATATAGACATACAGAACGCAAAACTTTTGTATGTGTAAAAAGTTGAGGGGTGGGGTTAAACCCACCCTCAACCACCACTGGCTACACCAATGAGCACTTTAGCGTGTAGTGAGCGGTTGTTTTCGTTGCCGAAGGAATGGCGACATGCACAACAGTGTCGCTGCTTCCCGAACATACCTAGCAGCTATTCATTCTTCATCCCAACATTAAATAACAACATAATGTGGTACTGTTAAGCAACAGTGCTGTGCAATGCATAAATTTTTCTGTATATTAGTTGCTGCACAACAAACTTACTTTTTCAAGTCTTGTTGGTGACAAACTAAATTAGTTTTGCTTGCAAAAGTAAGTAGTTGTATGTACTATTTGCATGTACCCCAAAATATACGAAAAATATTTTACTCGGTTCGCACTTGCTTTTCACTAGCCGAATTTGCTTCGAAGTGCCAAATTCGACAATCACACACCCCTTGTACATATTGCTTGAAATATACATTTTTTTTCCCCTAAGCACTTTCAAAGTACAGAAACAACTGAATTCAGCTCTCTTATAGTAAAGTGCGCAGAACTCTCAACCGTTAACACATTTTTTTCTTCTAAACGCACCTATACAAAACTGCGCACTTTGTTGGTGCTGTGGCTGATCACGATGAAGAATTACAGCTGAGCCCTTTGTAATGGGTGGGCCGCTTTAAACTCCTCATCGTTACGCAATTCAAATGGTGCGACGCCTAGCGAGATTCTGCGCTTCTGACACGCAATATTTGCATATAACAGCCAACATGACTCCTCGCCCGACGTGACACCCGTATAGGGTCTTTTTCCGTAGCAATTTCAAGCACTGCATGGCATGGCTCTGTGCCAGAATACTTGATTGGCTGCCGAGCAAAATACCGCGGTTTCGATTTCGACTCCAACCCTGGTTTCTTTTCTCACTATGCTGTGAAAACAATTATATTTACGCGCGCTTTTATTTCTTGTGTTGCCGTCCGCGCTTATCATTTTGTCTGCGAGCAGCGTCTTCGGACGTCAGCCTGCGTCTGAGTTCGAAACGTATTCGACACGCCAACATTCGAGATGCCAGCGTGCGCCATGGAATGTCCCACGACGGCTTAACTAATGGACTTGGATTCTGGGTCAGTCTGAAGGCCGCCATTCGGCCACGCTTTTTTTCGCCTCCCCGAGTTGTTCCTTCAATTATTCGGGCACAAGTTCGCCCAATAAACTTGCCTTAAGTTTACTGCCGACGTAGCCTCCATTTCTGCCTGTGCGCCCACCAGCTCACCGTCACCTACGTGATGATACAAAGCTGCAGTCAGTATGAAATATGCACTCGAAAATTAAAAGTGTGTGAGTTTGAATGACGCCTGCTATGGGAAGTCGGAAGTATTAACTCACGTATTACCAGCACTGACTAACTGTTCGGTGTCGGCTAACTGTTGGCTGATGTTGGCTATATTATTACTCTTATAGCAACGTAATAAAATAACGCGTATATAGTACTCTGCCTCAATCAATACAATACATCACGCATTGCAACATTTCCCCTTACATATAGAGAACAATTCACAGCAAATTTTTCTACGAAATCAGACGTCACGCGTCTAATGCCTCGGCTCCCCGAACTTATGAATCAAACGACATCAAGATAATCCGCGGAGCATGGCAAGAAAATCTCAGGACGCTAACGGGTCGCATAGCCGTCAACAACAACAGCCACACCCAACAACTCAGCAACTCCATAAATCGCTGACGCCGGACTGCTGGCCATTGACGCGACGCGACCGAGCGAGCTTCGCGCAATGACGCGGGGGCGGCCATAATGACCTGTTTACCGCAAGCCGCGCCACAACAAAGCCCGCCTCTAAACAAGGACGGGAGGAAGACGAGCCACACATTGCTATCACCAGGGCAGATGAGATGAGCGAGCCCAGCCGCATACCACATGACCCCCACAAACAACAGCTTTTCCTGAAAGGAAAAAAAAACAAGTGATGTATGCATACAAAGCGGACAATGCCAGCTAGCCGGACGGGAATTATCGAGAATTTCTTCCTTACTAGGCGTTAGGCACAAAGGCACACTGGACCCGTCATCATCAAGAATCGAGTGTCAGAGTCGCGCGAACAGCGGGGCAGCGTCTGGCGGCAAATTCGTTCCTCCACTGGCTTACAACGCCCGCAACTCTCCTCGGCTCCCGTTCTTCATCTCACTTCCTCGACTTTCTGTATTGTCGGGGGATTCGGGGTGGTGGGTAACGTTACCGCACACGCATCAATCTTTCTTGCCCGCTGTGTCCTCGCTTGCCCCCAGAAAGTCGACGGCTCGGCTATCGAAGTGCACCAGGAGCGGTTGTTTCGCCCATCGACACTGCCCACTCGATGACGACGCAGGAGATCGGAGGGCCGAGCGGCACTGAGAGGCGAGAAATTGCACCTCTCGGACCCCGCGCACTGCTGGGGCCTTGCTTCGTTTTTTGTCTTACCGAAGCTGCGGGCAAGCGGGACCGTGAGAAGCAAACTTGATGAATGAAATTGTAGTGATGTGGGTAATACTATAGTGCGACGATGCCAATTTGTTATTCCCTCTTGGCGGACAAGAAAGGAGACGGAATGTGCCTAAATGGCTGCTTATACTGTCACTTTCAGTTATCTGGTCTTTGAATGAAACGGTGTCAAAGAGCCAATTTCGAAGCTTCGAAGTTGGCTGTGGGTCCTGCAAGGAGGCGGTTATAGAACAGTCGATTGAATCACAGTGGAAGGTACCATATGGTCAAAATTCAAGTATATATTCCATTTAAGAAAGGATATCATCATCGTAATCATCCTTAGCGTGATTACACCCACTGTAGGGCAAAGGCCTCTCCCATGTTTCGCCACTCAACCCGTGGGTTGATGAGGAAGTCAGCCCTGGACTGCTGCCCTGTATTTGCTTTGGCCACGTTAGCCCCGCAAGCTTCTTAATCACATCTGTCCACCTAAACTGCTGCCTCCCCCTCGCACGCTTGCCTTCTCTTGGAATCCAGTCTGTTACTCTTAATGACCAGCGGCTTTATTGCCTTCGCGCTACATGCCCTGCCCATGCTCATATCATCTTGATTTCGACTAAGATGTCCTTAACACGTGTTTGCTCCCAGGCCAACTCTGCTCTCTTCCTGTCCCTTAAGGCAGGCACGTAGGCAAGGGGAAGGCCACCCCCCCCCCTCGAAATTCGTCCAGCCTTCTATATTCCCAGGCAACTCTTTTTTTTTTTTTGCCATGGAAAGACTTTCTTTCGAACAATTAGGTCATACCCCCCCCCCTCCCCCCGGAAAAAAAATCCTGGCTACGTACCTGCCTTAAGGTTACACCTATCATTTCTATACAGGTACAATATTATGTCCTTCTACCGGAAGGAAGGAAGGGACTACAAAAGGGAGAAGGCAGGGAGGTTAACCAGACAGCAGTCCGGTTGGCTACCCTACGCCGGGGGAAAGGGAAGGGGAGTGGAAAGATGGGAGAGACAGAAAGAGAGAGGAGCGAAAGAAAAAGAAAATGATCAATAAATGCACTGACACGTATGTGGCGGTGGCACTGTAAAAAATAGTCCCAAGCGCTCACAAGCGTTCACACAGGCCCGTATAGTCCTTAAAAAGTCACTGAAAATGTCGATAGGGTAACTGACACGGCATGCCACGGTGTGTGTTTCGCATTCCATGTACGCAGCCGCCCAATATGTCAGCCAGACAATTATTCGGATGCACTATAGTATACATTCACGTACGCGCATGAACAGATGTCCAGTAACTCGCCTTTCTGTTTACTTTTTCCTGTAATTATATGTCGAGCACTTTTGCGCAGCTTCCTGTCATCAAATATCCCATACTCGCGGTTTGATCTCTCTCTCGCTCTTTCAATGTCAACACTGAATTCGATTACGTGTACAGCACGTTCACGGCTTTTGCACACACCACACCTTCGCTATGCACCACATTCAAAAATGTGTTACGCATGTGTTCTAAAGCTTTTCAGTTGTTGGCATGCAAACGTGCACGGCTTTTTTTACCTACCCATCTCTTCTTTCTCTCTCACTGACTGTCTTTCCAGCAACTGACGCTCTCCCAGTAAACAAACGAGTCTACACGTTACGCATAGAGTTCACAAACCATCGAAACAATAATTCTTTAAGCGCCGCTCCGTTTGCACCGTCCTCCTCACCACTATTCCTCATCTCTCAACCTTTCTTCCTGTATATATACGTCTCTATTTCAACGCAGCGACGTCGCAGTCCATATACAAGAGCAGCAGGGGCATAGTGGCCAAAACGGAGTCACTGTGCGCTTGTAATGAATGAGGCGGCGCCACAGAAAAGTCGGTTGGAGCCTTCCTCGATATACGCTTGCCTCTTGCCACCCTCATCCACTATCAACGCCATCCCCTTTTGGCCTTTCGTTCATTTTACTTTCCGCGTGATGCGGCCATTATTCGCAAACCGCAGCGGGCGAAAAAGACCACAACGTGACGTCGGCTGCGCAGCAACGCGTCGCGCGCGCCGCAAACAATGGCGCGAGAAAAGGGAGCCGAAAGAGAAGCGAGACGCGCACAACACGGCCTTTTTATTCCGGCCACGTATATAAAGACCATTGGTGGCGGTGAGTTCGTGTCGAGGATAGAAAAGCGCCTGAGGTCACGTAGGGGGTCTGTGTCGGGCTACGCGACAGCCATGGATGCAAAGGCTGCGTAGCGAAAAAGAAAAGTCGAGAGTGAAACAAGATCGAGCACGCGGTGTGCGCGTAACAGACCGCAAAACCACTCTGTCACCTTCCGAGTCGCTGGCTTGCCACCATAGCGATCCGGCTCGCTATACATGGCCGATTCAGGAGCGTTAGCACAACGCGCCCCCGTATATAGGAACTACGTATTATACGCAATGTAGAGAGGCCCCAGAAACGAGCACATTGGAGCGCGAACCTATCCTCCTCTCTCACCACAATTGTCCTCACCAGCTTCCTCTTTTTCCCCCTCTCGACTATCCTCACCTCCACGGCATCTTTCACCTCTTGTCTCATTTTACCCTCCCGCCTTTAAACTGTTTGCCATGCTAAGCGTCCGCGTTTATGCGTACGCATTTGTCATTACTGTCGTCTACATTTTACCAGCGTGGCATTTCGCTTCAGTGGTTCCGCGATTCTGCCCCGCATACCCCCTTGCCGCATATTTCCGCATGCAGGAGCCTCTGGCCATCGCCGCTTCCCTAACGTTAAAGGACAAACGCGCTAGCCCTGTACGCATCCCCGATGAAGAAAAATTGAGTGTTCCTGGACAAAGAAAATAAAAGAGGAAAAAGACAGCACTGCTTTCCTTCTTTGACCGAAAGCAAAGACCGCAAATGTGGTACACAGTCCGCGTGACCCGAGCTGTCGTTCCCTTGTTGGTATTCGGGAAAGGGCGCCTGATAATGTGGGCTCCAAATAGAAAAAAAAAATAACGAGGAAAGAAAATGGAGAGTGTCGCGGTGCTTTTCCCAATGTGCTGCTTTGTTACAGCGCAGTGCGACCTTTTAGCGCAAAAAGCGTCGGTTTTTCCGGAGACTTCGCGTGTACTCCGCTTCCACTGCCATCTCCCCCGTTTACTCGGGACTCTACTACACACGCTCGCCTTTAGACACCCCGAGAAACTTTTCCCTAAAACTCCTCGCCCCGTTTTGTTTAGTTTAAAAAAATTTCTTCTCTCTGTTCCTCAGTTCGCGGCAGATGGAGCATACTGCATCGATATCTGTACTGCACGCGCGCCAGAAAGATAATAATAAATAGAGGAGCGCGAACGAAAGAAGCGGATGCTATGTAACCTACGCGCGGAAAAGAAAAAAAAAAAAATCGGGAAGAATCGTTCCTCGCTTCCCTTTTCCGTGGATCCGGGGTAAAAGGCGAGCAAAAAGCAGCCGGCGGCTGCTCTTTAGACCAGAGTCAACCGACCGCAAACCGCCGTCGTGGCTGCCTCCGCTATTTGTCCTCGGGGGGCTGCGGCGGGTGCTTCGATGTTGCTTGAAAAAAAAGAAACCCAGAGAGAAAGCGTCGTCGGCACCGCTTAAGAGGTTTTTACGCATTTTCTCCCCGCCCTCTCAGGCCGATGTTTCACTCTTTTGCAGCAGCGCCCCCGTATCGACGCTTCTCTCGCGCAAGTCTCCCTATTCTCGCCGCGACCCCTCGGCCCGGCGGCACTTCTCAATACTCCGCGGCGTCGTCATCGTTGTCGCCGTCGCATGCGACGTCGTCGCCATTGCCTTTGGTGTCTGCGGAGAACCTCTCGTCGCCGCTTATAAACGTCTCAATAGCCGCGGAGCGGCAGCATCGCAGGCATGATTGCCGGAGCGAGGCGAGGAATGAGAAAAAAAAGGGCGGCTTCCTTTCACCCAGTCCGAGGTTTTATGCTATAGCTCTGAAAAGTAAAGGGGGGGGGGGTCGCAGAGGACTGCTAAGCGACTGCGCACGTATACAGCACAGTGGAGCGCAGCCACCACTCTGCCGCCGCGGGTCCTAATGGCGGGGCGCGCACAAAGGCGTCAATTGTGCGCGCGGTGCAATGTGGTCCCCCGAAGAAGGCTGCTCCGCGTTTTTCCCTGCTGCCGCCGCCTTCTTCTGCGGTGCGCTTTCTATTCTTTTATTTCGGACGCGAAAGCGTTATATCGAGAAAGGGCGAGCGAAAGGGAGAAAAGCGATCGTGTGCGCACACGGCGCGCTGCCGACCGAGGCGCAGTTTAGTGTAGCTCCCTGTTGGAGTAGCCTGTCGCATTTGGTGTTTTCCTTTTCGGCCGGCTCCGGCGATCAATCGCGATGCACCCAAGAAAAAAAAAAAAAAAAAGGAAGGAAGGAAGTGGTATTGGGCCTATACTGCATCTGTATATGCCTCTCCGTTTAGGAGCAGCATGGTCCGGTCACATTTGTTATAGGTCTAAAGAGGGAAGGGGGCGGAAAAGACGGCCAAGCTGGCTCGCTCGCCCCGGACCCATATAAGGGGGAGCCTATCGAGTTAATTCGGCAAGCTCCGGGTGCCCGAACTACGTGTACTGCTGCGGCTTTCTCAGTAGCCGCGTGTTGACCCGGCAAGGGATATATGGACGAGCCGAGGCCTTTGAAACAGCTGAAAGGCACGGGGGTTAAAAGGTTCCCCCTGGGGAGAAAAAGAGGGGTTCCTGGCAGGGAGAACATGTTTATTACGAGACGAAAGGCGAGCCGAGGTCACCGTAGTCGTAGTATAGCGTGTGTGTGAGCCGCTGAGTCGAGTACAGAAGATGACGACCAAACAAACAAACACTCGTCCCTCGATGTAGTTTGCTTAGAAGTGGAGGACTGGATTTGAGACACGTTATTACGGTAGAGTGCTTGCGATTACTACCGTTAAATCCTTTCACTTTTATGGGCTTTGACAAAGCGGTGTCATATAGGTGAAGTTGGGGTGCCGGGTAGAGAAGCTTTTAAAGCAGGCTTGAACGCATCCGCAGTAGCACGTATTTCATCTTTGTTGCTCCCCTCTTTTCTTGCAAGATGAAGTGACACAGAGGAGTCGGAGCTGTTCGGTCTTGTGTGTCATATGCACTACGATTATGAAGTTAATTTGCTTTCGCGGTTTCAGTGTAGAGAAAACAGGCTACAGTGCACCAGCTGGGGCATTCCTCTTTGTGATTCCTGTAAATAAAACGTATTTCACACACTCTCTCTTCCTCTCTCTCATTTCCGGTGCGTTCTATATCCCTCTCATATCTTATGTTAAAGTTTACTTCGCATGCAGACCCGAACGAGACCGCCTCTTTCAGTATTGTCATAATACTGTCGGGTTTCCCACTATACGAATAAATATTGATGGCGAAATCTTTGCGCTGTGAATGCAAAATCAACTTTGTTTGGTTTCGGATGCGCAGTTTAGGGATTGCATCACGTACAAAGAAGCAAGGGGTACGCTATCACGTGATCGTGCACTGGCACCATCTCACTTACCATTTATCTGCCGCTCGCACATGATATTTTGCTAGTTAAATGTGGCCAGTTTATAAGTCGACTTAACCGGCAAGCTCTCAATCCTCGAAGCTGTTTGCTGTTCCAAGCACGGCTTCAAATCGCCAGCAATGTTGTTGTTATTAGCTGCCACCGAATGACCCGAAATGCACAGCACATGCAGCACATGACATCTACAGAAGCCGAATGGTAGGTTAAGAATAGGTATCTTTCACAGAACTTCAGCGCCCACTGCGGAGTCTCCACAAAAGTGGTAAGTGATTGCCAAGGACAACTGGAAAACTAATTCTGTTTGATGTATATCGAACGGCTGTACTCACGCTCAACACGTCGCATATGCTGCTATACACGTCGCAGTAGATAACGAACACCTGTCAGTGGTGTAACATATGATGAGACTGCAAATGAAAAGAAACGAGAGGAGAATTCCTGGCTCTCAACGAAGCCCTCTCCCCTCTGGTCCCTCGATCCTTTTCTGTGCGTAACATTTCCGCTCTTCCTTATCAGACCGAGATATCAAGTTAGATCTTAATAGCGAAAGCTGGCGACAGGGGACGAGGGTGTCGCGTAGAAAAACGGCCCGGCAGGCTTTCCAAGCCCGATGAGTGTGCGCAGGGGAGATATGTCGATAGCGGCGCCGCACGTGAAGAGTGAAATTCGCCACTCGCGGTGGGACCCAATATCCCTCCTCCGTGGACTATATATATATTTTTTTACATCTTCTCAAGCGCCACGCAACACCCTTCAACTCTCTGATCACTCGTGCAGGATCGAATAACTTTCTTCTTTTAGGTTTTTTTTCTCTTTGGTCTTGCGCTGAAACGAAATGTGTTATACCTTTCCCGCAGCACCACATACACTTATACGATATATATACTGCCAAATTTCGCCGTGGCTTTGGCGTACAGTTCTACAAATTTATCGTTGCTGAAGCGTCGTTCCGTTACACTGACGCTGGCTGGAAGGCACGCGCGATGACCGCGGGGCATTTCACACAGAAACAAGTATAGATACAGCGCGTGTTTGTCTCACTGTTTGCAAGAGAAAGCGCATGCCATCGGTGTTAAATGTATATATACGCCGACCGCACTTAACTCCCATTTAAGTAAAGCGGCCATGTCACACGTGTCATGAATTCCAAAGTTGCATAAGAGCTGTAGCTTCACTTTTAAATGTTTTCATCGTGTTATCATACATACGAATGCTTCCCCGGGCGCACACGCAAGCATTCTCTTGCATTGATTTAATTAATGAGGTGAATGCTCGAGTACCGGTTATCGGTACTGAATCTGCCGGCGTCTCCGTGGATCAATATCAGATATAGCGTAGTCTGCTTGATAAAATGCGGACCGATCCCGAAGATTCGTATTATACTTCTTCTGCCTGGAAAGTTCGCGCGTGCGTATGTGATATGTGACACTCTTCATAAACCTTTGACGCTGAGTCACTCGGCACGCCAGCAAGACGCACACATGCACACGCACATGCACGCACAACCACTTTTCGTAGGGACATCTTCGCGTTACGTAGAGAAGTGAATTAGAGCTTTATCTGATATAAGTTTTGTGGTTTCTCTTCATGTAACCTCTCTTGCTCACGCCTTTGTGTGTGTGTGAGAGAGGGAGAGAGAGGGAAGGAAAAGAGAGAGAGAAATGTTTTAATGAAAAGCTGGAGATGTTTGCCTGGCTATTCGCCTGACATGCTACTCCAGGTGCTCCAGGGTGATGATTATGATATATACACTGACAACCACACATACATACAAAGACTACACTGTTTACAAAGTTGCGGTCAGGCTTGTGGCCCGCAAGAAAGTCAGCAGCGCTTTCGTTGCGTGTAACGCACAGGTGCTGTTTTGCCATGGGCCCAGAATGTGCCGCAGTTCTAAACACGAGTCCTGTTGAAGGTGCAAAGCCGCCTTCAGAGATCGTCTTTCTGTTGCGTATCGCCTGCATTCGCAGAGAACGTGTTTTAGGTCTTCGTTACATTGAGCGCATAACGGTGAGTCCGACAACTTGATTTTGTTCTTGAAGTAATGAGTGTAGGCGACGTTTAGTCTGATGCGGTGCAAGCATGTTTCCCCTTGTCTGTTGAGCTCTAGCGGCATATTGAAGGCACACGATGGATCAATTTTGTAAAGAGGCCCATATTGGTGACTGCTGTGAACCATATATATGCGTATCATGTTTGCTACCCTATTCACAGGGAAGAAGTGGTTGAGGCATATTAAAGAAAGAAAGAAAGAAAGAAAGAAAGAAAGAAAGAAAGAAAGAAAGAAAGAAAGAAAGAAAGAAAGAAAGAAAGAAAGAAAGAAAGAAAGAAAGAAAGAAAGAAAGAAAGAAAGAAAGAAAGAAAGAAAGAAAGAAAGAAAGAAAGAAAGAAAGAAAGAAAGAAAGAAAGAAAGAAAGAAAGAAAGAAAGAAAGAAATAAAGAAAGAAGACTCCTGAAAGAGGGGAAGTCAATTGAGATTCAGCAGCAAACACCTCGCAGAAACGGTTATGCTCTTCCCGCTCCTGGGCTGACGTGGGCGCGCGCCAAGCGGCAGCGCAAACGCGCATCCGGCGCTCGTGTATAATGTAGAGAACGGACTGAAACTTTGCACGCTGGGCACGATTCAATCAGGGACTTGCACCTCGACGCGTTCGAACTCGCAGCGTCAATCGCCGCCAGTGTTGCTATATAGCCGCGCTATACTTTTGCTGTTGTCGGCATTTTTAGGGCGCATAAAATGTGTACGCGCGAAAGTGCGAACCGTGGCCTGGGCGCCTGGATCACGCGCCCCTTTTGTTTGCCAAGAAAAGCGGCAACGACGACGCTGCTGACGTCGCCACATTTTGAAGCAACTGCCTCAAACGGGAAGGAGGGGAGAAGGAGTCGCGCGGTACTGCATGCAGTTGGAAGGTAAACTAAAAGAACGAACGTGCGCCCGCATTTGGAGAACGCGTGGAATGGGATTTGCGCAGGCGTTTATACGTATACACGGGGTGATTACGTATACGGCAAGCTTGCGTGTTTATCTTTCGACTTACGTCAGCGCCGCGTCAGGGCCCCTCGCACACGTCACTGCGTACATAGGAGAAACTTATGCGACGGCTTTATGTTATAATATTTACCCATCATTCCTGTTTCGCTATGAATGAAGTGTCGTCATTTATTTATTTATTTATTTATTTATTTATTCGGTGGAACGATACATAGGAGAAGTCCCTATATGCTACAACGTGATCAAACTTACACGTCGAAAGGAAACCGTTATATATAAACGCGCATATCTATAAATTTTTGTGAGTTGATGAAACTGCTGTCTTGGATCTATTGTTATGCTTAAGGGTTCCCACCGCATCAGTCGGCTTCGATACCATCTGAAGTACATCCATCAGTGTATCCCGCGATATCTCTTATTTTCTCTGTATATATTGACCCTGTCGAAAATTCTCATATGACACATATGCCTCGTATCCAACAATCTAGTATGAACACATATGAATCGCATGATCACACGAGATTATTGTATATGTGCCATACGTGTCATGTGAGATTTTTCGATAGGGGACGGCTGTGGAGGGGGCAAACAGTCAGTCGTACCGCTGTCGCCGTTCAGAAACGTTAGACAATTAGATCAGGAATTTTCGTATCATTCGTTTGCCGCAGTGTGGACTTTGTAACCTTTCGAATAGCTACATGGTGGGCATTGGAAAACTAACTGCATTTGAATACAGTTTCATTGAACATATAAGGAACCTTCCTGCAAAACTCCCCATAGCCCTACCCTTTGCTTGCGTAGAGGGCCCAGTCTTTTATTAAATATACGTGTAGATAAGGGCATGTCAGCAATTGAAAATATGAGTTCATAATGTTTCTGGTTTCTCTCTATGCATCCATACCACCATAAAGGACGCCGCAAAGCTCGAGTACAGAAGCTGCAACGACTAAAGGACCACCCTGACGTTTACTATACAGACGCTTGTCCCTATTCAAAGCAGCAAGGGCAAGCCCCCGCCTACGCTCTCGCTGTAGTCAACCGGGGCAAACTTGCCAACTCCGCGACCATACTTACCTCATCCTCCGCGGCAGCCGAGGCAACTGCTATCGCTCTCGCCATTCGAATGGCAGACCAACAAGGTACTCTCTGCCTACGTGGTCTCAGACTCGCAGGCAGCTTGTCGAATGTACCTCAAGGGCATATTACCAACGAAGGCCATCCAGCTACTGGGAAGCGAACTCCTCTTTGATCACGGGATAGTCTGGTGTCCGGCCCATACGGGCCAGGATGGCAATGAACTAGTTCATTGCCAAGCTCGAGTACTCAGCGGCCGAGCCCCATGGGACCACCCGACACTGAAGAGGACACAGATGATGGGGTGACACGGCGTGGCATCCTAGACAAGCAAAGATTAGATCGCCGCATCGGGGCACCTCCTCACAAAGACCTAGACAGACACCAAGCGCGGGACTGGCGCCGCCTGCAGACCAATATCTTTCCGAATCTGCATAAGCTTCACGTCATGTACCCAGAGCGATATCCCAACGCATGCCCGTGGTGCGGAGATATTCCAACACTCACACACATTACCTACCGCTGTCCCGGGCGACCGGCTACAGTTGACACAGGACATACGCACCCAATACACACGTGGTCGTGGGAGGCGCGACTCGCTGAACGGACTCTGGGAAGCCAACTGGCAACCATAAGTCAGGCCCGCCGAGCCGCTATAGCGAGTGGAGCCTTGGAAGAAAGGCCCCACCCGCAATGAACCACATTTTTTTTCAATAAATGTTGTTTCCCCCTCTCTCTCTATCAGTATCTGCATATAGATATTTGATGGGGCGTCAACATAATGTGCAGAAGATGAAAACCAGCCTTTGTCATGATCTGCAACAGTGTAGGTCAAATGCAAGAATAAATACCTTCAGATCGGAAAGTACTATCCTTAGATCCTTAATTGCAAGTCCTTCCAAAAGGTTCATAGGTCGGCAAAAATTGTGGAGCTCACTCAGACTCTCTCATGGAACACATTTAGGCCTTAGGGCTCACTCGGACTCAGACTCACCAAAATTTTCCTCAACTGGACTCACTCGGACTCAGACTCACTGAAATTTTTCTCAACTGGACTCAATCGAACTCACTCACCTGAATACTACTTACTCGAACTCGCTCACACTCAGACTCACGACTCAATATGAGTCTGAGTGAGTCGACTCATGAGTCCGTTACCGTATAATTAGCTTTTTCGATCAGGATGTCAACGCACTTAAACGCCAATATATCGCATAATCGATGCTCTATGATACGCATTTTGATCTCGTACTTTCACATACGAGTCATCAGTCACGGCAATCTAGTAACGACATTTTTATTGAAAGATATGACTAACACGAGATATTCTTATCAAGAACCTTTTTTGAAAAATTTTGCAGGGGGACGGGGGGTCAAGGCACACCTCTCATCAATAAATATATGGAGCTAAAGTATGAACACTGTAGTGCGTTGAAGTATCTGTGAGTAGAAGTGAGTATCGACGTGAGCCGTCATAAGGCTCATAGTAATGCTGAAGTTGAGTAGTTACCACCAGAGGTCCGCAAAAAAATGTGGAGCTTCAGACTCACTCAAGAAATATATATTGTGCTCAGGGCTCACTCGGGCTCACACTCATCAAAATATGCCTCAACCGGACTCACTCGGACTCAGACTTTCTAAAATTTGTCTCAACCGAACTCACTCGGGCTCAAGCTCAACAAAATACTATTCACCCAGACTCACTGTGACTCAGATTCACGGCTCGATCTGAGTCTGAGTGAGTCGCCTCACTAGTGAGTTTGCCGACCATGTGAACTATAGGATCGACAAACGATCATTAAGTAAACGGGCATTAAGTATAATGTCGATGTTTATTTATACATTCAACAATGTACATACTCACGAATATTAAACAGTTGAATATTTTCTGTCTTTCTTGCTGCATCTATTTTTCTGTTTCGTCTCCTTGTACGAAACATTTCTATTCTGAGAAACGCGAGAATCTCGGGCAGGCGCATCTCCTTCGATCAGACAAAGCCTCTTGTGCCCAAATTCCGAGGCGAAAATTCAAATCAAATATCTGTGAGTAAAACAGTGACTGCATTTTGAAAAAAAGTATAAGATATCCTTTCGTGTGATTATGTTACTGGCAAAGAAAAATAATATGACAAATAAAATGCATGGTTCTCTACCATGCTATTGGAGACGGGTTCCTGGAAAGTAGTGTCGATTCCAATGGCTAGCACTATTGCCTTTCTCTTGCAGGTGAAATGTTTTTGTGCATTGTTACTGATAGCTGGAAAAAAAATAGAAACAGAAAAGCTTCCATGCTTCCCAGAAGGACTGTCATTTGGTGCTAAAACGTGCTGTACGTGCGTAAGATTCCTCAGCGATTAATGAACGTGTTGGCGCTACTTGATACATGAATCGCTAGCTTAACTGCGCTAATAACATTATAAAATGTGGATCTACTCAACTTGAGTAAACATCAACCAATACTCGTTTGAAGGAGCAGTCTGAAATCGCCCATATGTACGCCATCGAATCCGAGGAAGCAACAAGAACGTTGAAATTTAATGAGAACGGGCTTACTTTACGCGGTAAATCACGCATAAGCAAGCAAGAATATCAACCTCTGCGCATACCAGAAGGGCAGCTTGCCGAGCTGTCTTCCTTTATTTTTATGTACAGAATGATTAGTACAGTATGAGTGCAACATCGAACAGACAACCCGAGGTCATCAATAAGAACGTGAGAGTAACAGAGAGCATTTGCATGCGTGCAAAGGATTAAAAAAAGGTGTCTTTGAAGATTTGCAGATACGGGGTAATGAAATCGGGGAAGAGCGATAATGTAAAAATCATGTGCCTCGCTATTTCAGAGTTGAGCTGCAGCAAGACTGAGGACGAAAACATACCGAAGCAAATATTAAGGCGAAAGCCTTAGATGGCTCATCAAACGCGAAAACTGACCGGCGTCCCGCGTCGGCGCCTCCCGTAGGCGGCGTCAACACGAATGAGGCAAAAATGTCATGACGTCATGGCGTCACTAATGACGCCGTCATCATCAACGTTTCTGGAGCTACTTTCCAGAACAACGTTTCAGGAACAGGTTCTATAAACGTTGGTCATCATGACGTCACAGATCGCCAGAATTTGTGACGTCATCACGTGACATCGTAACTTGGTCAGCGGTGGGCCGATCACGGAGGCAGTGCAAAACCAGGTGAGGTGCCACCGATCGTGGAGGCTGTGGAAAACCACGTTAGGTGCCGAAATCTTTCGGGGAGTGGCGGGGCAGGATCAATACATCGACTGAGAATAAAAAGAAGATGGCTTTCGCCTTCGAGTCGTATAGGTGCGTAAGGGACCGTGTGAGTTTTTTCTGACTGGAGGATGAAGCGCATGTAAATTGCAGGAAATGTTCGAAGACAACTCATTGCATCGTAATGAGTGCGAAGATATTCGTCCACTATATGGCCTGTATGAAACGTGCGCCTCGTGGAAGCACTGGGATTCGAAATGGATGCATGCATGTGCTAATATGGCCAACTGTCCGAGATGAGATATAGATGGTTAGAGTATTGGTGTGGGGAAAAAAAGCAAGAAAAAGATTGATAAAAGCGGAGACGTTGCAGGAGTAACTACCTGTAGTATAGATGTAGGTGCTAATGAAGAAACTAAATATGTATTAGGAAATAAAAGAGCTAATAAAAATATCGATCACATAGGCATGAAGTGTAGCAGTGTCGTTTCAGTGGGGAATGAAACTTAGTACGCGTGAACTAGGAGTTCGCTTGAACACTCGTCTGTCAATTATAGCGTGTCGTCATTTCAATTTTCGATGTACACCGCAAAACAGATTGAGCGGCAGCCCTTTCCTCGTTGTTCTTGTCGCTAGGATAAAAGTGCCATGATATTTACCCTGCCACGTTATAAAAAGACACAGGACTCCCAAAGAAGACGAAAGTTGCGGCACAAAGCATCACTTCTCCATTTCACTACAATTTCGTTCTAAAAAGATATTGCTATAGCGTGCTTGCCATTCGCCTTTTTCTTACGTCAGACTGCCAAACAACAATGTAAACAGAGTGCTAGGAAGCAAGCCTTGAACTATAAAACTCAGCAAAAGTTCTATCGAGGCCAGGAAGGAAAGTAGACAACGTTTCTTCCCAATTTCACAGTACTTTCACAACATATAGTTTCGTTCGAAAACAGAAAACAATTATAAAAGTTCGTGTCAGGGTAATCATTGAATCGTGCGACGGTCATGCATCTCATATCTATGAGTGTTCGCGCATGTATGCATACGTGTGTGTGTGCGTGTGTGTGTGTGTGTGTGTGTGCGTGCGTGCGTGTGTGTGTGTGTGTGTGTGTGTGTGTGTGTGTGTGTGTGTGTGTGTGTGTGTGTGTGTGTGTGTGTGTGTGTGTGTGTGTGTGTGTGTGTGTGTGTGTGTGTGTGTGTGTGTGCTGCGTCACGCAAGACAATACGAGCAGACACAGAGCAGCCTACAAGATAGCGGGGAGACTGAATTGAAAAGGTCATTTCTTATTACATCGGCGATTTCAGTCGCATTATTAGAGCTGAAAACAAACTGTCATTCGGGGTCATGCGCATGCCTGACTGGTAATTCACCATCGGTTTCATCCGATGACAGAAACGACACCTGGAGCACTCTCTGCTTCCTCCTCAGTGAGGAGGAAAGTAGAGGAGGCAGTGTCGACAGATGAGGAGCGCAGTTCACTGCATCCGATAAAGTGGAGGAGAGTGACCGAGACACGCCCAATAAACGAAACAGAAGGACAAGTCCAGAAGCGAAAAAAAGAAAAAAGAGACTATATAAAGGCGTTCAGTGCCACGGAGACAGCAGCGGCGGATTCCGCGATCAAGCTGCGCCGTGCCGCGGCGGCCGCAAAATCAATTGGATCCGGCTGCCCTAACTAGGAGCTCGTTAAAAAGTTCCTCCCCCGCCCGCCCGTCCCTTCGCCCGGCCGTTCTCCCGCAGGCTCCGGGTGAAAGCCGAGATGGAGGCAACGGTGCGGCCGGCGCGTTTTATTTGGGGAGTGTTCTAGCGGTGCCGGCTTTATTAACTAGCATTGTGCTCGCAATGGAGACCCCTTGCCGCCTCGTTCTCCCCCCTCCTTCCCCACGGCGCGCTAGCGGCAGCAGCGGCGGCGCAAAGCGTAAAAGATCGGCCGGATTAGTGCTGCTTCGCCGTGCCTGCTCCTCCGGCGGCGGCGGCGCGACACAGGAACAATGGCTGCTCTGGAGGACGCGAGAGGAGGAGGGTGTATCGCGGCGTTCCCGACGCAGGGGAAGCCGGTGCACGTTGCACTGAGCTGCTGTGCCTTTGCTGCTCTTCTGACGCTGCTGCTGCTTTCTTTGCTGGCTGCAACAGCGACAGCAGCGTCAGAGGAGAACTACTACTGCTGCTGCTGCTGCTGCCAGCCGTTTCGTTCCGCATCTGCCACTTCACCACCGAGCCGCGATGCAGGGTTGAGCAACGCGCTCGACGCTCCATCGTCGCGTGTGACCGGCACGCGTGGTGAAGGTCTTTCTTTTTTTTGTGTGCGTTTAGTTTCTTTCTTGTTTCCGAATACCGTAGCTCATGCGTTATGCTGGTTGGTTGTCTTATGGAGACCCGAGATGTGTGCTTCCCACGAGTATTTTCCTTGGCGGCCCATCGCGAAAAACAAAGAGTGACTTTCCACGAAAAGCTAGAGGCAACAGAAACTGCACAATGGAGAAAAGATCTATGCATAATAATGGTACTTGAGACTCGTCATTCGCGACTTGCTCCCTCGCGTAACTCACGCCTCCTTACACAACGTTCCTCGCGTCTTTGTCCTTTCATGGTTTCATATGAGTGCATCGTCCAATGAGGGCACGTGATGCTGGGACTGTCACTGCGCCGAACACCAGGCCCTGATAAACGTTTCAGCTTATATTGTACACATATCGCTCCTATAGATGCTGCGAGTGGTATCTTGCGAGAGAGCAGACAGTCGTTCGCATCTCACGCAGCACGGTCGATGACAGCAGGCCGCTCTAAACACCCTCTCTGTTCTCACCGCGCATTAAAATGAAATCTATGAGAGAACGTTTTAGAGAAAAACAGCCCAGTAAGTCTGCACGCATACTTACAAGAAAGTGCTAAACTTGATGAATTCCACAACGATGCAAAGTGTTAAAAACGGCGCATATATACTAGCACGCAACGGTGCAATCGAATCATCTAGTATGCCACATACTATCTAGTATGCGCCTATCTATAGTATGTGACATAGTAGACAGATGTGAATACAGAGTAGGGGACCGTAAACCAGCAAGAAGGGTGAGCATCTCGACATTTGCACATATCACAATCTTATACCTAGACGTAAAAAAAGAATCGCTGCTTAAGTGCTCCGTACAGATGGTTAACGAGCGAAACTGAAACGTCGCGCCTGTCCTTGTAAGTCTCTTCTTGTCCCTGTGTGTCTTGCGTGAGTAAGTGAAGGATGAATTTGTTCTAGGCCGGATTGCAGTTTTGCCCGGTGCTTATCCCTGGGTTAATCCCCAAGGTTCGTTAATGTCTTTATCAGCTATTGGTTACGTCTGTCCAGAAGTGGTGCTTGTCCCCCGTGTTCCCTTTTTCATGTTTGAGTGGACCAGTGGTGGAGCCTGCCCAATGTTTGTCGCACATGCGCGCTGGGCTTTCTTGCGTACGTATAGGATGGACTAATTTTGGTTTCGCTGTAAAACATACTCTGCGCCCAGCACTTAACGGAGGCGCCTGCCAGCAAGTTTCAGTTTTTTTTTTTAGTTTAGATTTCGTCGAAATTTCTTTCTGTGTTCACAGAAGGCACAGCTCAATTTACGTGGCGCAGGGCTGTTACGCGATGCGGTTATGCACGCTTGCCTGCAAAGCGCGGCGTGGGGTTGACGCTTCCGTGCGCGCATATGTGCGTCGCGCAGGGAAGCCCGCTCGGGGAGTGGGAACAGCAAAAAAGGCGGGGGAGGCTGTGTTCATTGTGCATGCGTCGTCAGCTTCCATATCTGCGAAACTGTGACGTGATGGGTTGACGAGAGATTCATTACGTTATTGTGGCCTTCATTAGAAAATCTCCCCCACACTTTTCCACAAACGACTTTTTTTTATTTTTGTTATCATTTTGTATATACACTGAACAGCCGCTGTATACTGCGCTTCGCGAAGCCGCCTCACCGTTCCCGCGATTTGCTACGCGCCAAGTGCAGCTGGCGCTTCAAAATGAATGGACTCCATATCGTTCTCGTGCATATCGTGCATTTTTACTTCTTTCTATAAATGGGTAGAGTTGAGCGTCGGAATAGCGACGTTTGCGGTCACGCTTGTTGTATTTTTTGCACTGCTACTTTTCTATTTCGTTTAACGCTACCAAAAGAAAGAAGTTCATTCAATGTTCATTATGGGCTCTCGCGAGCTCACCGCTTTTAATTTTCCTACCTTTATCAAGCTGGTGTGTCTACAAACGAAGCCCACATTTGTTCGGCTGTGTGTCTTCACATGAAATACATGCTCACAAGAGAGAAAAAAAAACAAAAACAAAGAAAGGTTTATAACGTTGCTCCTCAGTTTAACGGTTGTGTTCAAATTTACCGCAGAATTTATTGCGGTAGTGTCGCTTTTGTCACAAAGACTGTTGTGGTGCTATTTTAAGTTTTATTGCTAATTCACAAGCGTGTGATCCCTGCTGCCGTTAGGTACTTCACTCGGACCAATTGGCACTCAAATGTAGCGCTCCTTTTGCTTTGCGTACCTGTTTCAAGATGGTAATCAACCTGGTTTGTATCACCGTGTGGCCTGGTAATGCGTGCAGATATTCTTATTTACTCAGATTATGCGGCATGAGATTAAGCTGTAGAAGTATACAAGCAACTGCGCTCGTATTATCGCGGACGCGTATTACATATCCATATGTTTGCATATGGTACCGAAGTGTTTCGTCAGGCGTACTGTACACATGACGATACTGAACTCCCGCACAATAGGGTCGCAAAGAAATAAAACAAAGCATTTTTTCAAAGATATTTTTGTTTGTATTTAGGTCAAAGGAAATAGGTGTTTTTTATAAGATCAAATACATTCGACCATTTTTTTTAACATGTTGACTGCGCTTCTCGATGGGTGCGTGGTTATGTGGTAAGGAGATAGTAAGACACATAACTTTGAAAGGTCAAGTAATTGTTCTAAAGAATAAACTAAAAACCTCACGCAAGCGATGGAATGCTTGGTACAAAGAAATAAAGAGGAAAGCAAGAAAGCACGTATTTTCACGTTAACGCGAAATGCGCATTTTTTTATAGCACAGAAAGCAGCAAAATAAATGAGCTATGTTTAGAGACACGGCGTGAGTGTTCGCATCAAGGTACACGCCGAAGAGTTGCGCCCAACAAGAGGGTGGTTTACCATATGAAAAAAAGGCAGTAAAAATGTCAGGAACTCTCATTAAGGTTAAATCAGAACACGCAATTTGTTTACACATCGTGCATTACTTTCGGCGACTTGCCTGCATGATCAAGACCTATAAACTTTTTAAGATAACGCAATTTATTTAAACTAAGGTTCGCATGTACAGAAGCAAAATATCTGCAGCATTAAGAGCACTCCCGATAGAAATCCGACACATTTACCCGTGGTAGTTTATTATTAACAAGGTAAAACATAAGCATCTTCCTCGTATTTTATTTACAAAAGCGAAATAAGACAAATACATACTACACTGTGTGTTAAGATTGATTAAAAGCGAAATGTTCTTTGCATTTTCTTTTAAAAAGAGAAGGTGACGTAACAGTGGAAATCCTACTGTTGCATATGGAACCCGATTACTCCAATATCATAACTTTAATCAATCCCAACCGCGATATTAAAGTAACGAAGAAAAAAAGTGTAAAAGTGAAGTAATAATGAAAATAGGAAGATGAAGCTGAAGAAAAGGATGGCGCAGTCGCCTGAACATCCACCAGAAAAGTGTTACATTACCTCATTAAAGAAAATGAGACGCGTGATAGAAAACTCAAGAAAGGGAAAGAAGAGAAGAGCGCTATGAAAAAAAAAAAGAAAAAACGTTGCGTAATTAGCGTGCTACGATAAAGCGACTCAAAGTCGCAACTAAGCTTGCGATGAAAGTAAAGTTTTGGCCCGGCTATAGACCGTTTTCACGGAGAGGAGGAGCGTAGCCTCGAACCGGTGTATTTTCACCGCTTTCTCTCTCTCCACCTCGGCCGACCGCTGCCGCTGGTGTGTGCGGATTCCCGAGTTTTGCACTGCGTGGTGCGTGACAGGTCAGCGTGTTTCCATTTTTCGACGCGCTGAAACAATTGTGCTGCCGCAAATCGAAATGTCGGACGAGAACAGGTCGACAAGCTACCACTGCGCTGTGTTTGGCTGCGGCAACAGCTACGGAAGCCTGAAAGACTGGCAGCCAAGGCATGCGAGGTGCACAATGTTTTTAAATGACTTCGCTTCTCTCAGGTCACACGCCTTCTTCTCCGACAAATAGTATATTATTATATGTGGTGTCTGTACTTATGGTCATTTCTCCAAGTCACCACACCAGCTTGTGATTGTGCTTGGGTGCTGGTACACTTTATCATCTGCACCAAAGAGAACCAATGTCAAGGCTGACGATTAATACACAAAATGTTTGGCCAAGAGTTGTTCTCATGAACCTCTCTGATTTCTATGCTACAGCACATGATTTACAATGCCTGCGGCTAGAAAATGTTCCATCTTAGTGCGTGCAATTTCAAGATTATTGAATGAGCACTTTTCAATCTACATGACAGAAAGGCCCGCATGAGATGTGTTCTTTGGCGTAGGTACGCGTTTCTAACGTTTCGTCGACAGCACGTTCTTTCTCGACTTGTCAATTTTGTGACGATAACTGGGTTAGCGTTATGACAACCGCACTTTTTTTTTTCGCGCGGCAGCCTGGGTGTCGTGAATAATCGGCCCACGTTCGTTAAAGCCAGGTCGTTACCTGGACACGTGCGCTCGTCGTAATGCCTCTGAAATACTCGCCAGAAAACAAATTGACAATAATGTTACCAAAAACGAGCGCCCTTTCGGCGTATCGCTAGTGGCGGCGGCTCGCGCCGAAGCGAACTTACGCCATATGCCACGCTTCCAGATGTGCAACAGGCTTATTTTTATTTTATCATCGGTGTTGTTTCAACGCCGAATTTTGAGCTCACACGTCGTACTTCTGTTCCTTATCCTGTGCAAGGATCAGAGGCCACAAGCTACGACGGCGACACGAATAAACACAGGCATCGGTGTTTGTGCTCCTGTCGTTCTGTGAACATTGTATTGCAACGTGCCAAGCGGAACCAAAATGGTCTGTTAGGGATTAGAGTTACGTTGAACTTGAATAATCACGGCACGGAAACCCGGGAGCCATCTTAAACACTAATGCGCGCACCTAGCACGCAGCCGGATAATGGCCTACGTGTTCGCTCGTCTCCATTTACGTTTCTCCGATTATACTTCGACAGTTGTCCTAAATGTTCACGCTCCTTTATAGTGATTATTCCAAGAACCTCACCCGGCCAGCTATAACAAAACATACAAAGCAATTAACAATTTACGCATGCTGCTTAAGAACTGCATTGGCATTATTCTCATCGTCGGCGCTGCTGCGGGAACGTCTCGTGGGCCGCCGCTGCTTGCTGTTTCAGCCGTTTTGAAGCTGAAAGCTTAGCGATTATTTATCAGCGCCTTTACACTCGAAAAGCGTTGCCCTGTTTTGCCCGTGCACCGCGAAGAACAGCAATACCTTGTGTACCGAGCGCATACGCGGCATACACCGCCGCGGAACCCCACACACCGGAAGGGCGGCGAAACGTCGCAGACGATAGACGGCGCTGCGGCGGTGGAGTGCTTTAAAAATGGCAGCCTCCTTGTGGAATTGGTGTATACTTGAAGACAAAGTTCATCAACCCCGCCACTTGGTCTGGAGGAGGGGTTGTATTTACTTAGTTTTCCTGTACAAAAATACAAAAAAAATGCAAGGTTATTTCAGAAAGCAAGACGACGCCGACACAGAGAGAGAGTCGGTACGCAGAGAATAAGAGCCTTGACACGATTCCCCAAAATTGGCTCACCGACGCCGTCACCGCATCCGCAAACGAGCGTATCATAAGCTCTTCCCTCAGACTCGTCAAGAAGAGGAGAGGCCGCCGCTCGACCAGAGGAAGTCCTGCGCTGGGAAGGAAGAGGAGCAGACCAGAAGTGGTGGAAGAGAGGGAAGGTATAAGTAAGAAGCGTCGCGCACAATCACAACAGACTGCGGCCGCCAAGAACACGAAATCCTTCAGTAAGTCACGGAGTCGTTAACTTTCCTCTTCCCCCATCGCCTATCTTTTTTTTTTCTTACTTGCTCGTCGGCCGTCGGGAGCCGAAACCGAGTCGACCAGAGCCTCTCCCCCCTCCGCCATCATTAGGGGCGGCCCGCTCGTCGTAGACAGGACGCGCTCATTAATTTCACGACGAGCCACGCTCCGTCTGGGAGCTGTCGGAAGCCGCGCGATGCGAGAGATTTCTGCGCCTGTGCCGTGTGAGGTGCAAGGGTCGTATAGGAACTGGGGGAGCGTTCGGGGACGGGGCGGGGGGGGGGGGGGCTGTAGGGGGGGGGGGGTTCAGGAAAGCGATGTGTACAAGACTGAGACCGCGAGTGAGCGAACTTGTAGCGTTCACATACCTGCCTCGCCAAAGCATCAAAGCGTTTATTGTAATATATGACGAATATTTGACGGCTTTTCAAAGTTATAGGTAGAACCAGGGCCATAACTAAGGGGTGGGGGGGTTAAGGGGGTTCTGACACCCCCCGAAATTTTTTCATGCTTTAACTTTTCGGGTGACAATAAAATACTTGCACGCCTTCACAGCAACCACCAGTTGCCAAAGTTAGCCATTCTGCACACAAACACCCCCCGAAAAAGATTCCTGGGTGCGGCCCTCGGTAGAACATATCCCAATTAAAATGTTCCAAGTTATACCTGCAGCATGGGGTATGCAAGTTATTGCCCGAGAATTCGCAAGGCAGAGAGAAAAGCTTTGAGATGATTATACTTTCACATATTTGCGTCCTTTATTATTACTATTCGTTCTCGATTTCGTGACGTGCCGACCGGTCCAAAACTTCATTATTGTTTTGTTGAATGTATATAATGGCAATAAACCTAGCCACACATAACGGTGCCGACTACTGCTTTTACAGGAACAGTAATAATTGCAAAAAAAAAAAAAAACAATCTGCGAAATAAGTAGTATCATCGCTAGTCTGAAAACCGTTTACCGGAATTGGGTATAACAGAAGTGAAGTCCAAATATAGCTGCACTAGAACTTACACAGACAAAGGCTGAGGGCAGATCAAATTATCTTGCAAGAGCTGCAAGAGTACGGTTCCGAAACGTGGGGTTCTTACGTGTTTACACAACTTTGGCTGGAGATAAAATAATAGTTTTCTCAATAGTATACCCGTAGGTCAATAGACTTGGAAGATTCTCATCTCTGTTCACATTATATTAATTTAGTACTTTAGAGGGTATACACAGTTGCTGTGAAATGAGGGGCCGCCCGCTTGCGAGAGGTTAAAAACGCACCAGACGGCTTGCGCAACCATGATTGCACTGCTTAATTAATGTGCTTACCGATTCACAAACAGCGTTGTCATTAATTTACGTGGACACGTAACGGTCAGACACAAGAGAGAGCTCAACCGGCTAACAGTTGTCTCTCGCAACTTTTCACTAGCACAGGAGGAAATAAAGAAGAGAAATGCAAAGGCCGGCACGTGACATCCTGCATGTAAAAACAATCTATATGAAACTGGATTAAACGACACATTGCTACTGTGCATTGATAACTTTTCTGTGTATTAGCTGGACCGTGACACAGTCGTAACTACTTTGTGGTGTATTGATACAATCTTCCGAGTCTTCTGTTAGATTCTTTTACCCGCCACGGTGGTCTAGTGGTTATGGTGCTCGACTATAGTAACCCGAAGGTCGCGGGATCGGATCCCGGCCGCGGCGGCCACATTTTCGGTGGAGGCGAAAATGTTTGAGGCCCGTGTACTTAGATTTAGGTGCACGTTAAAGGGGTCATGAAGCACCCCTTGGGCTGATTGAAAAAACACATCGTGCGGAAAGCTGACACGGCTATGAACTGCTCTGCCAAATATTACAGTCGTGCGCGCCGCGTAATGGCCACAAGCGGAGCGCGAAGTTGCCGTTTCCCCAGGCACCCTCTTTTCAAACAGAGGCCGGTTCTCACTCTCGTCGGTGGGCGGGGCGTCTGTCCGCTGTACGTCGCAAGAGACATAGCATGCTTATTGGCCGATAGCCGACGTAAATCGAGAGCGGCGTTCGGATCAGATGCGCTTCTTGCCGCGGGGTGCCGCCACTTGCCGGCGCCGCACTCCTCAGTACACGGTAGCCGCACTCGCGCAAGCGAATCACAGCGGGAGAGCGATCGCGTTTCATGACGCGCGCTGGCGTAACTTCTTTCCCCCATGCCATCCCTCCCTGTCTAGCTTCCAGTGCGCTCGCCGGCACGAGAAAAGAGAGAAAGCGCTGGGAGCGTGCGCCAAACCCCCGTAACTCCGCTGATTCTTGACGGATTCGAGAAATTTTTGCGGCAATCGATTCGGGAGGCAGTACACTCCGATACTGAGGCCATTAGATCATTACTTGGAAAAGTGGTTCATGACCCCTTTAAGGAAACCCAGGTGATCGAAATTTCCGGAGCCCTCCACTACGGCGTCTCTCATAATCATATCGTGGTTTTAGGATATAAAACCTCAACAATTATTATATATTATCTTTCATTCTTTCGCAAACCCTTTCTTCTTCCCAAGTACAGAGTCTGGAGATTTCTTCACGATTAACCGCCTTGTCTTTCCCGTCCATTTCTATATTTCTCTTTACATGAACGACACCGCGGTAATAGTAGAGCTCCGTGGCTGAAAATAGTTATAATACAAACACGCGATATCGACTACAGACTTCTTAGAACGCATTAAGCTATCGTGGGACAAGCTCGCCGAAAACCGAAAAGCTGGAACTTATACACCAAAAGCTCGCAACCACTATAGGGTGAATGTATGAGACTTGGTAATAGAGAGCTGTCGAGCGTTTCCGAGGCAGTAATCCCGTTCACGTGAGTGTGAGTGGTGAACCGTGAACTGCCGAATTTGCTTACGGCATTTTCAGTAAAGCCATGTTTGGACTCTGAAGTCGGTATATGTCGTGATCTTTTTCTGAGTTGAAACGAAGGAAAGGAAAGAAAGTACAGCGAAGATAGCCATGCATGGGGGTAAGTTTGAAAAGCAGTTTCAAATCCTCGCAAGCTGCTGCTGCTGCCGTCGTTTGGCTGAACAGGCAAATTGAGCGCACTGATGAGAGGAAAGACTGAAATTCGCAGCGCTTGGCGAATAAAAAGCAAAAAAAAAAAAACGAATATACAGAACAAGCCTAGTACGGGCCGTAGTGGCACGGCGCTTTCCCGACTCCGTGATATGAGGCTGCTAGATCAGAGCGAGGAAAAACGGGGACAGAACGAGAAAGACAAAATACGAAGACTTCGGCGGTCGAGCATGAACAGAGAGGTCAGCGAAAGACGTAAACGCAGCGTAAACGCCGACCCGTTGGGAGGCTCCGTCGTCTTGAAATTCCCAAGAAAAATCGCGAACACCTCGCGCAGGACGAAACGGTGAAGTTTCTGAAAAGCCGCAGCAGCGAGAGGGAAGACAGTTGGAAAGAAAAACGCGGATAGCGACATAATCGTGGAGTGGAAGTGTAACGAGAGAGGGTTATGTGGAAGGAAAGTGTATGTACGGTATTATAGGGAAGTATATAAAAGCGAAGGCACATTAGAGGGGGTGGAAAGAGGCGTGGAGAGAGAGAGTTAGAGGGCGCGGGAAAAGACAGAAGGGATAGAAATCGAGATGGCAAGAAGCTGGCAGCTAAAGCTGTGAAAAAGTCGAGAGCGCGCCCCTAAGTTGCAGAAAAACAGCGGCGCTCAGAAGTCAGAACGCCGGGAGGAAGCGTTCAGATTGAGAGAGAACCTGAAGGGCGTTCGCTGTGGAAAGTGTGAGTGCTGGCTTGGAATAGGGAGAAGAGGAAAGGAGGAGGGACGGATGATAGCCAGAAACAACGCAAGACGAGACGAAATAGCGGAGAGAGAGGAGAGAACGCGAGACGCTAAGAGTAGCCAGCGCTATCCGGAAACTGCAGAAGAGGTATAAGGAAGAAGCAGCCCTGCAGCAACGTGGGAGTGGAGGAGGGGGGCAGCGAAATCGCGCCCTTGCTGGCGCGAGAACAAAGCGTCAACTCTCGTCGGAGAGCGCGGGGGCTGCAGCGTCGCTCGCTGTTCAGACGGCAGCGCAGCGCGCGCCAAATCCCAGATTATCCCAAGCGTCGGAGCATGGCACACTTTATCAGGCCGGCTCAAAACGTCAGCCCTAGAGCCGCCGTCTCCTCTGCTCTCCACTCTGTTCTGCTCCGTCCCCGTTCTCCTCTTGTGGCTCAAGAACAAAAGAGATAGACGGAGGAAGTTTTGGAGGGCGTGGGCTTCGTGCATGTAATCGACTTTTCCTCTTTTGCGTGCGAGCGGCCGTGATATAATACACGTGAGCTATGAACTCTCTCATTCCCCACCCCCCTCAACTTTAGCGGAGTCCCTTGGCAAAGAATTTCTTATGGGAAGTACAAAGGCGTGGTATTCGTTGTTCGACCACAAGGAAATATGACCATATCTTACAAAAAAAATGAAAGACAGAAAAATAACGATTTTGTCGTGAATACTTAATTAGTAGACTTATTCAAGTTACCGGATCTCACATCACATTGTGTGCGCAAGAATGAGTTTTAAAGCCGGGGAATAGTATAGTGACCTTCGCTTTGTTTAATTTCTTTTTACTTCACCAAGTAAGTAGCTGAGTCAACGGCCACGCGTTCGGTTGGCTATATCGTTAGCTTCCCGTGTATTATTCTCATATGGTGATATCATAATTTTGTTTTTTTACACTGTTTCATTTCATTTGCTTTATTCTAAAATATTTGAGAAGCCATTTTTTGCTCCAACTTTGCAACGCGATTAGGCTAACCCGACTCTACTCGTTTTACGAACGTAAGCCACACGAATGTATGCGGTATTGAAAGGACGACAAAAGCCTAGACTTCAGGCATTTGTCGAATTTTGATCGCGCTGTTTACGTTGTCCGCTATCGCATTTTGTCGGCTCTACACATGACTGAGAGACTCGGCGTTTTTTTATTTTTTTTTTGTCTTCGTTCGGTTAAAATGAAGGATTGTTTGACGTGGCCCTCTATTTCGTAGAAGAGCGACAAAGAACCAACGATAAATTCAAAATACTACTACTATTACTACTACTACTACTACTGCTACTAATAATAATAATAAATTCTGATATTTACGTGACAAAACAAGAATATGATTATGCCGGGCACGCCGTAGTGAAGGACGCCATGTTGATTTCGACCGCATGGGATTCTTTAACCCATGCACCTCAATGTAAGCACACAAACGCTTTTGCATTTGACCACCCCCCCCCCTCGAAATTCGACCGCCAAACCTGGGAATCGAACCCGCTCCCTCACGCTCAGCAGCGCGACGACGTAGCCGCTGAGCCACGACCGCGGATCACGACCGCTTTATAGATAGATGCCAGCAACTAACTTTACATACGCCGCCGAAGATCCGCGGAGAAGCGACTGCCCGCGCTGCTGCTGCCCTCGAGAACCTTCTCCACGCACATGCCCCGAGATAGAGGGCTGCCTGAGCAAGCGCTTCGCCGCAATACACACGTGCCTAGCACGGCAGCAGAAGCGAGCGCCGCCGGAAGCGCGAAGGGGCAGCGTTCTCATCGCATCGTCGTCTCATTGTTCGTGCGCTCACCGCGGCGGCTCGGCACAAAGCCAGTGAGGACACCGGCGGCCCGTAAAGGAAGTGCCGTGGCCCGATTAATTATTATGGTCTGCGGCGCACAGCTCGAGAGAATGCTTTTCTTTCGGGTAATAATGCGTCCCCACCCTTTTCTCTACCTTTCTTTAAGGGGGGCCTTGCATGCATGTACAATCCGGCTTTCTGGCTGGCTGGCTGGCTGGCTGGCTGGCTGGCTGGCTGGCTGGCTGGCTGGCTGGCTGGGCTCGTCTTTTTTCACCTTCTGTGCAAATATTTGAACGCTTGGCGTAGTTCGCGGTACGCTGCTTTCGTCGTGTCGAGCGTACAAAGAAGGAATGTAGATATATCGCTTTTCGCCGTAGCGAACGTGTTGTAAGAAATGCTCCCGGCAAGTGACGTAACCTCCGCACTGCGTGTAATTCAACAGACTCAATCGGTTAAACCTGCTATACCTGCTACATTGTGTTAAACATACCTCCTATACTGTGTAGCGTTTAAAATTATTCTAAACCTAGAAATTACATGGTTTAAATTGCAGTGATGGTTGGGCGACACGTACATCGGCAGTGAACATTCCACCTAATTTGTAAGAATTATTGTAATGCAATCTCATCGCAGCTGTATAGAAGCAGTCTCGCCTCCATATATTCGGACCTCACAGACAAGTTCTATTCAATTGTTCTCACAAACTACCAGGCACCATGTATTTTCAACGTCATTGAACTAGAATAGAAACAAAGAGAGAAAAAAAAAAACCTTCTAACGGATGTGGACATGCTGAGTTCTGTAACAGTAACGTAATGAGTATACTGTGAGCATCCATGCCCTGGGTACGGTACAGAAACCGTCTGATGTTAAGTTGTTTTCCACGTCGCTGTGATTGCGTGTGCGCGCTGAAAACTATAATTATAGTTTTATAGATTAATCTTCATACAGCGTACCTACAGACTGTCACGTCAAGCCCCAAAGTCAATTTTTCCAACGGCTTGGGAAGCGGCTAAACGCGTGAAACTTATCAGCTCGTTAGTGTGTAATTTTCGTGTTTCTTTTTATATTATTATTAAATGATTTTAAGGAGAGGTTGGTGCCTACATGTGGCTCCGGCTACTCCTCTTTTGCATAATAATTTGCGTCGTGGAGTTGTTACTCGCACTGGTACAATAGAATCCAGTGCCACATGTAGCCACTTACGTGTTTCCCGACTCTTCACTGAGTCAAGCGTTATGCTCTGTTTGGCAATACTTCAGCGCCCCACTGTTTGACGAGGCGCTGAAAGGGAAGGTGCAGTTTTCGTTAGACAATCACGAAAACGGTGAAGCGAATGGACGCGTCTCTTCAGCGTGAATGCCAGCTCGTCACGGCGTCTCCTACTCAATTTATAGAAAGTAGCCTCAAGCATCGCAGTCACTGACGTCAAAGCAAGCACCGTATCCTTCGTTTCATTAGTATGCCGAAGGCTAATGAACGCTAAACGGATCATAGTTTTTTACTCCTTAGTAATGGCGGTATACCAAAGAACTTTTTGGACGAGTTGTTGCTTAGGTATGCTTGACTGTGGCGCGAAATCCATTTCTTGAAAGGAGGATAGAAATTAGAAAAAAGTGAAGCGCGGTATAGTGCACGTCTTCATTTAGAGCACCCTATAACAAGTGCACTCTACTGCAGCACGAGGCCTGGCGACACCGTTGTGTAACTTCTGTGGCTTCCGGAGGCTGTCATCCGTTTTAGAGCCGGAAGCCGAGTCATATAGATGGCGCAGCAGAACCGTGTGTCACCGCGTTCGTGAAACGAATGGAGAAAGGTTGGCTGCTGTGTATCATCCACTGCCGCGCTGTGTGCTCAATTCAGAGGAGAGCGCGCTCGCGCGCCAGGTGTCCCGACCGCCTCTAGCACGCTGTCTTCACGGCCGTCGTACAGTACGTTCACCGAGCACGCTCACAGCGCAGACTGCGAGACGAGACTGCGAAGAGAAGAAGCCGAGGGTTCTTTCCGGGCCCGCGGCTTCGTTATGAAACGGCCGGCCGCGCCGGCAAGACGGGCGGGGTCCTCTCTTCTTCGATCGGCCTGGCAGCGAGGGCGGGGGCGAATGCCTGGTTTCTTCGGCCTCCTCCTCGTTTTTTCTCCGGCAGCCACGGTGCGGCGGCTTCAACATCCACCCGGCCGCTTATCGCCGGGCAAGGAGGACTCGCTAGCGCGCGCCATCTTTATGACGAATAAAACGGGGAGGAGGCGGCGGCGGGGGTCCTCCACGAATCACGTTAATTCTGCACCACTTGGCCTGGTTCTCATCAGACGGGGCCCCGCCGCCGCCGCCGCCGCCGCCGCCGCGGGGGGAGCGTCGCTCACTTCCGCTACACTGGCTTCTTCGTCTCCCTCCCGCCGCCGCCAACGCCGCGAGCTAGCTCCCGGCCGAAACGCTGGAAAAGAAATATATTAAACAAAAGGGAATATATGGAAGCACCGAGCAGCGCGCTAGAGGTTCGCGTTGGGCGCTTGCCGCCGCTGTCGCCCGTCGCACGGCAGCTGCCGGTCGGGACCCCGAGTCGCGACAAACGCGAACTAGCACGAGTGACAGATGATAAAAAGAAAGAATAGAAAGTAGGCAAGGCGAGAGAGAGAACCACTCGTGAAGTTCCATCGTGGCAGTCTCTGAGCCTGTCTTCTGACGCTCGACGCGCTGCTCGTGATGTCTTCGCAATCGAACCCCGCATCTAGCTATACACTGTAATCCGTTCCACGACTGATACGGGATCCGTGACTAACGGCATGAAGCAATGGCTTGACTATAGCTTGAAATGCTTATCACCCGTGCATCGAATGCCTTTCGCACGTACTACTTGCATGGACATGCTTTAGATAAGACGGGTAATGTGGCTTGTTCATCTAACTATACCTTATCAGTATAACTAAACTATTTCTTATCTGTATAATAACTATTCCTTAATTGTATAACTATTATTTATCTGAATATGACTATTCCTTGTCTGTAATTATGTATGTGTAAGTGTCTGTGTGTGTGGGGGGGGGGGGGGTAATAACTACGCAATACAGGCCTGGAATTGTTATAAGCACAGCATTCTAACTACCTTATCTTCCTTATGTTGCCCATATGGAAGCCTTTCCATGAATCGCTCAGCAGCCGTGAGTATATTTGCGTGCCTATATACAGTCAATTCTACGCAAATAAATGCTGCGCGTAAAACTATCCCCCCCCCCCCCCACATCCGTTTTTTTTACCAGTGCACACAACATGTAATCTCATACAATATTTATTTTAAATTTCTCACGGGTTCCATTAATACCATGGGGACTTGCTATACTGCCATTCGCCGTACACTGTTTACAAGTTATGTCGAAGTTCAAGCAGCATATCCAATTTATGCTGGCGAAAGTACTGTGCCATCGGCGAGTCAAGAAGGCCGAGGCATGCGATGTTCGACGTGGTTGACTTCCCCGCCTTCACTGTTTTTCGCCCACTCTGTCGGTAACAGCAGCACCAAACAAAGAGAGATGGAGAGGTTCTATAAACTCCGCCTCAGACATACGAGTATGTTTCTTTTGCAGGGCATCAGCGGCTGCAGCCCATTTCTCTCTGTTGTCCGTCTCATCTGTTGTCCGTGTTTATATATCGCAGCCATGAATCTCGTCAAGGACACAGTTTTCGTGCTTCGAACCGATCGGGCGTGAAACACGGAGATCATTCGACTCATCGCAACATGACACCGTCGCGCCAGAGATGACTGATCAACCGACGCCGTGAGGAGGTACGAGAAGCTTCTACATAGCATCCTACGTACCGTGAGCGATCGAAAATTTCAGAATGCTGTCGGAAGCCGATGTACTCTAAGAAAAACAAAATAGTCATTTGACTCTATTTATTGCGATATCAATTATACGAACACTCTCGACGTTTTTTGCCGCCGCCGTCATGTTACGTATAAAGTCCAAATCGATAATATCACCCCGCGGATCGTACGTTGTATAACCGTCGGTAAAAGTGCGCGAGCGGGCGACGAACGCGGCGGAAGCAGAGAACGCCGCGCCCGTCTTGAAGGAGCATGGTAGGACGCCGAGGGAGGGGAGCGGGGCTGTGTAGCTCGAGCAGCAACTGTGAATAATCTTCAAAATTGGCTAGCGCGAAAATCGACAAGGACTAAGAAGGAACACTGATGTACAGGACAGGCGCTACTCGCAACTAAACTTTATTCAGAAACGTCTTCTTACATATATACACAGCCGAGTGGCGCGAGCAGGCGCAATGCACATGACAGTCGACATGCTAATCAGGACCGGGATACCAAAACATATTCGCATTATAACCAAGTGTCTAAGAACAGTCTTTCCTTACTGCGCAGAACAACAGAAGTGTCACTGATACATTCACGGTCTTTCTTTTTAATATGATAAGCCTCCATTAGTTCTCTGGCCAGCGCATTCCCACTTCTGCCCAGAATTCGAATGCTAGACAGCACTGGCTCACAGGCACGCTAGCCAATTTTCGCGCTAGCCAATTTTGAAGATTATGAACCAACTAGCCCAACAACGTATACTCTTAAGCAACTGTGAACTTTGATTATAAGGGTGCGATCGCTGGCGAGCGCGCTATCTCGGCAGGCATCACCAAACGGCTCGTATACCCTTCTACGTGCTGCGCTCTCAATGCGAAGAGACTGCACGAAAACAGCTGCACTTCCTGGAGCGGCCGTATACTCTTACACCAGCGTTTTGTCGAGTTACGCGAGATCGGGTCCAAAAGAGTTAGCTGCCAGCCTTCAAGCCTGTCTGCCTGTCAAGGGTAGGTCTGTCAAGGTGGTTTGCATGTCAAGGCAGACCACCTTGACAGACGCACCTGGCATCGCAGCAGACGATGCGTTAAGTGTTTCTAACTCAACACAGTACTGTTATTTCCATAAGTAGATAATGCGTACTTTCGATGCAAAAACGAGCGTGTTTGTTTTCAAGTGCTGTAAACAAATAATTCATTATTTGGTGATGCCAAATCTGGAACACAATTGCAGAGCAATGCACACCCTGGTGGTTGAATTTGTCCAGGTTTCACTTCAATCTCACGGTCAAGCGAACTTTTTCCAGTAAGCCTTACGTACAAAAGAATGAAGCAAATCTTAATAGGAAATAATGTGATATCACTTTGTTTTATCCTCAGCAAACAAGCGTCGCGAATCTCAAGAACGCAAGCCGTCCGAAGCAGATCCGAAGCCTGTACTTCCCATCATTCCCATGGTGGTTAAAGCGCCACTCAAGGAGCCCGCGTAGACACTAGCGCCAGATTCCCCTCTATATATGTATTATAGTAAGAAACTCTATGTTCTCAGTCAATTGTATTGATAATACCCTAAAGCTTTCAGCACCCAACGTGGTTTTGCATTGCCTCCGGGATCGGAGGAATCGGAAGGTCTCTGCACCTCACGTAGTTTTGCAGTGCCTCCACGATCGGCTCATCTTTGACATCGTGCGGTGACGTCATCATGTGACGTAACAATGACGTCATGGTGATGTCAGAAATTTTGGCGATGGCGACATCGCATGAGGATATTTTGCATCCTTCTTGACGCCACCCACGCTGACGGTCACCTTTTACGTTTGATGAGGGATGAGGCAGCGGCCTTGGATGAGGCATGTGAGGCTTTCACCTTAACAATTAAGGTCCACCCACAGATACGCGGTGCGGCTGCCGCCCAACTCTGTAGATCAGATCTGTGCCAGCGAACTTTCTTTCGAAGCGCGCCGATCTCGTCTACTAGCACATCATAAAATAAAAGTTCCTTGGTTTTGTTTAAAATGCTACGTTTGGATTAGTACTAATGTCAGAATTTCCGATAAAATTTGTCGGAACGTTCAAGTTTTCTGCCTAAAAGCACGTGACATAAACGCATCTTCGTATTATAAAATCAGCGTTGTTAATTTCGCGAAAGCGATTGACATCGCGCAAATGAGCGAAAGTGATAACTCTGAGCAACTCTAACGAGCCGGTAAGTGAGCCAATTTTACGGGACAGTTTATCCCTCGTCCATGCAGCAGAGTACTTCGTACTCTTAATCGTCTATCTGCTAATTCTAAACACACTATTTACTCGAACATTGGCGCTTGGAACTGCCTATTTCTCTCCCATATAAGAGCTCTCAGCATACTCTAAATCGTCTCCAATATTCCTAAACACACACAACTGAGATGACCGTAAGGATAGCGATAGCTTGTAGCTCTCTGCCATAGCAGAGTATTCACATTATCACATTTTATTACTAAACACGGCTTTCTTCGAGTAGACGGAGCTGAAAAAGGTTCTAACCAACTATAGTTTTTTTGTGGCTATACATGCGTCAACTATGTATATCGAGCATGCCCTTTCGTTGTCTCCTGCCGTGGTACTTACATTGTTCGACGATGCGTTGTCGATGAGCTCACGTGTTGCCGAAAAGCCCTTTTATTAACATGTGGTAGGCATTGCTCACATTACTGATTTGATCAAAGGAATCATGCACCGAAACTGTGCACCAATAACAGGAATAAATCAACCGTCCTTGTAAGGTAGGACGCGTTCCGCAGGATTCCTTTACATTTAGAGGAACTTTTTGCTGTATAACATTGACGGGACACGAAGCTTTATATGCAAATAACTCTGTCACAAAAAGAAAACTCGAAAACAAAAAAGAAATCAGCCATGAAGAGCCAGCTCACAAATTGTTTACCGGTGACAAAGAACAATGTTCATGGGGCTGGTTTTTCTCCTCAAATTACTTATCTTCTCCGCTGTACATTGTTGCCATCCAGGTTGACCTGTCTCTGGTCGCGCAACTCCAAGTGGTGTTTGCACATTCGTAACAATCATACAGTTGATGTAGTCTGTCTTGCCCTGTGCCTAAAGTGTGGGCTACACTTTTCAGATACGGTATTTGTCAGTGCTTTAAGTCGGGGCCTCAAACTTAAATTCTAATGCTAACAGGAAATAACAGACCAGAACGCCATTAAACAGACGTAATTTAACGTAATTTCAGCGCGTAATTCCTCCGCAGCCAATTTGTAACAATGGAATATTTTTTAAAGTGTTTGTTTAAGTATACACGCGAACCTGGAAAGGAAAAAAAACACTGAACTATAGTTTCGGAATTGTTGCCGTTTGAACTGTATCTGACTGTAATATACTTTGTCCTTGTGTCACTCGAGGAGAGGAAAAATAAAAGACGCAAAAAAGAACAATTAAATAGTAGAAAATGAATCATAGAAAGCAAACGAACAAGACAATTCTATGAATTCGGGATTTGAGAGAGGGAGAGAGGAGGACATAACGCCCTCCCTTTCACAACGAGTGATGGACCATGCGCATGCGCGCGATCCTTGCTCGGCGTTCGTGGCATAATCACTCGCCAAATGACCCATTCGCCGCGTGGCGCGCGTTTAGCACCCACCGTGTGTTTCATTTGCGCAACCCTTCACCGGCACCTCGTGTGAAACAATGGCGCCACTCTCGAGCCTCGCACCACACTGTGTCGTACAACGCGTGTCGCGCCAAGCACAAGGCAATAGCAAGCTCGCGTTTTAAAGAGCCTGCGCAGCGAAGAGCGGGGCTCGCAGTTGAAACGACTAAAACCATGCGTCGAGAGAGACGAGAAATCAAGCAAAAAAAAAAAGAAGTCACAACACCGAGAATTTCGAAAGCACTAGAAAAGCTTTAGATGGGACGAATAAGGGCCCGCAGAGACAAAGCGGCGAAAGTGCGAGATGGAACCATTAGGCCTGATGTGTAGTTAAAAAAATGAAGGAAAAAGGGAGCGATGCTATATAGTTAAAAAAAAACAAAAACATACGAAACAAAAGAGTGAAAGAATAAGTGAAACACAGTACGATGATACAAAATTAAAACCGTCGCAAGAAAAGAAAGCGGACAGAGAACAGAGGAATAGGAGGAAATGAGAGATGTTCGTCGGGCCGTGCAGTATCCTTTTCAAGTGCAATCTGGCGACGCTATTATCTTTTTTATCTTACGATACTTTTTTTCCCATCGTAATCTGGCGCCTGTTCTCTGAAGCATTAATCGTCACTGCGGGCCATATCAATCCATCATCGCGCTCGCGAGACGCGCAAAAAAAAAAAAAAAAAAAAAAAAAAAAACGGACGGAGGGGGCGTTTCTTCGAGCGCCTTTCGGCTGCTTCGTTCATTTTTTTGTTCATTTGCACGTTGGTTTTTTTTCTCTCCTTGTTTTTCCGGGACCGCTTTCACACCCTCCGCTCCCTAATGCAACCATCTTTCTTTCTTTTTTTATGCAATTCTTTAGCAGCTTCTGAAACGGGACCCCCCCCCCCTTTTTTTTTGTTGCATATTTTTGTTTCTCTCTTTCATATTCCCCTATCTTATAGCTTGCTTCACGCCGTCCTCAGTGTTCCACGCAGTTATGCTAAAGAGAGAGAGAGAAAACAATAAAATGCGGAATGCCGGCTCGTTCTGTTACGCGTGTTAAGACAGTCGTTGCGTGGTGCACGCAATAAAGGTTGTTGAAAGGCAGCGAACAAAGTAATAACAAAGAGAATAGAAGGTCGTAAAGAACTTGTCCTCCTATGCGCTGGCGGGCACATACTTCACGATGCATATGTGAAGAAAGAGGGAGAGAGAAAGAAAAAAATGTCTGCTGCGGATCGGGGAGAACAGCAGCGTCTTTTAGCTTTCCCGAGTTATTTGCGGGAAAGCATTTGGGAAATGCACAGGGAAAAGTGGGCGAAAATGGGAAACGGGGCGATTAGGGACCATTTTATTTCTTTCCCTTTCTCCTCTTCCTCATGAACCTCCTCCGGCACACTTCTCTCCAAATCTTCCTTTATTTTTTTAAACACTTACTTCTTTCTAATCTCTACACACATTTTGTACACGGAACAAGCATGCTCTGATATTCGCGAAAAAGCTCGCAAAATAGAACAAAGAATGAAGCTAGTACGTCGCTTGTTCTGCCGCACGTTCGACGTGTTTACTATACTATCTTTGTGCGCGTTGTATTGTCATAGGTTGTGAGTTTTGATTTTATTTTATTTTGTTAAATTGAGTATACACCGGACCGGAAATGCGTATAATACAGGTGTACGGAATTCGTAAAAGAGTGAAACAAAAATATGAGATATTTTATTTGTTAAGTTCGAACTTACTCTAATGTATTTAAATAGGCTGTTTTTTTTTTTCATTTTCATGCAATTGCCGACATCTGAATTGGTGGACGTGCACTGAAAAAGCTATTTCTGTATTTCTTGCGAAAAATAAAGAGAAGAAGAAAGTTCGCATGCGGGCTGCAGGTGCACATGCGGCGCAAATTCGCGCATCTTTCAGTTTCTTGACGCTCTGTGTTGATGTGCGCGCATATTTGCACTTGCGAAATTACTTGGCGTGAGTTCCGATGTACCTTCTTAGCTTGTCGCGTATAAAGAAAAATACTTGTTTTCATTCCACCCATGCATTTTTTTTTTTTTTGCATATGCCATCTCCAGCTCACGAGAGTGGATATTCATTCGATATATACAAGCCGTAGCTCATTCATTGCTAGCCAAATGACACTTCTGCATTAGAATACAACGGCTTGCACCAAACATGGGCTTGTACAACACAGTTGGGGAAACAACTGCCCATGTTAAGGTATACACGCTATAATGCACCGGGTGCACCCATACCTGCGATTTTGTCTGCCACCAGGTGTTTACAGTCGCGAAGTTTCCTAATTTAATTGCATGTTTTGGGAATGGCACGTGCAGTATTCACAGATTAAAACTTAACAGTTTAGGGATAAATAATGCGTGTACTTTCGTTTCCACCGTTTTTAGTATGTGTCGCACCGGCGTAACTTTGACTCAAACACTTACATCAAACCTAACATATATCGGCCAGACTTCAGCTCAATGATGTAGCTATTTCGAGCAATAGTGCATACAAGTCGTTAGGCTAAAAGTTTTGATGCCTCGTTTCAATCCATGAGCGCGGCACGTATACATATGCATGCATTCTCTTTTCTGATATGAACGCCCAACATGTGCGGCTGTGATAAGACACCTGAACAGCTTTTGGGCCACTTCCCATCCTTCGAAGTTCAAGGAGACCCGTCATGGGGTTCTAGTGGTTATGGCGCTTGACTGCTGACTCGAAGGACGCGGGATCGCATCCCGGCCGCGGTGGCCACGATTCGATGCAGGCAAAATGCTAGAGGTCCGTGTGCTTAGTTAGATTTAGGTGCAGGTTAAAGAAACCCAGGTGTTCGAAACCCAGGTGTTCGATCCCTATGGTCGCGTAACATGGCTCATCTGACGACGGTAATGTTGTGTTTCATCGCCACGGGTGCTCCGGCTCCAAAAGTGTTCGGGCGCCAGCCCACAGCAGCGTTTTAACTGCGCACCGGAACGATGGGAGTTTCTATAGGGGTGCGGGGAGGCAGTGGCGACTGCCCAGCGTGAACAAATTTTTACATGCAAGGACAATCACCGAGGGTTTCAAAGTCAGGTCGTTTTACGGCGCTTGCGGCATATGCGACCGAACTACGCAAGGAGTCCGTGCGTTCGTTTCGGGAGCGAAGTTGTGAAGTTATCATGTGTATACGTGCGGAGTCAGTGATAGTGTAACTGCGACCTTAGGGTTAGTTTTAGCCACCCTATACCCTAACCAAGTTGCCCCATTGGCCTTTGTCGCGTTTTAGATATTCGTCCTGTCAAATTATTCGAAACTTCGAATACTAGCTATACGAAAATAGAATAGAATTATTCGATTAGGCACTATTCGATTCGAATTCGAAACTCGAATATTCGCACACCTCTACTTTTGTTTGCAAAGAACTTCGCCAAAGGTTTGTCGTTAGAACGAGGCCAGTAACTGTCACAATCATCAGCCATTTATTCCGCCGAGGTGAGACGAAAATTAAAAAAAAAAAGAAAATTGCGAAAGAGAGGTGCCCGAACAGAAAAAAAAGAACGAAAAGAAAAACTCAGGAAGTCGTTTGGAAGCATTTACTCGCGAAAAGCTGCCATACCTCTTTCTGTCATTATTCTTGTGTACCCCGAAGCATGTTAAGCGAGAAACAGGCCTCACTGTCAGCTGCAGGCTGCATTTACAATCCGAAGGAGCAAATAAACAAGTGGCTGTATATGCATGCCACTCATGCATGCTGTGCTTAGTCCCAAAAAGCTCGCTTCGATCGACTGCGTTCAGGGCCGAGATTTTAATTTGTTCGATTTTTTATGCAATTAGCTTATCTTCACTCCATTTCTTCCCCCACCTTGCATGGGTAAAACTGCGCAACAAAAAAAATATTAAAAAAAAGCTGAAGGGAAAGTTCTGTACCTTCGCGTTGCCGCCTCAGCAGGCACGCATCACAAACAAGAAATTATAAACAAAAAATTAGGACCAGTCTGCATGGCAGTTGGGTATGGTGTCGAAGAGAAGATGAGCTTCTGAGCATCGCGATCGTGGATGCAAGCAACAACAAGCGCAGGGAAGCAATCGCTGTGTTGTGGACAGCATACTGAAAAACGCCAAACACAGCAGCGAGGGAGCGCGAAATTAAAGCTTGCGAGAAATCAAAGTTGCTTACGTTATCCCTGTGAGGTCATTTGTTTCTTTGTTTCCTTAGTCAGATGCTTCCGCGTTATACACTCCTTTTGGTTCTTCATGTTTTTACGCCACTTCCTCCACACTCGTTCTTTCGTTTATTCTCTTTCTCGCAGGCTGCCTCAACAACTATAGAAAAGTAAGAGCGTCTGTTCAATCGATCCTGTTCCTCCTGCAGATTGAGGAGATTTCGCGCGGCGAGCTAGCTAATCGAGTGCAGAAGATGATGGCAAATTAGAAATAAAAGAGAAAATGAAAGACCTTGCATGAAAACAGGAAGGAACGCAACTGGCTCGGTTTGAGAGAAATGCGCATGTGTCATCTGCACGCATCGAAGATCCTGTTCGTTTTTATACTCGCATTTTTGTTTGTTTTCAGCATGGTGTTGATGCGGTTGTTTTCTCCCGCCAGCCTCGCGACTCTCACTGACAGATGCGCACGTCAGCTTCCTTCATGCATACGCGAGCAGATCGGCGCAGCTTTCTTGTATACGCTACAACGGGGATTTCTTTACAATCTAGCAGGCATGCTATACATCAGAAGATGCGGCGCGTCGATCGAACGAGGATGGTGGAGAAGGGAGTCGTACACAGGCGCGGGACTACAGCTAAGCGATGCGTGCGACCGGGTAAGGCACAGCAGCGGAGGGTGTCGACCGTCCCTTTAACTCCGATCGGCACCATCTTGCTCGTATAGCGGGACGAGGAGCGCCTTAATCCCGTTTCGATGGCCTCGTTAAAATGCAATCGAACACTCCCACTGTTCGCCTCATTTCACGCTACCGCTCTCTCTCTCTATCGCTTCCTTGCTCATTTTTACTGCATTTCTCCGAAACGTCCATGCGAATACCAGCTTTCCCTTTCCCTTTCACTTCCCTTATATCGCGCCTGTCGTCCCATCTTTCCTCCGCAAGTCAAGACGGCTGCACTAACGTCACAAATGAGGCTTTTTTTTTTTTGCAGTCTCAGAGTATGCTGAACACGTTATAGCATTGCATTTCCTTCTTCCTTATTGGAAGTCACCTCGTTTGAAAGCGAACAGTAAGGAACGCTGCCACGATGAACGCTGCCAAGATGCTTCCTCCGTAAGTATTATTTATTATATTATTATTATTATTATTATTATTATTATTATTATTATTATTATTATTAGTAGTAGTAGTAGTAGTAGTAGTAGTAGTAGTAGTAGTAGTAGTAGTAGGAGGAGGAGGAGTAGTAGTAGTAGTAGTAGTAGTAGTAGTAGTAGTAGTAGTAGTAGTAGTAGCATTCATCGTCGGGATGTAGAGGGCGAAACATTCTCTTGTTGCCAAAACTTTCAATACGTAACGAGAAAATAACAATAGGGATAATTTAAGTGCGTTGCAGACTATGTACGTACGTCAGGCACGTAGGCAAGGGGAGGGCCCGGGGGGCCCGCCCCCCCCCCCCCGAAATTTTTCCAGCCTTCTATATTCCCAGGCAACTTTTTTTTTTGTTTTTGCCATGAAAAGACTTTCTTGCGAACAATTAGGCCTTGGGCCCCCCCCCCCCCCCCCCCCGAAAAAAAATCCTGGCTACGTGCCTGACGTACGTCGACCTTAAGCAGCGTACTTGATATGAAAATTGCGTGAAAAGCTATCCTTATAAAAATATGTATACACAAGCAATGCAGTCTGTATCATAAGCATGCGTCAGTCCGCAGTCCCCTATAAATAACAAAAAACAACATTGGATTGATGTAACGAGAATAAATAAGTAAACAGAACACTTTGTTTCTTTCACATTGTTTCGCGATTTTATATTTGTCTTCATTTCTTCCTTTTCTTTTTTATAACTCGAAAGTTTGCCTAACGGCATACGCAATTAAATTTATAAATTAAGGCCGGTTGCCGCAATATACATCAACAGTACTGTATGGTTGGATCCATAGAGCCATGAATCATAGTCCAGTGGTTGGTTTTCCAATGCAACACAGTTAAAAGTTAACCTCCTTGTATCGTCCCTTTCTTATAGGACCACTCTTTGCAATTCGGTGTGCTCATCTGAATAACAAGTTCACAAGGGATCGCATCTGCTGGCAAAGCGTCTTCCTTCAATGTGTACTTCAATCACTCCCTATACAAATATCGTGCGTAAGCATCACTGCGCTTGCGCTATATATATGCAGAAGCAGGATATGAGATAGGCAAAGGTGACTTGAAGAAGACCACGAAAGATATTGGTCGCTTCAATTTTGTCCCCCGAACACACACAATGCAGTTATGACGCATGTCATCCCTGCGTATAAGAAGAAAAAAAACAATAATAATTGCACGTCGCCGTTCGCAATATATGGTAGAAATTTTCCGCTTTCGCGCATTCGCGTTCGAAGACTGATTTTGAACGAAATCCATTGCCTCGGGGGACGCACAACAAAGGGAGAGAGGCAACTTCTTTTGTGAGAAAGAAAGAAAGAAAGAAAGAAAGAAAGAAAGAAAGAAAGAAAGAAAGAAAGAAAGGAAGAAAGAAAGAAAGAAAGAATAAAGAAAGAAAGAAAGAAAGGAAGAAGGAAAGAAAGAAAGAAAGAAAGAAAAAAAGAGAGGAAGAAAGAAAGAAAGGAAGAAAGAAAAAGAAAGGAAAGAAAGAAAGAAAGAAAGAAAGAAAGAAAGAAAGAAAGAAAGAAAGAAAGAAAGAAAGAAAGAAAGAAAGAAAGAAAGAAAGAAAGAAAGAAAGAAAGAAGTGTAAACAAACCTTGTAAAGCAATACGAAGGCGGTCGATAAATCCCGCCCCGCCACGGTGGTCTAGTGGTTATGGCGCTCGACTGCTGACCCAAAGGTCGCGGGATCGAATCCCGGCCGCGGTGGCTGCATTTTCGATGGAGGCGAAAATGTCTGAGGCCCGTGTACTTAGCTTTAGGTGCACGTTAAAGAACCCCAGGTGGTCGAAATTTCCGGAGCCCCCCCCACTACGGCGTCTCTCATAATCATGTCGTGGTTTTGGGACGTTAAACCCCAGATATTATTATAATCGATAAATCCCACCCAGTGCGCAGCCGCAGATTGGTTGGTTTCTGCAGTTCGATTAGAATGATGCCCTATACGTAGATATGTGGGAACAGGGTGCCCTTCCCACCACATTATTTTATGTCTAAGCTGGGCTATACAGCCAACGACCAATGTATCCGTCGAAGGCTGCGGGATGCGTTCTCGAAGTGATGGTTGTTTCTATATACCTTAAGCCCAGCTTGCGTACTTCGTGTAAACTGCGCGCGTATAGTCACACCGTCTTACAATGAACAGATCTTTGAGACGCAAGCCAAGGAAGTTTTTACTTCCCGTTTCAGCATCACTTTTCACAGAGCGCTATATATTTTAGAGCATGCCATTCCTAATCGATACCGTGGTTACGCGAAGATGAACGAGTATATATATGTTGGAAGTTTAAATGCAAAGAGCAGCCTTCCATAGCCAGCACTTAGGTATAGGCGGTCACAGACGCCCTATCAGGCATGGTTCATCAGTCACCACTGCACTCGGTTGCCACCTAAGGATAGACATGCTCCGTCCGCAAAACCGCGGCGCGCTTGTCAATCACCTGTGCAAGAGGCTCGTGCAAACTGGCTTCATTTCGAACCGTAAGTACTTTTTCTGAGCCAACGTAAATACCGCGCATATACAAAGCTAAAGATTCCTCATTACCGGAAATTGCGCACTCAAGACGGAGACGACCAAGTGAACCCAAAATTAACCCCGATTCCCAACCCAACCAAACAGGACTATGGGAAGCGACCCCGCTCAATAGCTCAGAACTAGAGGAAAAGCAGACTTTGGTCCAACGGGCTAGGGTGGCGGCTTCGACCAGTGACGTCCCGGACTAGGAATGTCTACCAGCTCGGTGGGGATAAGGGCTATCTATAGCATCACTTGCTTCAATAAAGGTTTCTGCTGCTGCTGCTGCTTCCGTCTTCTTTATTAAGCTTCAGTAGAAAGTGAGCGCTTGATGTGGTGCGTTCTTCTCTGTGTCTCGTCTTGAGTGCGCGCTTTCCGGTAATGAGGAAGCCGTACCAATTTGCCCAGTTTCCTGCTTTGTTAAAAGTACCCCGTTCCTACCTGAAATATGACCTTTGGCTAAGCACTATAGTGACAGAATCTGTGATGAAGTTTGCCAGGACGTTCAAGCTTTCAAGTTACAACCAGCGACACGGACATGTGTCTGTATGGGAACACCGTAAATCTGAAGCACTCGAAAAGTACTTGATGTCATGGAAATGCGCAAATGTGATTGGGTGGAACGTCTGCGAAAATTCTCTCTGGGTGGGACAGTGATGGCTGGAGACGGAGCTTGTGTATATTCTTATGGTATAGCCGATTATAAAGAGGTTAGCTTGTCGCGCCGTTCTGTTAAATTCTCAGCACTGTCATCTCCCCGCATTCTCTCTGGAGTACTTGAAACCGTCCGTGTGACATAAGTCAGGTACGAACAAGATCGATTCTAAAGGCGAACACTGACCACAAGGAGCACAGCAGTGGTAATGCCTTAGACTCCCTTGCACACGCGAGTTTCGCTGACTGTATCAACCAGAAAACAACCCAGCAGGAACGCTAGTGTTATAATATATATATCGTGATCGGTGTTTGCCTCGACCAGAATGTAGTTGTGCCCAGCCGTTTAGGGTAATGCGAGGGAAACCAATATCATGGAACGGTTCTTCCTCCAGAAGAAGAACCTGGAAAGGAAAAAAGAACAGCACTGAAACACAATACACGAAGTGGCACATTTTATATATCGGTTTTATATGAGCTGCTGTAGGCAAGGCGTTACGTTTTCCGTTTGCATTTAAAACAAAAAATTCTAGAGCCCTTCCTCGAACGCGACAATGGGGGCAAGCGAAGCTTGAAGTTTGCGTGACTGGCCTACTTTTTCTTTCTTTCTTTCTTTCTTTCTTTCTTTCTTTCTTTCTTTCTTTCTTTCTTTCTTTCTTTCTTTCTTTCTTTCTTTCTTTCTTTCTTTCTTTCTTTCTTTCTTTCTTTCTTTTTCTTTCTTTTTCTTTCCCTCCTTCTGTTCTTTCTTTCTTTCTCTCTTCCTTTCTTTCTTTCTTTCTTTCTTCCTTTCTTTCCTTCTATCCTTTCTTTCTTTCCCTCCTTCTATCCTTTCTTTCTTTCCTTCCTTCCCACCTTCTGTCCTTTCTTTCTTTCTTTCTTTCTTTCTTTCTTTCTTTCTTTCTTTCTTTCTCTTTCTTTCTTTCTTTCTTTCTTTCTTTCTTTCTTTCTTTCCTTCTTCCTTCCCCCTTCTTTCCTTTCCTTTCTTTCTTCTCCTTTCTTTCCTTCTTTCTTTCTTTCTTTCTTTCTTTTCTTTCTTTCTTTCTTTCTTTCTTTCTTTCTTTCTTTCTTTCCTTCTTTGTTTCTTTCTGTCTTTCCCTCCTTCTATCCTTTCTTTCTTTCCCTCCTTCTATCCTTTCTTTCTCATTGCGCAATGCTTCCTCTTAACTGTTTCCTTCCTCCATGCGGGAACTGCACCTTCATCCATGTGCTCAGCAGTGCAACGCCGCAGTTGCTACGCAACAACGACGGTGTTGTGATCGTGCCTGCCTTTCTCGGAGTGGACGAGGGGAGCTTCGGAGTTCGGACATCGGAGCGGAGATGCACAGATGTGCTCTCCTCTGCTGTGGCGGCCACGCGCGGAAGCGACGACGAACACGTGCTACCCCGCCCTCTTTCGAGCGGCCGACGCCGCCGGTTCTTAGAAGACGGACAGCTTCGAGGGAGAAGCCTGGTGTGTGAACCGCGTGGCCACGGCGAGATCAGAGGGGTGGGCGCCGCGTCCAACCCGGCGCTGCTTGGACGGCATCGCACAAGAGTTACGAGCTTCCTTGCCCCCTCGCGAGTGGCCGCTTGCGGCCTGAATATCTCGTTGTGCTACGCGAATCTCGTTGTACGCGAATCTCGTTGTACAGTCTCGTTGTACATTCCGTCTCGTTGGACATTCCGTCTCGGTTGGACATTCCGTCTCGGTTGGACATTCAGTCTCGTTGGACATTCAGTCTCGGTTGGACATTCCGTCTCGGTTGGACATTCCGTCTCGTTGGACATTCCGTCTCGGTCACAAATTTCGCTTTTCCGTTTGGCAGTGTCCAGCGTTACGTCTAGACGTAACGATAGGAGCCGTTATGCAGTTACATCTGAACGCCCCAGTGACAAGGGCACACCACGGAGGCTGGCACGGACGGGCGCCTGCCCCGAAGGGGAAGGCGCGCGGGCTAAACAGCGCGTTGCCGCGACAGCGGCCAGTAGCGCGTGACGGAGACCCTGCCAACCGGCCATTGAGCGTTAGCGAAATGGCCGCACTCGCGAAGCGAGGGCGAAGCCACGATTAGTTTTCCGCGCCCGAAGGGTGCAGAGGGCCTTCACTGAGCAAGAGGAAAATAATGTACTCTATATCTTAACCCAATGAATGAGTTATCTGAGAAATTTTAAACTAGGGCGCGTTTATCTCATCTAAATTGGACATTCCGTCCCGTTGGACATTCAGTCTCGTTGGGCGTTCCGTCTCGGTTGGACGTTCCGTCTCGGTTGGACATTCCGTCTAGATTGGACATTCAGTCTCGTTGGACATTCAGGCTCGGAATCGCGAGAGGCCACGACCATTAGAGGAGGAGGGCAACTTGGAGGAAGGAGGACTGCAGTCACGGAGTCGGTCACTCGTGGCTTGGACTCGACAGTCACCAGTCGGCATTTGAAGATGTTCTGTATATATATGTAAATACAGTTGATTTTATAGATCACATGGTTCCTGAATGCCGGCCCCCACGCTCAAAGGTCTCCTTACCCGTTGTGGTGGCCTCGGCACCCCAGCTCCCGGTCTCCCAGTCGCGACAACGGTCATGCGTTCACATCCAGGCAAGTATGAAATGTGGCCACGTGAAATTACAAGTGACCTCGATAAAAGATCGGAATGCCATGTATGAAACGGTTGATCGCCGACAAGCACACGTTGGAGCGAGCATCAGTCAAAGAAAAACGGCGCATACCAACGCGCACGGGATCGGTGCACCTAGAACGACCGCGTTTCTGTGCGCTCGCCGGCGCCGGGTTTTACGCGTACGGCAGCGCCATCGAAATCTGCGAGTCATAACAAGCTTCGTTTCGCAACGCATGAAACGCTTCGAAACGCATGACACGGAGTGGCACATTCCATGTCTCAGTTTTACATGAGTTGCGGTTGGCAAGGTATTATGTTTTCGGTTTGCACTTAGAAAAGAAAAGGGACAAAAGATTTAGAGTATTATATATCCGACCACGAGAGAGTGGCTAGCTGTCCTTATGCGTGACTACGAGACACTAATTTTCATCATCTGTCCGCATTTGGAGCGTGTTTAGAAAAAAAAAATTGCACTGACTTAGCTCGGCTATGCCAGGATATACGTAGCGTTAGCAAAGGTTCAGCTGATTATTCTTAGCTTTCCAGACTGTCTAGGATTATATTAGCCTTATTCTGTTCATTCTTCGTACGCTGAACCGCTAATTCCCAGGCAACAACTTCAAGGTCCGATGAGATAAGCTTCTCGGCTCTTTTGCGCCGTTGAGCATCTTTTGCGCTCTCCTTCTCCATGGCGTTACCCACCTGCTAACGCCAGTCAGAGGCGCTATAATATCAAGCGGCTCCAGCGCAGTGTCAGACGGCGACTGCACAGCGAAGGCGAATAGCTGCGTTCGCGCCGGCGCCAGTGTGTCTGCCATGACTACGACGTCACTCCTCTCGAATGCGCAGACCAGCAACGGCAAGTCGCGCGCGGTGGGGGCGGAGAGCGCGTGAGATGCCGGCTCCGGTGAGCCAGCTGTGTGACATCACTGATCCTCGCGTATGCGCAGCACGGCTCATGCGGATCCACGCGAAATTGGCTCCGGCTACGCAAGTGTAGCTAACGCTACAAAAGAATTACAAAGTGGATTGTGATTCAATCATCCGCAGCAGGTCGCGCGCCCACGTGCCCGAACTGCTCACTTCTCCGCGTCGTTCATCCCCCGAACTTCCAAAGGCTGGAACGGCCTTCCTGTTGACATTGCCGCGGCATCACATGCCCATCACTGTTTCAGCAGCGTATAAGTAATCAAATATGAAATATCCATGTGAGAAGTTGTAACCCACCCCTTGTAATGCTTCCTTCGGGAAGCCCTTAAGGTTAATAAACTGCACTGAACTGAACTGAATGAAAACATGCCAAATTGATTATCGTCTTGTGTGAGATAAGGAAGCCATAAAAGCGTTTCGTGACTTTCTTTTTTCGTAATTTTATTTTTAACCGTGACAGTAGTATGTGCTGCGATCTCGAGGGGGCGCCCGGAAGCGTACGCTATACCTACGCGCCTACTCTACTATACGTCGCACTTTGCAAACTGCGCTATGTTAGGGTTAGTACTACCACGAGGCGCATCTCGACAACGTTTCCTCTTGCTGTCATGGAACGTTTAAGAAAAGCTCCAGCGCCTCATATCGCTGCCTCGCAAGGAAAAGGGCACACTCACATGACGACGATGTTGACATTGCAGCAAGCTACCACCGAAACATCAAAACGAACCGTCGATCAAAATTAACGATAAAATACGACCGCTGCCTCGCTCTCCGTTTGAGATGGGTCTGTAAAGAAGGTATAGGCTATAACTTGCATTCCTTGAAGTACGCACCGATTAGAAGCATCAAGAGCAAATTGCAACCGAAGCGAGGATCAGGGATGCTGCCATGTTGCCGGAAATCGTCACGCTCACTTCCGGGCGACAAGCGATTTTTTCTAGTTTCCCAGAAAGCTGCGACAAGCGACGGCGACGGATGGCCCTCCACGACAGCAAATCCTGTCGCTCGTCACCGTCGCTCGAAAATACGCACCGTATACGCACCGGGCCTTAAGAAGACAAGATTGTGGCGCTGTGTCAGAAAGCGCTGTCACGGGTGGAAGCCATTCAAATACAACAGCCTTGCCCTTGGTACGAGTTATAAGCACTTGGATGACGGTCTTCCTTTAGCACACAATATCCTGGGACGATGGCCATGCGCTTCTGATATGCACAAGACCGCTGAAGCGCTGTTCTGTTTATTGAGGTGCACATGCCAATATGACCGCTTGTGATGAACGGAACGAATAACGCGCATTGTCTGTGTCCCCGGACAAGCTGTGAGCTTATCTTCTTCGCATATTTCGGTTCCCCTAGGAGGATTACAAACATTTTTTATCGTTTTGGGTACAGCCAACTGGGATCTGCCTGGCTAACATCCCAAATTCCCCCCTATCTATCTATCTATCTATCTATCTATCTATCTATCTATCTATCTATCTATCTATCTATCTATCTATCTATCTATCTATCTATCTATCTATCTATCTATCTATCTATCTATCTATCTATCTATCTATCTATCTATCTATCTATCTAGCAGCAGTAGTAGTAGTACAACTACTACTACTATTGCTATTACTACTACTACTACTACTACTACTACTACTACTACTACTGCTACTACGAGTACTACTAATCATAATAATAATAAATTCTAGGGTGTTACTTGTCGAAGCCCGCATTAAGAAGGAAAGAAAGAACACAAAACATTGCACAACCATCAGCCATTCTCGTCATTCGAGAGATGTTGTATATGACCCACAGTCGGCGTCGTCTTCGAAACGCTCTTTCCACTCTCTCGGTCGTCGCGTGTGTCTGAGCGTGGCCCGTATATAAAAGGAGGCACGGAGCACATATATACAGGCGCTGACAGCGTTCTCCTCGCAAACAAAACTCTGCGTGGGACACGAGGCGCGCGTGTCTGAGCACTCAATGGCGGCGGCGGCACATCCCGCGGGCATTTCTCTGTTGTCTCGGCGAGCCGCCGACGAGCACGCACGCGACGACGAGATGAGGAAAAGAATGAGCCCGAGGATGAGAGAGACCGAGGCCCGCTCAGTGATGCATACACGTTGCTGCCGGAACGGCGCTCTCACTCGCTCGCTCGCTCGCTCGCGAGCCCATTTTGTTTCTTTCTCAACCGCTTCTATTTTTCCGCTATTTTTGTTTGTTCGTCTTTATTTATTTTTTTGTGACGGGCTTTGTAACGCATCGTATATATTTTCTCTTGCCCCCGTTTCGAAATATTCTTGTACCTCACATAGCGTCCCCGGATTCCTAAGTGTGCGAAAAAAAAAAACAAACAAACTAAACTACAGGACAAATGAAGCACAGAGACAGAGAATTTAGAGAAATTCCTAATCACGCAGGGAGAAGTAACAACACTGAGAATGTATGAGATTGGCGAGCGAGGAGGCCGAAATAAACGCACAGAGATGCAAGCAATAATTTCAAACCAGGGGGACTGTGAGCGCAGAAGGATGGAAAACGAAAAGATTGGGAAAGAAAAGAAAGCGGCAGTTGTCGAAAGGGAGAAATGAATTGGCGAATGAGTCTTCGTCGTCTCCGTCGCATGGTGCGACGCGCGGAGCCAATGCACAGAAGCGCTTCGTTCAGCGCTGGAGTGTGAGGTGTACGTGAAAGCGAACGTTTCAAAATTTGTGCACAAGAGAACGTATATATGTATAGTAAAACGGAGAAATTGAAGACAGTAGAGCGAGGGTGATTCCTAAAGAAACACAAAATGTACGAACACAAAAAAGTAAGAAGGAAGCGTTAGGAGGAGATGTATACAAGGAACTGAAAGAATGGAACGAACAGAAAGCTAGAAACGACAAAATAAAACGGGACCCCGACGAGGCTGACGAACCTATAGATCGGCACGGCGCTCCAACGTCATCGGCGTCACCGCCGACGCTTGCCGTTCGCGTGCGCGCGGTAGCGCGCGAGGGCGCTTGCTTCGACAAAGTACAAGCGCTCACAAGAAGACAGTAGCAAGCGGCGGTTGCCTCCAAGACCGTACATTGCTGCTGGTGGCTGCACGGGCGCCTTCCTTTTGCTGCTTTATGCCGCAAGGAACGCTAGGATCACGCCCGAGCGCTCGCTTATCATGCAGCGAGCGGAGCTCGCCGCCGACGGCGGGCTGCGCGTGCGTGTGTGGCAACGAAGAAAACCCCCGCGAGGAATAAAAAGAAGGAACGGAAGCTGAGGAGGATGAAGAGACGCGGGATGCGGCGGCTGCCTGTGTCGTCGTTGCCGATGCTGCGCGAGCGCACTGCCTCCGTCGCCGCCGTCTCCTCTCCACGTGGTAGCGAGACTGCATTGCGCTGTTGTTGATGCTGCTGCCGACGGCGCAGCGACGCTTCTTTCTCCGTCATCTTCCGCGGTCCTTTATCTTCCCCGTTCGCCCGAGGCCATGGTTGGGTCGTGCGCCGATGCGATCGTATATAGTATGCGCTTGCACGTGTTATACATACATAAAACGGCGGAGAGATCTTCGCTCTTGTTACGTGTAGGTTTACGTAGAAGCCGCTGCCCTTGCCGCGCCAAGCTGCCATCTTTTGCCGCGATGTGTATATAGCCACGAGAGCTATGTAGGCTGGTGCCCCGGAACCTCACCCACCCCTTCCTTCCTTTCCGTATCTTGCGCTGCTGTGTTCGTGGTAGTTGCGCGGTGTTCTCTCTTCGACCAATGTTTTTTTTTTTTTTTTTTCGTTCTTTGAACTTAACCGCTTTATGCTCCGCTTTCTTTGACGAGGAGCGCGCTTTATCGAGCGCTGCACTGTGCTGTTGGAAAACGGGTTGTTTGATCGTTACGTAATTTGCTGATATTGTGCCCGCTTATAAATGTGAGTGCTCGTTAGTGAGCTCGTAAGTTTCGGCTTTTCTTCACGTTTTCGTGAAGGAAAGTATGTCTGGAAACAACCGCTGTTAATATCCAGGTGATCATACTTCTCGCTCGCTGCTCGGTGTTTTTTTTTTTTTTTTTTTGAATAATCGTGGTTGTTTTCTCCGCGGTAGTCAGACGAGAATCAGTGAGGGCGTGCGTTTACTGCCTTTAAGCTCGTATAGTGCTCTACATGTATGTCCGCGCGATTGTCGTCGTCAGGAAAGTTGAATAGAGGAGAGATGTTGCTTGTGTGAGACACGGTACGCTCTTAATCAGACTCCGGGTAAAGTGACAGCTATAACCAGAAAACTAGGAGAGAAGAGAGAGAAAAATCAAAGAAAGGCAGTGACGGGAACCAGTTTCGCCCAGTTTGCCAGTTCGCTACGAGCGGAAGTTGAGATAATCGGTTGCATTTTCCATTGGCCAGCTTGTCTACCGTACGAATCTCTATCGCCTTCATCCGTAGGAAAAGCTATAGTTTAGGAATGCTGGCAATTAAGCTTTCTTGTATGTTATAATGCGTTGCTGTTCGACGCAGAAAACAGCGTGTTTAGACAGAAGAGCAGTGCACAGCGCTGTGTCATTCTTCTGTATTTTTCTTTTCGTCCGGTCATTCCAGGTCTGCATGCAGTGAAGTAAGCAAGGACATTCGTTCATTTATCCCAAGCTCATTCATTGATGGAGAACAAGAACACACGCTCCACAGTGTCGTGATATTATAAAGTTGTAGCATTCTGGAATTGAAGTATACTGCCGCAAACACATAGGCAGCGTTATGACAAGCCGACACCTTACGTGCGACATCTAATGCACCTAATATGGTAACGCTATGCATATTGCTACATACTTTGCTACAAGTCAGCAAGAACTTCAACCCGCAGGGCTGCGTACCGCAGAGAAACGAGCCAGGACGGTATCGCACCGCAACAGCTGCGGTATACAGGTGCACACGCCTGTAACCCCACGCGGTTCGCGGGCGAGATAAACGTGCAACACGAGCCCGGTCCCTGCGGTCCAAGCCGCAACGCACGTGCCGCGGTATCGAACCACAGAGGCGCCGTGTACAGCCAAACCCGCTGTTGCACCGCTTATACAGGCCCAGGAAAGAGAGCCTCGGGGGAATCGAACCCCCGGTTTATAGCGCCGAGCGCTGGGCGCGCGCACAGGCGCACCAGATGCTGCCGACGCGCTGCTGTATACTGCACACGCGCATCGCTCCTGGCCGCGTCACACCTGGTTTTAGGGCCGCGAGCGGGCGTGCGCGCTGCAGACCGACGCGCGCACACCCTGGCTGAGAAGCGGTGTCTCCCGGTCCCCATGGAAATGAGGGCCGCGCCGCCGATTTGCATCGCGGGAGCCCGCTGATTTGCATCTGGGCCGATCGTGCGGGCGTCCGCGCGATGCCACGGCTAGGAGCGGCGCGGGGCCCGCGGCGACCACGACCGTCGCACCTTCGCGCGCTCTCTTTTACATCTCTTTTCCACGCTCGTCGAGGCAGACCCCGACAGCAGCGGTAGCGCGGTCAGGGGAGGCTCGCCGGTGCGAAAGCGCGCTGAACCGCGTGTCCCCGGCGGCGTCGCCGGGCGCGTCCAGCGCGGTCCCCCGCGACAACGTAATCTCTACACATTATGCAGCGGCCGAGCGCTGTTTCACGCGCGGCGCGCGTCCTTCTATGCGCTGCGGTGCGGCTCCGCGCGCCCGCGGAATACTATATAAGCGCTCCATCCTCCAGCGCTGGCTCCTTGCTCGCTTGCCTCGCGTCGGCCCCCGGGCACGCATCCATATGGATGCAGTGCGGGAGCAAGCGCTCGAGCGTCCGGGAGAAGGCGGCGGTGGCTCGGGCCGGGGTGAAGGGGGAGATAGACGACAAAATGGTCTTCAACGCCTCCGCCCCACCGATGTCTGTTTGCGAGTGCTTGCGTGTTATGAGGACCCGTGCAGTGCCGGTGCGTTTCGTTGCTGTGCGTGCGTTATCCTTATAGGCCATGATTCTTGCTGGCCCTGCCACGACAACGTGTTGTCGAACGTCACCGGCCGATGGGGTGGCGGGCGGCTTCCCCCGCCGTTCCGCGCAGCTTTTGCACAACTACTACATAAAGTTCCAGTGTACGCCTCTGCTCGCTCTTCGACAGTCCCTCCCTTTGTCATTTTATCTGTATGACGACCTTCAACACCAGTAAGTGACATGAGGCGTCCGATGAGACCCCAGTCCAGAAGGGGTGGTGGTAGAATCAATGCGTAAAGAAGCGGGTGAGGGGGACTGACGATAGCGTGTCCCTTGTCCGGACATGGCCTTCCTCCTCTCCACTCGACAGGGCCTGAACCGTGTTCCGATGCGTGTCGAACAATGGGTGAACACGGGGGCGAACGCCAAGAGACGACGTCATCTCCTGCTTGCATCCTTGTCAGAGCCTGCCACGCGTGTCCGTTTTGTATAACGTATAATACGAGGAGCTTGCGCAACTAATCGCGCAGCACACACGGCGTGCTTCAGCTTCAGAATAGATGGTTCCGGACCACGTTTTTCGAACACCTCTACGCAATCGCATTGATTATAGCGGGCCGCTGTTTGCGCACACTTCGTGTTCTTCCGCGGTGTCGGGTTCCTGCCGCTCAGAAGGAGATGACGTGATACGAGAAAATGAAATAGTGAAAGGGAAAGCTATTGAGTTAACCCGATTTATACGCGATCGAATAAACTCCCCTGAATAGAGAAAAGGTCCTGCCAGCCACGCTGCTTATACGCGAACTATCACGCTTTCGATGCGCGACGTGTGCGCGCCCGTCTCATCACACGGAAGTCTGCAGCCTCCAATGCGGGGTGTGGACGCGGGTGAATGCGACGTGAGGCACAAAACAGCTGATTAGAATATGAATGGCGCCGTGTAACGAGTCTATCAACCTGCCCGGATACAGGGAGAATGGGAGAGGCCGCGCTATTAATGAGCGTGTCGGGCGTGAAATGGGCTTGCACACGGTGGACGCGGTGCGAAACTGTATAGCGCCCAGGAACAAGTTGCGCGACAATGGGAGAAAGCAGGTCGCGATTACAGGTGTTTGAAGAGTCGTTATCTCGTGTGTTGGGCAGAGCGCCGCTGATTCGATTTTGGTTGCAGGGAGGCAGTTAGCGGAGGCGCTGCAGCGAGGTGAAGTATATATGTCTGGTGTTAGCGAGGGCAAGCTGCTGAATTCATTACGCTGATTGTTAGGAAGTTGGGGATGCGAAGGGGACTGCGATACTGTAGCCTTGCGTGTTTGCTCAGAATAACGACAGTGCTGGGATACCGAAAACAAAAGTCCGTTTTTGTCATTCAAAGCGAGAATATTCGCCGGGAAGGTTACTGATAGGGTTGAACAGTAGCGTGAAGTAGCGTGTTTCATGACAACACGAACCGTTACCAACGTGTTCAATGTTAATTCTATGTATCGTGCTTCAATTCGACCTATAGACTGCCACGGTGTTAAGTGAAGACCGCCGTTAGTACACATTGTTTTTGAACTGAAGTAACGATGTTTAAGTGATGGAGAGAGAGTGAGAAACACTTACTTGTAGTAAACCGGGGCACATTAGTTGTAGGAATGCGTAGGAAATCGGAGCTATCGGTTTCATTCGTTCGGAATATTGTGAAGGTATATATATGCCTTCTGTGCTTTTATCGCGTCATTTTCGTGACAATAGGGCCACATTTTGCCTGGTAGCTGCTGTGTAACGCTGGTGGGAAGAATGAGTCGTGTGTCCTGACACCTTTCCTACAAGGTAAAAAAAAAAAAAGAAACATATATACAGCTGTCTCTTCTGAGACGTACAGTACAGAGTGTCTCGGAATATGATAGTAATGCAGGCCACGTTGTCGATTGTCATGCACTTCAATGAGCCGGCTAGTTTATTCCAAAAAGAAAATGACACAAGGAGGTTTTCTCCCCTCAAAGCATCTCACTGCGGCGAAGCCAGCTCTGACGAAACAATCGTTATGGAAATACAGAGTTTTTTAAAGAAAATAGTTTTCTTTTTTTTTATGTAAAAGTCCTATCGCAGTAAGGCACACGTCGTCTACGTCGAGGCGGAAATACTTTGCCGCAGCTAAAATGACAATGATGGGAACACATAACAGAATCTCGCGAATTAATTATTTTTTAATTATTGACTTGAGGGCAATCATTTATATCAGAAAGTTGTAGTGCGGGTCAATTTATACCATACCTATTTTTTTTAGAAACCAAGAAATTGTACGTAATTCGAGATATTTATCATCGAATTTTAGGGCGATATCGAAACTGATCGCGCCCTGTGCGCACGAAACGCGACCACTCCGTTACGTTAGACCGGAACTACACGTGACAAGGAAGTGACGAAATTTCAGGGAAGGCACGTCGCGGTCGTATCTTTTCGCGAAAAGCGGCAAGTCATCTCACTTGCGAAATCGCATCCCTTTACCTCTGCGTGTGGTGTTTGGTGCCTATCTGTTTTTTTTTTTTTTCGAGCTGTGCGCTAGAAAACAACAATATCAGTCTTACTTCTTTCTCTTTGAAGCATAAAACTCAGGGTCAGCCAATGCGGCTCTTCTTGTAGACAGGTCAAATAGTTTTTCACGCCTGTTCAGAAACCGATACAGGCCGCACATCGCACCCAAAGTCTTACTTATTATCATGTATTATTATATTATATTTACTGCACGTATGTCCCAAAATCTATGACATGTTGACTGTTATGCTGCCCATATGTGCGGAATCAATTCAATGTTGACAAGACACATTATTAATTGCCTTCCGGACATTTTCTTTTACGCAACAATGGTGTTGTTTGATATGTGTGCGTGTGTTTTTACATATGTGGGCTCGTGTGTTTATTTTTCGTGTACTACTGACTCAAGAGGTAAGCAGTAGCCGGGGAATTATTTGTGCGTCAATATATTGTTTTACATCATATCAATAATTTAAAAAAAAGCTGTCTACTCGTGTATTTCAGAATGCTTGCTGATTTCACTCACCTGATCCTGCTTCGGTTTAGATATTGTCCTTAAAATTCTATCTCGAATTACGTGCAACTTTCGTGATTTCTAAAAAAAAATGGGTATGCCGTAAATTAGCACGCACTACAACTTTCTAATATATAAATGACTGCCCTCAATAAATAATTAGAAAGTTAATTAACAAGTTCTAGTTGGTCAGTCGCGTCAATGTCATTTTAGCAGCAGCGAAGTATTCCCGCCTCGACATAAAGTTCATCAACGAAAATGAGTCCAGGAGCTCGGCTGTCACGGAATTCTCATGAAAACTCTATATACACCACGGAGAAAGAATACTATGTGGGATAATCCTGGTATATCTCTCTTGAAGCGTCTGACGACCGTAGATCATTTACAAGTAATGTCCTTTAAAACAAGAGTGTGGCCATTTAGTGCTTCGTTAAGAAGGCCGCTAGCCATCATTTACGATAGATAGATAGATAGATAGATAGATAGATAGATAGATAGATAGATAGATAGATAGATAGATAGATAGATAGATAGATAGATAGATAGATAGATAGATAGATAGATAGATAGATAGATAGATAGATAGATAGATAGATAGATAGATAGATAATGTCGTGTGTTTTGTGACTTCGGGCTTCTGCAGTACAACATGCAAAATATGCAATGAACAAAGCGGGCTCCCATCACGCGTCCCTCACAGTGCGTTTAAAGAGCTGGAGAAAGGCTGCGATATTTGATCGTACTGCTTAGGCAATATACCTATATATACTCGACAACGTTCACACGTGTACTTTAATGGCGCTGACGCACGTTTTTACGGCCGCGCCAGCACGCGCGCGCCCGCACGGTGGCGCACAAAACCGAACATATATTCAGACAAGCAGTCGGGACAAAAATCATACACCATACGAGAAAGCTTCAGCTATAGTCGGAACAGCACCTCCTATTAGCATTCAAATAGAAGCCGTCACCGACGACCTAACGATATGCCTGAGCGCGAAAAGAAAAGACGGAGTGCAGGAGGGAGCTACACGGAGGGTGCCACGGAGGACAGGGGCGTTGGGTGGCTGTAATTGCCAGCGATAAATACCGGGTACAAAACATTAGCGTCCACCACGCCCGCTTTCCCTCCTCGCTTCTGGCCCTTGTAAAAGTTGCCCGGAGCAGTTATACATTACACCGGTGGCGGGGAGAGAGCACGGCGGGGAAGACTTCGTGCGCGTCACGGGCGCGTCAAGAACAGCCGGCCGCGGGGACGCTGAAAAGCGAGGGATGCCGTCGTGGGCGCCGCGTTGTCGGCCGTATGTATACGTGCGCAAACCCGAAACGGGAGGCTCGAGCGCGTAGGCAGTGGCCATTGTGCGGCTGCCGCGGCGAGACCATTACAACGGTGTTCTACAACGACGCGCGGCGAGCAACAGCAACAACAGCCGGGCACGAGGGCTAATCAGAGAGCCGAGTGTCTGTATGCGCGTGTCACGCGCGCGGCGCATTTATCGGCTTGTCCCCCGCGCGTCGTTCGGCTCCCCTTTCCCGCGTGCAGAGAACGATGGCGCAGTGGTTGCAGCAGCCGGCGCAGGAATCGCCTGTCAACGACAGCGAGGAGGCAATAAATTGCCGGCGCTTCTCCGCCAAGACCTGCCGCGGCTGCGATCGCTGTCTCTCGGTGTAGAGACGCGCGCGGCGGCGTGCAAGCGAGCGATCTGGCTGCGACAGGCGCGAGAGAGGATGCTGCAGTCCGCGCCGGGGAACGGCGAGCTCGATCGCGACCCCGGCCAAGCCGCGTCGCCGCAGATAAGCGAGTCCTGCAGAGAGCGATGTCCCCTTCGTGAGGGAACGAACGTGCGCCCCCAGCGATTCTCGCTGTACATAGCTGACGTCACCCCGAAGCGCGCGAGCGTTGTGCAGGAAGTCATCTTTAAATGACCGCCATTGTACAATGTGCGCGCGAACGCGGGCGTCGTCAGCGCGGGCACGTGCTGCCTGAAAGCGGATCGCGCTCGAGGGAGGAAAGAGAGGTGGGTGGGTGGGTTGCGACGTCTAAATTACACAGCCCCTATAGCAGCCAGCGAGCGGCACCCGCGACAGGGGACGCGCGCGACGCGATCCGGACTCGAAACTTGCTGCAACCGCGTGCGGCATTGGGAGGGGTTGGGGAGATACCGCTTCTGCGGGGCCTGCAGCAGCCAACGGTCGGCGCGGCAGACCGGCGGCCGCTCGACGGTCGACAGTGCCACGCTACTCGCACAGGCGTTCTTTGCTTCCTTCCTTCCTTCCTTCCCGCCTGCCTGTATACTTCGAAACGGCAAGCGAGCGATAGCGAGCCGCACGCGGCCGCTGTCGTCTGATGCCGGCTAATCCCCTCGGCGACCCCTCGCTTTCGGCGGTGCCGGGCAAAAGGAACGCGCTCCAAGCTAGTTACACTTGCTACTGCAACAGCAGCAGCAGGAAACGCGTGCACGGCCGTACGCAGGACCTCGCACGCTTGTGTGTGCGCTCTTTCGCGTCGCATGTACGTACAGAGAGTGGAGGGCGTAGCGAAGCGAAAGCCACACCGGGCGGGTCCTGGAACGTCGCTTCTGCCAGGCAGGAGCTCCTTTTGATTATGTTACTCTGTCTTTCTCGCTGTCTCCGGTGCAGTCTAAGCAGGTCGCGTGCCGTCGCGATGTGCGTGTTCTTTCTTTCTTTTTTTTTTTTTCGTCGTTCTCTTGCAGAAGGATCAGCGTCCGTGCGCACGTTCGAGAACGTGATGCCGCGAGGACCGCACCGCCACTGTGTACCGCTCGCTGTCAGCCGGCGACGTTTGGGGAGCGCACGGACGTCTGCCGAGGATTAGGGACCTGACGCCGACGGTAGCGGCGACACTTCACGCGATCGTGTCCCCCGTATCTCCGCGCGAACGTTGGTTCCCTGCAGGAAATTGAAAGGGGTCGCGGAACTTGAAGCCCCCCAGTGGGAAATAAGTGTTTGAGTCGGCATGGTCAATGGGACACTGTTTAAACTGCCACGGCTCTGCCTCTCACTCACTCATACGAATGTGCTCGTATAGTTTGTAGAGAGATTTTCGTTATGGGCGCTGCAAAATGGCTCTCACTTCTCACTGCGTCATACGAGAACAGTGTTGTTTATGCTAAGACAGAAGCTACGTTTCAAAGCTCTTGTGACGGATGCAGCAGTTCCCTTTAAGTATAAGATACGAACAACATGCCCGATTGGCTTCACCTGTGTAGAGCGTTGAACAGAAGAGGTATGTATACCATCGCAAATTATTAGAAAATTATTTGCTATGATGATCCTTGTCTGAAGAAATGGCTTCGCTCTACGCCATCAGCTAATTTTTTTTTTTGTGATGACCTTGACCAGACATCCGCAAATCTGCGAGCCAAGAGCAACATTTTAAATCTTGGTTTCAATGAGTAATTGCCTGTGCAGAAAGCTATAGGTAAAAATTGCATAACGAGTATATTTTGAACGCATATTTTGTTCTACGGCCGCTAAAAAGCTTGCCATACACATACATAGGCTTTTCAAAAGAAAAAAGAAAACGTGCAACTACACTATAAAATGAAGCTTAGAATAACAGAGAGCTGAGCTAGTTGGTAAGTATTCATTCTAAAAAGACAGGGCGTGCAAACAAGGACACAAGAAAGAAGTCAGGACACCACAAACGCCGACTAACAACTGAAGAGACGCACAACGGCTGAAAAGAAAGAAGGCACGAAAACTTATCTGCGCATGCCCATGCAACAGGCGAACCTATCAATCCTGCACGCGTGGCGGTCTACGTTGAAGATAACTGTTAAGGCATTTGATTTCATCTTTATGCAAGTTAATCGACGGTTGGCTCACGCATGCGTTACCACTATTCTCGATATGCCATGCTTCTATCATCAGGCGCGTTTCTTCATTTCTATGACGGTACAACACTGCGCATTCATCGAATTTTGGCGTGCACTTACAATCTCGGCAATGTAAAGATAGATTAGAAGGTGAGCCTCCTGTTAGCGATCTCTTATGTTCCAACAATCTCTGGTTTATGCACCGGCCCGTTTGTCCTACGTAGAAGCGACCGCAGCTGAAAGGGATCTTATACACCACACTCGTACGGCAATCAGTGAATTTGTTGGTGTGTTTTACGAAACAAATATCGGTCCGCTTCTTGTCTTTTACTCGCTCATTCTTCCTCTGCACAGCGGCGCAAATCTTACCTAGCTTATTGGCAGCCGTGAAAACAACATTAACGCCGTATCTACTTCCTACTTTCTTTAGCCTGTGAGACACGCAATGAATGTACGGTATACCTACGACACGTTTCTTCTTATCGCTTTCTGCAACCATGCTCGGACTTAACACAATAGACTTCTTTAAACGTTCAGCGACCGTGGCCACTGCATCACGAGGATACCCTACATCTAAAAGACGCGTAACCTGTGCGTTAAAGCTATCACTCATTTTGTGCTCACACGACTTGGTGAGGGCTGATTTAAGGCAAGACATGGCGATGGCCAGAACTCAGGCCAGTAATTTCAGATAAGGAAGGGTTTTTTGTAATTATGCCGGACAGTTTGTTCTCAGAAAAAGCATTAACAGCCATAGAAAAGAATTTTAGGACGGTAAAACTTAAGCCATCGGTAGTCAGGCAACGTGCTGTCGACCTTTTGTTAAGGCATAATCTTGAGAGAATAGCTTGTAATGTCAAGAAGGCTAAATCACTTACTTTAGAATTGTTTTTTTCAGCCAAAACACATAAGAACGAGATCCCATTTCGAGCAATCGTTTCAGAGCAAGGCACCTGGCAAGTCGCTGTATCTAGTTATTTGCAGAACTGCTTAACCTCTTTGAGTTTTTCAGACCCTTTTCGTATGCGTAATTCTCAGGCACTAGTTCAGTTCCTCTCTGAGGAGAACCCCGGCTGTTGTAAGGCTTTTAGTATGGATATTGAAGACCTGTATTATTCTTTGCCGCATGAGGACTTGTTAAAATGCGTTAATGATTGTATTAACGAACAAGCGCACCAGACGATTTTCACCGATAAATGTGGTGTTTCTACCGGGGCATTTCTAGAAATCCTTTCCATGTATTTAAAGTCGACGCTTGTAGGTTGGAAGGAAGGCGTTTATGTGCAGAAATCAGGGATATGTATTGGTTCTAAGGTTGCTCCGGTTCTTAGTGATTTATACCTTAGCAAGATTGACAATCTTTTGGAAGGCGCCTTAGGTAATTCGGTTATTAAGGTTTTTCGTTATGTTGACGATTACTTGATCTTTTGTAGTGGTGAGGACTTTGAAAAGGTGGTAACTTCCGTGAGCGAAAAATTTGAAATTAATGGAGGTGGGCTGAGCTTTACAAAAGAGGTGCCTCAGAATAATGGAATACAATTTCTAGACATTTCATTAACGTTCCAGAAGAACCACGTGTGCTGGCAGTATTCTCCTAGATCTTCGAAACCGCTGTTAAATTTTTCGTCGAAGCACTCGAAGGTTGTAAAAAACGGTATCGCCATGTCTTGCCTTAAATCAGCCCTCACCAAGTCGTGTGAGCACAAAATGAGTGATAGCTTTAACGCACAGGTTACGCGTCTTTTAGATGTAGGGTATCCTCGTGATGCAGTGGCCACGGTCGCTGAACGTTTAAAGAAGTCTATTGTGTTAAGTCCGAGCATGGTTGCAGAAAGCGATAAGAAGAAACGTGTCGTAGGTATACCGTACATTCATTGCGTGTCTCACAGGCTAAAGAAAGTAGGAAGTAGATACGGCGTTAATGTTGTTTTCACGGCTGCCAATAAGCTAGGTAAGATTTGCGCCGCTGTGCAGAGGAAGAATGAGCGAGTAAAAGACAAGAAGCGGACCGATATTTGTTTCGTAAAACACACCAACAAATTCACTGATTGCCGTACGAGTGTGGTGTATAAGATCCCTTTCAGCTGCGGTCGCTTCTACGTAGGACAAACGGGCCGGTGCATAAACCAGAGATTGTTGGAACATAAGAGATCGCTAACAGGAGGCTCACCTTCTAATCTATCTTTACATTGCCGAGATTGTAAGTGCACGCCAAAATTCGATGAATGCGCAGTGTTGTACCGTCATAGAAATGAAGAAACGCGCCTGATGATAGAAGCATGGCATATCGAGAATAGTGGTAACGCATGCGTGAGCCAACCGTCGATTAACTTGCATAAAGATGAAATCAAATGCCTTAACAGTTATCTTCAACGTAGACCGCCACGCGTGCAGGATTGATAGGTTCGCCTGTTGCATGGGCATGCGCAGATAAGTTTTCGTGCCTTCTTTCTTTTCAGCCGTTGTGCGTCTCTTCAGTTGTTAGTCGGCGTTTGTGGTGTCCTGACTTCTTTCTTGTGTCCTTGTTTGCACGCCCTGTCTTTTTAGAATATAAAATGAAAACGCGTAAAAACGGCATCTTTTTGTAACACAAAAATCGTCATCTGGCTTGCTTGCGTTTCTACCTTTGAAAACTCGGCGCTCACCCCATTCTTATCAATTAAGGATGCTATTCCACGCTGATAGCGAGCACGCCGTTCGGGACCACGAAGTACCGGGCGCGCGGCGACAAGGAGCGGTACGCAACATAGGTAACGATTACTGTTGAGGCACAAAAGGAGACCCTTTTTAAACGCACCTCGTTTAGAGGGTAAAAAAGTAATGCCGAAAAATTAAGACCGACGTTCATTTAAAGTTGTCGCCCAAGCTGTGCAATGGCAAAAGAACGGTCATATTTAACGTAAAAGTGTTAGTACAATGTTCTTTTGTGTGTATTTGTCTGGTTGTTTTACTTCTCACACAATGTTTGTTTCTTTCGGTGAGAAGAACGCGGCGATCAGAGGGAAATCAACCTGGATGAGTAACGACCGTACACAAAGGAACTTGAAGAACGAAACCCTAAAAAGAGCACTTGAGTAAGCTGCTATGCTAAATTAAAACGTAAAAATAACGTAAAGGCTTGTAGGGCCTTCCCTCTCTTCGCATCGAACGTACTGACGAACATGTTTATCATCCTTTCTTGACATGTATATTGGACTCTGTTGCTCTCCGTTTTCTTCGAAGCTTCATGCGCTGCGAACAAACTGTGTACGCCGATTCACAGATTATAAATAAAATCATAAATAAAAAAATATTCGAGAGTTAAATGCTTTTCGCAACTGTCGGCCTCCTCCTTCCCTCTGGCTGAGTGAAAAATCAAGGAACGCGGCAGCCTGGAAGTGGTCACTCAGCCGTGACTCCGTAGTCACTTCATTTTGGGTCCCAGGAGGCTGCAGAGCACTGGGGTGAATGGAGAGGAGGGAAAGATGAGGAAGGGGGTGCGGTAATCAGTGCGGCAACACACGAGGAAGCAAGCCCCCTGCGCGGATTCGAACGCACGACGCGTCGCCGCGCTGTGACTCGATTTGTGGACCGAACGAATCCAATAGAGCGGGGAGCATCCCGAAAGCTTTTTCCTTCCCTAATTTCACCTAACACGAGCAAAGCAGCGACGTACAGCTGACTCCCGGCCCGGCAACAGCGTTCTTGTAACTTCACAACTCCGGTGGCGCGCGTCCATGCACGTCAACCGAGCTATGGCAGCGGCGGCAATCGCTTAGCGGTGCGACCACGAAAAAAAAAGAAAACAAACGACAGCAGAAGCACGCACGCCACACAACGCTTTTCCCTAACGTGAACTCGCTCAGAGTCGTCATCATCCTCCAAGCCGGGAGTGACGTCCGCGAATGACGCCTAACTGGATTACGTGCCTCCCCCTTACTACTGAAGGCGGACAGAGGAGCGCGACCCTAACGAGCCTTCGGGGACATCATTAATAGGCCGGTTCTCGGGGCCTAAAGCGATTTGGCCACCGCTGCGCGCTGTGCTTTACCGAGGCTGTGCGCTCAGGGCCAGGCATGGGAAAAAAGCCCGAACGAGAGGCAGCCGCGGGAGAGGAGCGGTGGCCTGGTGGAAATGGAGGGCGGGGGGGGGGGGGTTGTACCATGGCCTCACCCTTCAGTAGCGTTCGAATCCCGAGGCCAGAACCCGGCGGCGGCTCTGACTGTTGCTGACTCGTACGGCGAGCGCACACACGTAGACAAGTGGCGAACCCCCCCGCTGACTCGCCTTCTGACATGCGCGTCCCGTGGCGATTCCTAGGGGACCCCCCCGTGGAGTGCCTGTCGACGTCTCGGCAGAGGGCCTGTGCGCAAGCAGCCACCGCGCTGTGCTATACGCTATATTCGTAGCAATTGCACGATGACCTCGCCGCTAAAGTGCGCGCGCGCACCGCGGGTGCCGTTATTGCGGTTTTGTATATAAGAACGGATCGTTGAGACGACGTCGAGGGTAACGAATCACTCATCTCCTACTCGGGTACGCGTGTCTCTGTTGACCGCGAGGTCAATTGAAATATCCGAGCAGAGTGCGCGCCCCTGTTTGTACCGATTCGCGTACGCATGCGTTCGTTTTTGTTTTGCTGAAACAGGAAGCCAATTCCTTGTATGGGCTTCGGTTGGCCGGTGTAACATTCCGTGCGAGCTTCCGAGCTCTTGGACGTGTATCCGCTTCAATGGTCTGGGATTCACAACCGATCCATCACAAGCGCGGATGGACACTGTTTGCTATTTACCTTTATTAAATCTGCTCCTTATGTCAGACAACGAATTTTAAATCGCAGGTTGGCACGCAACCATGGGAGATACACAAAGATTCTATGATACGTCGTGCACAGAAGCATAAGGCGAATCAATGCTTCTAGCGAAGGCACCTTCAGAAATTTCTTCGGACTTTAGAATCATCTAGCTCCTGCACTCTGCATGCACCGATATATTAAAGTGAAAGCCTTAGATGCCTCATCAAACGCGAAAATTGACGGATGGCGTGACTCAAAAATCATCGTTTTGTAATGACGTCATCATGACGTCATTGATCGCCAAAATTTGTGGCGTCATTATGGCGTCGTCGTGACATCTCATATTGACGTCATAACGTGACATCGTAGCTTGGTCAAAGGTGGGCGTCACGGAGGCAGTGCGAAACCAGGTGTGGTGCCTCCGGTCCTGGAGGCAGTGCAAGACCACGTTAGGTGCAGAAAGCTTTCGATGGGTGGCGGGGCAGTGATCAATAGATCGACTGAGATGGATTTCGCCTTCGAGTCGTCTTAGGTGAATGCGTAAGGGACCCTGTGAGTTTCTTTCTACACCGACGAGAACAGCCACACGCTGGCACAAGTCCCTCAGCAGGCACGTAGGCAAGGGGGGGGGGGGGGCGGGGGGACCGGGCCCCCCCCGAAATTTGTCCAGCCTTTTATATTCCCGGACAACATTTTTTTTCTTTTTGCCATGAAAAGACTTTCTTTCGAATAATTAGGCCTTGCCCCCCCCCCCCCCCCCGAAAAAAAATCCTGGCTACGTGCCTGTCCCTCAGGTATTATGTTCTCACTGTGATATCGGACGAAATGAGCGCTGTCACTAGGGGCACCGAAACCACCATCAACAAGATCAGCAACTCACTGTGCACCCAAAATATTTTTAGTAATCAACGCATGCTTTCTCCAGCCGCTATTGGCTCCAGACAGGACTTTATTTAAGAGTGGCATATACCGAAAATCACGCGTGTGTAAGCGATTACTAACAACCTGTATTTCATTCGACGCACAACGTACTGAATGCACACGTAGTAGAGGCATAGGAGCAAGATAACGAGGAAGAGAGAGAGAGAGAGAAAAAAAAAGGGAGTGGCTCGCATGCGTGTGTACGTCCTTGAGAACAACCACTCCAGCATAGCTTTCTTCTTATTTTTTTTTTTTTCATGAGGAAGAAGACGAAAAAAGAGTAAACGTGGTATAGGAAGTTCCCGAACTTTACAGCCTGCATGGACGACCAATGACAATTAAAATCAGCTTTCATGCTGAAGCATTAGTCCGTTAACAAAGATTCGTTGGAGCGGCTTCCTTGCTTACGTATGAAAAGGGGAAAAAAAGCACGAGATAATTAAGACGGGACTTCTTCGGGAAATACGCCCTTCTCCGGGCCAACTGTCAAAGGAAAACCGCTAGCGGCACTGACTCGTGAATATCGCTTCCTGAGAAGGAAAGAAAGAAGAGCAGGACACTACTTATAAAATACGTCCGCTATAAGGGCACTCAATAAGTGAAGAATGGGCAACCTCACGCTGAGCTTATAACGCAGCGTCCCGCTGGGTGACAACTTTCTCTGAGAGCACGCTGTCACTTTCAGCAGCGACTGGCAGGTCTGTATAGGTCAGCGGTTATGGCGCAGCGGGTGCTGCCTACATAGATCCAGGGCATGTATACGTCTATACACGCAAGGGATGCACGGGGCATAACAGATCAATCGGCTCCCTCGACTTTTCCTCGCTGACATACAAAAATCGGCGATCTAAAGGCAGTCCTCCTTTTCAACGTCTACCGCTTTCCGGCGACGGCTTGCACTGACAGCGCGGCGCATCCCCGAAAGGAAGCCCCCTTTATTGGAGCCATGCTGGGAGATGTCTACGGGCGGTCTTCGGCGGAATTCGTAATGATCTTCAAACCATGGGTGCGTGTGCACGCCCTCGATTCAAGCTCTCACGCGCGCGCTTTCTCCTCAAAGATGCGCGCTGTGGTTGAATTAGATGAACTCTTTGTGACCTCCGTGGAAACCGTTATCGTTGAGAAAGCTGGTGCACGTATACCGTGCGTCGTTCTCCCGCTACATGCCGCGACGTCGTTGCGTGGCGTCTTCCTTCTATTTCTAGGCAGGCGGGCAAAAGCTCGACTTCCTTTGCCTCTGGGCGATATTTCTTTAAGGAAAAGCTGAATCCCGCTGCGCGATTCATCGTTGATGTCATTATTTCGTCAGCCGTTTCCTTCCTCCGTTTTGTCAAACGTACAGCCATACAGAGGTCGTGGAATCCCGTGATAAAGTATAGATTCCAAGTTCAGTGAAACGGGTCAGTACGGTGAAGTATGAATGTAGGGCACGTTAAAGAAAATGACGAAGAAGAAGAAGAAGAAGCAAGACGAGGGTAAGTCCTGCCCCTCTTTTTCTCTCGTTACGAACGGAAAGAAACGGGAAATGGAAACTGCAGCTGTATGTTTGTAAGGCAGTTAATACGAACGCTGCATTCAAGAAAAGCTGGTGCTCCAAATGAAGAATAAATTATACCATATAATCACGATAGACGAGGAGTGAAAGACATATTTAGAAATATTTCTTTCTCTTTAATTCGCTTTTTTTTTTCTCAGTCCGTCCCGCCAGCTTCTAAACATAAGGTATATCCTTTGCATTAGACTGCTGTCGAGCTCTTCGTTCTTGCTGGCTCACTTCTAGTGATGCAGAACTATCGATGGTACTATCGATACTATCGATAGCTGAGTCACTATCGAACTATCGATAGTGAAAAAAACTATCGATAGCACTATCGATAGTAAAAAAATTCGATGGTACTATCGATAGTATAAGATCAACAGCGCGAACTCACTGCAGAATAAACTTGGTTCCCCGTGCGCCTGGTACATAGTGCAGCCGGAGGAGCAGGCTGAAGAGCACGAAAGTTGACATGATTGTGTTCTTCACCATGCAGAGTGCTTTGCTGATACATGATCATAAAGTGAAACAGTTCAGCGGTAGCGAAAAGGAAGGCGTTACATGTGGTGGGACTCTGCGGCTTCAGATTATATTGCATTTTATGATTTAAAAATAAAAGATATCAAGAAGTTCATTGTAAGGTGTAACTGGTTAAATTTGGATACAAATTTATTGATGGGGACATTCCGTCATTTTCACTGCGGAAATAATTAATTTCTCTGCCAAAAATTGCTCATAAATTAAGCGAAGCTGGTAGTAGGCTATCGCAAATATTTTGGTAATATGGCCGGCCAGCAACCGCATCATTATTCACACCACTATCGATAGTATTGCCACGTGGTTGTGACGGTGAAGAATGCTGCAGCAAGACGAAATACGGAGCTCTTTATTTGAGTGAACTTGTTCCCAGAAAATCTAAACTCATAATACAAGCGATGCATGCTGCGCACTGATAGCGACGAGAACAGTCGTCGGCTGTCGAGTGATCTGATCATCTGTGGAACACGTCGTCGTATATAGATCAGTCATCGAATCTTCCAGCGTTATCGCTGGTGCTCGCGTAAGCTCTCAAATAAACTTGACTATTCGCGTCCGACGCGTAATCCCAACAGAATAACTCAAACAATCTTGAAGCTGCTCAAACATTACGACGCGGTCTGCGTCAAACGTTGCTAACAGTCTTTTTGTGGGTGAAACCCGAATACGTCAAAACAAAGCAATAAACACGCATGGCAGTAATATCGCTATAGTATGCAAGGGTTGACGCTTGGCAGGGTTGAAGCGCTCTTTACCTCTGTTGTCCCGTCCCTTCCTAATCGTTCTATGCGCTGTTAACATTTTGTAATGAATCGCTATAGTAATATTAACGATGGTACTACCGATTGCACTCTCGATAGTTTGTCGATAGTAGCACTATCGATAGTTTGTATACACTATCGATAGTTTCAAAAAAACTATCGATACTATCGATAGTCAATTTACCGATAGTTCTGCATCACTACTCACTTCACGAGCGCCTGTGAACTAACAGCGCGAGTTCGCGTTGTGTAGTTTCAAGCTAAGTGTTCATCCGTCTCTTACTCTTCTGCTCTATCCTTTCCTTTCCATTATTCCCTTCTGCCACCCCAAGTGTAGTGTAGCCAACCGAGCCAAAGCTTGGTTAAAGGACACTAAAGGCAAATAACAATTTATGTCAGAGTGAAAGCTCAATGAGAACGTCTGAAAAGGCAATATTATCAACAGCAGTGCCCTACTTACCGAGAATTTAAGCTGAATTTATCACACGATGAGCACCATGAGCGGGACATTTCGGAAATGATCCCGATGACATGAGAGAGTCCTACTACAATTAATCACTCGTAATCAAACTAGCTGCAATAAAAAAAAGAACCCTCCGTGCATCAAGAGACGTAATAAAATGCATGCTTGTTCGTTTATGTTTGATTCATGGAAAAAAGAACCTCTTTGGCCTTGCCATGGAGAATGGCGCGCGTGGTTCAAAGGTTCCGTTTTCGCCGAACTGCGCTTTGCCCGGCGCCCGGCTTCGCTCACGCTGTCGCGTCTCAGTGGTAGTTTCGGTATCGCGTACCGCCGAGTGTGTTTTGCGCGCTCGTGAAAGTCGTTCTGACAGAAAGTTCGACAAAATGCCGCATGCACGTGATGTTGCCGGATGCCCGAATGGTGCACGCCGCCAGTGCATGCCGCCGCGCAGTAAAGGCGGGCAACGTTGGGCACGACAACAGTACGTGAGAAAGAGCGCTTTCAGGCGGGTGATTTGAAGTGCGCTAACGCGATGCGGACTACTGAAACGTGATTTTATTTCAAAAGAAGCACTTCCTTGGCACTAAAGTAGCACTACGAGGTTTCTGGACCGCTATTTCAACAATCAACGTCGACTTAATATGTGCCTTTAGTGTCCCTTTCACCTCCCTGTCTTTCCTCTTCGTTTCTCTCTCTCTCTTGCTTATATATATATATATATATATATATATATATATATATATATATATATATATATATATATATATATATATATATATATATATATATATATATATATATATATATTGCAGCGAAGCCTTTGAGTTGAGTAAGGGGTTGCGCTCTCTATAGCCTTCTAGTGGGTCGTCCTCTTGGGCTCTTCCCGCTCGCGCTCTGAGCTCGTGTTCTTGCTTGACTGTCGCCATTGAGCATCGTCGCCGACTGCCGTCTAATAAACACCTCAACAAATTGGTGGAGAGTGCTGTGCTCCCATTCGATGCCCCTGGAGCTACGATCCCGTACCCTACCAACTACCATGCCTCAAGACGCTGCTCAGCAAACGCCTCCTCCAACAACGACCTCCTGCCCCGGTGTCCCCCGCATCCGCGACCCCCCTATCTTCACCGGCGCGGATGGGACCGACGTTGAGGACTGGCTTGCGATGTACGAGCGTGTGAGCGTACCCAGTAAATGGGACGAGGCAGGCAAACTCAGCAACTTGGTTTTCTACCTCGCGGGTGTGGCGGGCCTGTGGTACAACACCACGCCACCGATTTCCCCACGTGGTCTGCTTTCAAGACCGCCATCATCGACGTGTTTGGCCGCCCTGCCCTTCGTAAACTGCAAGCCGAACAACGTTTACGTGAACGAGCTCAGCAGACCGGTGAGTCCTTTACGAGCTACATAGAAGACGTCCTGGACCTGTGCAAGAAAGCCGACGCAGCTATGCCTGAGTCTGACAAGATCCGCAACGTTATGAAAGGCATCGACGACGACGCCTTCACTATGCTGCTCGCCAAGAACCCTCGTACTGTGGCCGAGGTGATCACGCTCTGCCAAAGCTACGAGGAGCTGCGCCGGCAGCGGTTGCTGACCCGTCGACCTGCATCACGCGACGCCGATCTCGCTGGCTTGTCGGCCATTTCTGATCAGTCCGTCTTGCTCGCCGAGATCAAGTCATTTGTGCGCGAGGAAATTGCCCGCCAGTTCTCCCTACTGGCCTTCCCTCAGCAGCAGCATGTTGAACAGCCATCGACCACGCTGCTGCCTCCCTTACGCCGCGCTATTCAGCAGGAAATCGCGGAAGTCATGCCGGAATACCACCAGCCCCCTCCGGCGCCTGCACCGCTCAGTTACGCGCAAGTTGTAGCCAGGTCATCCCAAGCGATCTCTGTGGCTGCCCCACTTACTTACGCCGAAGCCGTCGCCAGACCTCAGGCCTTTGAAGCGAGTGTGCCGGCTGCGTTTGCCGACGTCATACCTGGGCCACCGATGCAGCCCATCATGCAGTCGTATCAGCAGACGCCTCGTCCACCGCGTCCTGCGTCATGGATGGGACCTACCCCGACGAATCGATGGCGCACTTCTGACAACCGCCCGATCTGCTTCGCGTGCGGTTGCGCCGGTCATGTTGCCCGCTATTGCAATCGCGTGCAGCCGCCTCGTGTCGGCTCAACCATCACCAGCCAGTCAAGCCGCCCGTATTACGCTTCACCGCCGCCTATGTCACCGTCGTTTCGCTCAGCTCCATCTACACGCCGTTCGCCGTCACCACGACGCCGATCACTGTCACCGATGCGGCCACGTCCGGTCCCACGTGACCAGGAAAACTAGTCGTCGCAGTCCACGAGGCAAGGGCTGCGACGCTGTCGAACTGCGAAAGCCCTCAGAGAAGCCCATCGAACGTGTTAGACGTGTTTGTGGACGGTGTTCGCGCATCTGCCCTTATCGACACTGGAGCCGCCGTATCCGTTATTGACGCCAAACTTAGCCGATTACTGCGAAAAGTGACGACGCCACTTCCCGGGCTCTCCCTCCGTACAGCCAGCGCCCAAAGTATTCACCCTACAGCGGTGTGCACAGCCCGCGTCATGATTAACGATGCTCTGTACGCCGTCGAATTGATCATAATTCCAGCATGCTCTCACGACGTCATCCTAGGATGGGATTTTCTCTCCCACCACGAGGCCGTGATTCATTGCGCACCAGCCGAAATAGAGCTCTCACCATTCTCTGATCTGACGCCGGCTGACTGTCCATCGTCTGTGAGCAAGGTACTCGTCAAAGACGACACCACAGTGCCTGCAAACTCGTCAATGGCGGTATCCGTCTATTGCGCCAGTCTCTCCGACACCGCTGCACTCCTCTCGCCATCTGACCGTGTTTGCACGAGGAAAGGCTTGCTGGTGCCTTTCGCGACCGTGCAAGTCACTCAGGGCAGCGCGTCAACTTTTGTTATCAACCTATCTCCGTACAGTGTTACGTTGGTGCGAGGAGAATGTCTCGGCAGCGTGGAACCCCTCGAAGACGCACAAGTTATGGACGAACCAGATGACACGCACTGCCCCAACTCCAGTACGCTCAGTGCTGTTACCACGTCTGGTTCATCGCCCGATGATGTATTCGCTTCTTCCATTGCTGACAACCTTACGCCGGTCCAGCGTTCCCAGCTTCTGGGTCTCTTGGAAGAATTTCGCGCTTCTTTCGATGTCGCTCAAACTTCTCTCGGCCGCACGTCCACCGTTACGCATCGCATCGACACTGGCGCCCAACCGCCACTGCGGCAACGTCCATATCGCGTATCTCCCACAGAACGCCGCGTAATCAACGAGCAAGTCGACGACATGCTTCGACGCAATGTTATTCGACCATCTAACAGCCCCTGGGCGTCTCCTGTCGTTCTTGTTGCGAAGAAGGACGGTTCTGTGCGGTTCTGTGTGGACTACCGACGGCTCAACAAGATCACTCGTAAGGACGTGTATCCACTACCGCGCATAGACGACGCGATTGACAGCCTACAAGGAGCAGAATTCTTTTCATCCATCGATTTGCGCTCAGGGTACTGGCAAGTACCTATGGCTGATGACGCTCGACCGAAGACCGCCTTTGTCACGCCCGACGGCTTGTACGAATTCAACGTCATGCCGTTTGGGCTGTGTAATGCGCCCGCCACCTTCTAGCGCATGATGGATACTATTCTGCGCAACCTGAAATGGCACACGTGCTTGTGCTACCTCGACGACGTCGTTGTGTTTGCTCCAGACTTCTCCACGCATCTTCAACGCCTCCGGCATGTGTTGACGCGTTTGAGCAACGCTGGTCTGCAACTGAATCTAAAGAAGTGCCGATTTGCAGCACGGCAGCTCACAATACTCGGCTACGTCGTGTCCAAGGACGGAATTCTCCACGATCCAGTCAAGCTTCGGGCCGTGACCGAGTTCCCGAAACCGACGTCCGTCAAAGAACTGCGCAGTTTCGTAGGACTGTGTTCCTACTTTCGGCGCTTCATTCGAAACTTCGCGACTATCATATCGCCGCTGACGAAGCTCCTCGGAAGTAACGGGCCCCTTCATTCGTGGTCGTCAGAGTGCGACGGCGCTTTCGCAACGCTCCGTCGTTTGTTGACGTCGCCTCCCATACTACGCCACTACGACCCTACGGCCCCTACAGAGGTACACACAGACGCCAGCGGTGTTGGCCTTGGCGCTGTCCTTGCGCAGCGCAAACCGTGGTTCCCTGAATATGTCGTGGCATATGGAAGTCGTACGCTTACTAAAGCCGAGACCAATTACACCGTCACCGAAAAGGAATGCCTGGCGATCATCTGGGCCCTTACGAAGTTCCGACCCTATTTGTATGGTCGCCCATTTGATGTCATCACCGACCATCATGCACTATGCTGGCTGTCGTCATTGAAGGATCCCTCAGGCCGCCTCGCCCGCTGGGCACTTCGCCTACAGGACTATACGATATCCGCGTGCTGTACCGCAACGGACGCCAGCATGCTGACGCCGACGCCCTCTCGCGCTCGCCCTTGCCTGACGACAATACCCCATGCTCGTCACGTAACATTATTGTTTCTTCCATCGACGTTCACACCATCGCTACCGAACAGCGCAAGGATAAATGGATCGCCTCGCTGATAGACTTGCTCACTGATCCGTCGGCAACACCAACCACTCGCGCGTTGCGTCGTCAAGCCCACCATTTCGCCGTTCGTGACGATCTACTGCACCGACGCAATTACAACACCGATGGCCGCCAGTGGCTACTTGTGATACCCCGCAGTCTGCGTTCTGAAATATGCGAGTCCTTCCACTCTGATCCACAATGCGCGCACTCTGGGGTATCCAAAACTTACCACCGCATTCGACAACGATACTTCTGGCGAGGGATGTACCGCTACGTGCAGAAGTTCGTTCGCTCCTGCCTCGATTGCCAACGCCGAAAACCTTCAACGCACGTGTCACCCGCTGGTCTACAACCATTACCTTGCCCTAACCGTCCGTTCGGGCGCGTGGGCATCGACTTGTACGGACCACTTCCTCTGACATCGGCTGGTAACCGCTGGGCAATCGTCGCTGTTGACCATCTAACGCGATACGCCGAAACCGCCGCCCTCCCAGCGGCTACAGCGCGCGACGTTGCCTCCTTCCTGCTACACCGATTCATGCTGCGTCACGGTCCACCCCAGGAGCTTCTCAGCGATCGAGGCCGTGTCTTCTTGTCGGAAGTCGTCGAAGCCATTCTCAAAGAGTGCCATGCTGTTCACCGCAAAACTACTGCTTACCACCCGCAGACGAATGGCCTAACCGAACGCTTTAACCGCACGCTCAGCGACATGCTCTCAATGTACGTCGCCTCCGATCACACAAATTGGGATGTCATTCTGCCCTTCGTCACCTACGCCTATAATACCGCCCCTCAAAGCACAACTGGGTTTTCACCCTTCTTCTTATTGTACGGAAGGCACCCGTCGCACACCATCGACACGATACTCCCATACAAGCCGGATTCAACTGAGTGTGCGCCGATTTCTGACACAGCCAGGCTTGCGGAAGAGTGTCGCGAGCTTGCCAAGACTTTTACAGCGCAGGAACAAGAGCGGCAGAAGAGCATTCGCGGTGGCACCACCACTTCTGAGTCCACGTTCCTCCCTGGAGCACTCGTATGGCTCTCGGTCCCTACCACTGCAACTGGCCTCTCTTCAAAACTACTGCCGAAATACGAAGGCCCCTATCGGGTCGTCGAGCGCACATCCCCGGTCAACTACGTGATCGAACCCATCGAACCATCTTCGGACATGCGCCGTCGAGGGCGCGACATAGTAAACGTGGAGCGCCTCAAGGCCTACTATGACCCACTCATAGTGACGAGCTGTTAGGTCGCCGGACGGCTCCCTTTTCGTACCCGGGGAAATTGCAGCGAAGCCTTTGAGTTGAGTAAGGGGTTGCGCTCTCTATAGCCTTCTAGTGGGTCGTCCTCTTGGGCTCTTCCCGCTCGCGCTCTGAGCTCGTGTTCTTGCTTGACTGTCGCCATTGAGCATCGTCGCCGACTGCCGTATATAGCAAATATATATATATATATTTGCTTGACTCAATTGGACAACTTGACTCAATTTGACCAAGCGTGATAAGTCAGGAACACTTTACAAACGTGTTAATGTGTACACTGTGTCGCGATTAGCTAGCGTATAGAAGCCATTCTACAGCGTAACTCACGTGTAGCACAGAGTTTACGCACACAAGAACGATGTGTTTGGTTGTTACAACACAATTGTGAACTTATGCAACATATTGTCACTTCAAGACCGCGTAGACGCAAGTTCTTTTTTACTGAACATACGCAGTGTAAGGCATCACGACAATATTAGCTCATTGATTATAGCACATTACGAAACGCTGTGAGGACGAAGGGGCGTACTCCGTTCGCTCATTACTCCTGCGTACAACGCATGTGTTCAGCGTGCCCGATATCACTCTTCACGCAGTGGCCAGCATATGCTTCGCGCAGTTGCACCTTCCATTACGAGTGTGCGTTGTTCTCATGGTTTGCAGTCCGCAGCAACACGACAATGTCGTCCTTAATATCCTCCGACGTGTTATCCTCTTGTTAATCATCGTATACGTTATAATGCACGTTACGTTCGATCGCTTCGATATTTAATTCAGAAGCGATGACAAAAAACGTTCGTCGCACATGGGGAGATTTAGATGCGTATGAATTGGGCATACTTACGTGGTTCGATTAAGCACTAGATTTGTGTGTGTATGTATATACACAAAGCCACAATTTCAGCCAAATAAAGAGTTTCATCTTGGACACGCCGACGGCTGCCTTCGTCGACGTCACGACCACGTGACAATATATAGGTCGGTGTGCCGTCAAAAAAGACGAAAACGCATCCGCGAACGACGTTTTCGAATATACCGCTAAGTCTTTCGGAGGGATCCATCATCGAGAAACTTAACAAGGACAGAAACAAAGAGGTGAAGGCACAATTTCCGTACGTTGATGGATCGTTACCAATTATCCTGGTCAATCTGTCTATCTGGGGAGAAAAAAACTTGTTATACGGGAACTGTACAATTGTGCAGAACATTTAATCATGTGAAGCCATATAGTCGTACAAATGAATTATATTAGTACAGCGTTGTAAGAGTGGACAGCCAATTAGCCACAATTATCCGACAGTTAGCTCGTATTAACCAGTTTTGGTATTATGCGAATAAATGTACGGTAGGCTCCACACAAGAAATACAGTTTTTTTAATTAATCAGGGCTGTAGTGCATATTTCCTCGTGACACTGGTTCCATATGATGATTTCTATGTCCTATACTGCACACGACTAAATGTTTTTTTTTTTTTCATCTTTAGCTAGCAATTTTTTTAAATGCTAACCCCGAAACTGATTAACACTGCTTATGTCCCTTCTTCGCATTAAGACATATAGTTGCAACGTCGTTGAATGTTTAAGGCGCAATTTGTCATTCTCTTGGACATGTTTCTCCGGTTGCACGCTAAGCCACACTGCACGAGCGAACGCAGCCGCACAATCCGCATACAGACTACGCGCTACACTTCAAAGCGATTGATGGTGCTCTGTGGTCGGCCCAAAAAAGCTGTCGTCTTCGGCGGCTTTGACCTTCCCCGCTTCGAGTGTGCGACTTCTGTACCATAACGTGCGTCCGCAAAAGAAATAGAGAAAGGGGTTCGAAAAGCGTCGCGACAAGACCCGCACAAAGTCGCCGACAAGACGGCGGCGACACAGATCCGCGCGTCGCCCATTGTCGCCCATTCAGAACGGCATGTTCCGCGGTCCGCCAGGAGCGGCTTTTACCATACAGAGGCGGCCACACTGAGAAGGGGTCAATTGCAAAAGCAAACATACAAGCACGACTCCCCTCGCTTTCATACAAGGCAGCGGTAACAGATGGATACAGATACCAAGGTGGGTGGGTCAGTCTGGAAAGGTAGTTAAAGATGGGGGAGGAGGATATGGGGTCATGCTTCTAGGCAACCGTGGTGTGCTACTCACGCGCGCGGAGGAGGGGAGGGGATACAGAAGCGAGGTCGCGGACATGAAAGTGGGCGCTAAGAAGCGGCTCGCCACTACGCGATGTGCGGCCAATAAAAGGTGCGACGAACACAATGGCGTCTCGCTGAGGCGAAGAAAAATACAAGGGACATATGGAAAGTGTGCCGGGCGGCGAAGAACGGTCATATGACGGCGGCCAGCATAGCACCGCTCGAAGAAATGGGGTATACACACGCATGACCAGCCCCACTTATGATGCGGCGTGGTTTTTTGGCGGCGCCATCAAATGCGCGCGCCGCACTGTGGTCGGTCACAATGTTCGCAGCGAGGGCGGTAATGGCTGCTCAGCATCTTCAAATACCGCGATCGGTCACTGATAGCGGCCGTGGGATTCTATACACATTCACTTGTCGACCACTACAACGTCGGCGCGACACCAGCCACGGTGGTCTAGCGGTTATGGCGCTCGACTGCTGACCCGAAGGTCGCGGGATCGAGTCCCGGCCGGCTGCATTTCGTTGGAGGCGAAATGCTCGAGGGCCGTGTACTTAGCTGTAGGTGCACGTTAAAAAACAGCAGATGGTCGAAGTTTCGGGAGCCATGCATCCTCTACGGCGTCCCTCATAATCACACCGTGGTTTTGTGCCGTAAAACCCCACAATTATACAACGTCGGCGCGACATTACAGCGAAGGAGTATACGGCTAGGGCATTCCGTCAGTGCGTGTTCGAAGACCAGTGGTGCGCGTAGGTGCCAAAAAAGTTGAGCAAACCTCAACGCTGGTCTACTAAATATGAAGAAGTCCGAGGGCAAGAACATATGTCCCATTGGGCAAACCCCACTCATCAATGGTCCACTAAAAATGAAGAACGCGTAACTCACGAGCGAAAAGCATCAATTAGGATCGTGCACGAAAAGCCAATAGCATGAGGCAAGCCAGAAAGACGACGCATTTCGCGGCAAAAAGACGCATGCTGCTCAAATAGAAAACGTTAAAGGAGCATACTCTAAATTCAAGAAGGTCTTTCTGGCCAGACGCATCGGAATAAGTTGCAGGGTGCGTGATCTCTGAGTAATATGCAAATTAGCTTCACTGGTGAATGTGGCAAATGTCTACTCCATATTTTTCCCGAATTTGTCAACGGTCAGTTGGTCGTTTCTAATGAATGAATGAAACAACTTTATTCAAAGGCCAGCGAGATTGATTCGGGGCGATCCTGTAGGCATCGGCCGCCAGCCCATCCTGTATGACGAAAAAGAAGACCATCCTTTACGGCAGCGAAGCTGAAAACCTCGATTAATCTGGCCTCGCTCCTGTTTGGTCTTTCACTTGATTGCACAATAACGCTAGGAAGTGCATTAGATGCAAATTAGATACATTAGATACATAGTCGACAGGAGCCTTTTGTCGCTTGATTTTATGTTTTTTTTTTAACTCTGCATATGCTAACTTCTTACGACGTTCCGTTGTGCTTCGAGTTCAACACACTCATGTTAGGATCTGGATAAGTACCTGATGCTGCACTTCTTTGTTTGTTTTAGTTCACTTTTGTGAGTCTATTCTTAAAAAGTCGGAGAGAGATCGAGAGAGAGAAGTGAAAGACGAGTAAAGATCTAAGCCTGCTAAAATATCTGTTGTATTACTAGAATAATAATATCTGGAGTTTAACGTCCCAAAACAACGATATGATTATGAGGGACGCCGTAGTGTATAAGGCTCCGGAAATTTCAACCACGTGGGGTTCTTTAACGTGCACCTAAATCTAGGTACACGGGCCTCAAACATTTTCGCCTCCATCTAAAATGCAGCCGCCGCGGCTGGGATTCGATCCCGCGACCTTTGGGTGAGCAGTCGAGTGCCATAACCACTACACCACCGTGGTGGGGAATATTACTAGAATACGCGAACCTCACCAGAAAGGGAATGCACGGGGGTGGCCAAAAGTTCCCAGGCACCGCTGCCATAGGATAACATGTGACAACGGCCTGAGAACTTTTGACCACCCTTGTACATCTATATTGAACATTTTTAAGTACGTAGAAGAGCTATTGGTTAACACACGCGGATTAAGCATGATTTCCAGGAAAAAAGGCGGCACAAATTGCCCGATGAGGGGCGCAGTTAAGCGGAGCAGCAGCCAGCCAGTGACGGGGAAATTAGAGCCATCACAGAGCCGTGCTGTGGAGCTCACTGTAAGCTCGCTGTGGAGCTCACTGTGGAGCGTCACTGTAATGACGCTAAGGCGAAATCTGCAATGCCGAAAGCGTCACTGTAATGACGAAATCTCCAAATGGCAAGATTTTATAACATTTTTTTGAAGCTAAATGGCCGAATCATAGTGAACACTGCAAATCTCGGACGTTACGCCACCGTGCCGCGGTATATACATGTCATTTCGGTTTCAAATGAGGAACAAAACGAAATATATGTATCTAGATTTTTATTGTAGCTTTTGAAGGCTGCTTTATCTGCTCGAAGTACTTTACGGTGTGTTAATCTCTAATGCTATATTTATTTTTGATATTATCTTGCTTCAGGGCCTACGGCCGCACGATACGATTCATCCTATCTCTCTACAGTGTACAATTAGTGTCGTTCGGGCTTATAGTTGAACAGCGCGAAAAACACAACCCACATCACTTCTGCGACCATGTTCTTCGATAAAGAAGGCAAGCGCAAACGGGGAATTTATCTGTCGCGCAGAAGACGCAGCCCGCTTATATACATATAGGACGATGCCGCGAACCGCAGGAACCCATGAACAGCAATAAAGGCTGCCGCCTGCGGCCACGGCGAAAAAAGCGCGTACGACCTCCTCCTTCTTCTAAAAACCCCCCGGGCCGGCACATCTCGCGAGCCCAGGGTTGCAAATAGCGGGCGCCCCGCTTGACACAGGAAGGAGAGAAAACCAAGAAAAGAGGGGAGAGACAGAAGTTCTATACTGTTAACCTTCTCTCGTCTCTTAGCGGGGTCGCGCCAGGCCGCGAGAAAGCTCTTAAGAGGGATTTCTGGCTTCCTTCCGAATTGAGCTAAGGAAGAGGGAAAAAATCGGAACCTACAAGAAAGCGCGACGCCCTGCGGGGTCGCTTGAGCCAAAGGCACGCCGCGCTATCGCACAACGGCAGCAACAACAATGGGAAACACGGTCTCGAGGAGCTTTCTTCAAACAGATCGCTCGCCGCCGCCGCTACCACCACGAATCCCGCCGACGCCGTTGCGAGCGAGGTCGCATGGTATCACCCCGCAATCGCAGTCGTCATCACCGACACGAGTCTCCCTCACCCCCACACGCTCTCCTCGCCACAGCGTCGTCTGTACACGTCCGCGGAGGCGGGGGTGTAGCAATTCCTCGCTTCGCCGGACGCCAAGTTTCCTGCCATCGCGATACTGGCAACTAGAAAGAAAAAAAAACAAAAAACAAAATGCCGAAAGGAAGAAGGAACGAAAGGAACGAAGGCGGCCGGACGGAATAAAAGAAAGTTTCATCTTCGGTCCTCTAGACTTCGTCTCTGCAAACGCGTCGCCCTAATCCGATAATGGACTAGGGGACCCACTGGCAGCGTGCACGCTCGCAGGGCAGGCAAGCATCCGTAAGGCTCGTTTTCTCGGCGGCAATGCCTTTGGCCCTTGCCGTGCCGCCCGAAGGAAAGAGAGCGCCGCAACTGTATGGTATATGCCATGCCGCCAACGCGGTGGCCGTATGGTATGAAGTAACCCACTGCTACTATGTTTTCTTCGTCGCCAAGTGGGTGCTGCGCGAGTATTTGCGGCCCCCACAGACCGCCTTCTGAGGGACTTACACCGCGCATGCTTTCAATTCTTTTCGAGACGTGCCGCCGCCGCGGGAACAAAAATAGGTATGAGCCGGTGATATGTGTGCACTGGCCGTTGGGCCAAAGCACTCCATATACAAACATCGCCTCCGGGAACCAAGCCCCCCCCCCCCCTCTTTCTTTCAAATCTCTCTCCACATACACGACTTTACAGGGGTCGCCGCAATCCTCCACGCATCGGCGCCAGAGTCCATGCATAACAAGTCGATTTAACCCCATGCACATTCTTTTTCGTGTTCCTATTCTTCGCCACGGTAACGTCGCCTATGTGTACTTTCACTCGTCGAAGCTCGAGGGATAAAGGAGACGAAGGGTGCCTCGGAAGAAGACGCGCTCTCGGCACTCATGTCTCGTGTACGAGAATATTGTACGTGCACGCACGCATTTTACCAGAGCGCATTCTTCAGAAGTGCGCGCACTGCGAGCTTACGCGTGTAAAGCGCGTGCACGTTGTGTGCGCCTGTAGATAGATGAAAGCGGGTAAGGGGGGAGGGTTTAAAGTGCGTGAGCTATATACAACGTAGTCTTATATGGAGCGACGGCTTCCACGCTCTAAGTTGTTTTCCTTTGCGCGCGAGCATTGGCGCGTACACGTGCACGACATATGTAAAAGCTACGAGACTCAGCTTTTTTTTTATCCCTACGTCGCATCAGCGCAAGAATGCACGTAAGCCGTTGGTCGAAACGAGCATATTTTCGCGTGAAGGGCGGAATTTCGCAGCGACGACTCCCCATGGGGATTTATGTGCGGAGTCACTTTGTCGGGCGAGTGCGGCACGCATTTGTTGGCATACTTTTGTGTGGTTCCCGCAGAAGGTTTGTGCATATGTGCATACGGACGGAATCGTCATTTTACGTAGGAAGTCTACGGGCGTTCCAGTCAACAATGGACCACAGCTTCTCCCGCACCGACGAGTTAATCGTATACACACACGCGGAATGGGTTTGGGTACTCTCCGGTTTTGTATGCTTATAATGAGAGCCCAGTTTACCTTTCGTGCATGTACCTTGGTATTCTTGTTGTTCGTTTCCTTTGAGCGCCAGTGGTGATTTAAGTTTCTCGGTGGATGGCGAGGTTTTAATGCTGAGTGCGACACCTTAAAACGCCGTATTTGCTCTTTTCTTACTTCCTAAACGACTTTTCCTTGTGTCATCTCTAAAATGACAATACTTGGGTGGAATTCATCTGCGATAGAGGTATAAGTATGATAATGGAATTCTTTATAAATGAAAATGGAGTTATTGTACGCGCAAGGGGCGTCTGTTACGTACAAACCAGGCAATTTGTGCACTTTATTAGCAGCAGATGTTATTAAAGCAATGACAGCGCCGCTGCAATTTCTTAAGGCTACCGCACTTACTGACCGTCTGTGGCGTCAAACACGACATTGTTATTAAGTCGGCGGCAACAACGGCGAGCTTTCTCTGCTCTTAAACGTTTCTTCCACTGCCCCCTTTCCTAGTGCAGGGCAGACTACCGGGGTCAGCCAAGGTTCACCTCTCTGCCTTTCTTTTATCCTTCCTCACTCTAAGAAAAGAAACAAAGGAGTACTCTGAATCCTTTTTGGGAGTCTTGACATGCCACGTATCTATTTGACTCTCTTTAAAGAGGCCCGTGAACTCTCTTTGGAGGTCATTGTACTCACTTCGGAGAGTCGTCAGAGCCAAAAGAGAGTCACCGTGCCTCTTTAAAGACTGTCATATACGTGGCAAGTCAGCACTCCCGAAAAGGATTCAAAGTACCTTATTTTATTATTTTTTTCGTAGACTTGTTCTCCTCCTTCGCATGCCAGTCGCTATGACGTACCTTTCACAATGGTAAAAAGGATCAATGAAAGCAAAAATAAAGCGATATTGTTTCTTAGCTTACGCAATTCACATTCAATATACTAAAATATTTAGGTTCGTTATCTCTGTATGCAGAGCTTGTCAAGTGCAAATATTTAAGAGATTGAGGCCCTTTAAAATGCACGTTCATTTTTTTTTCCTTTTTCACTCTTCATTGCTCCATTTAGACATGAAGAGAGCATGAAAGAAAAAAAAACAAGATTGGTCACTCAAATGTTTTTCTATAATTATTAATTTTTGCATGAGAGGCATTAATAGCAAGGACAATGCTTGCTTTGCTCTTGGCAGTGCCAGTCGTGGTCGTTTGCAAAAGCCGAAACGTTGTCCATGTCACATTCTACAAGTCTGGCTGATATAATCTAATTTCTTGTATCAGAGGCTGCTTAACACGAAACTTTTGCATGTTCCGATATCACTAAGGTGATGACAGGTAAAAAAACTCATGACCTCTTAATTAGCGGCGAAATGACCTAGCCATTCGGTCTAAGTTAGTCCGCAAACGAACAGTCATCATCGTCACCATTACGTAAAGGGGCAGAAGCATCTACCAGCGACCTGTCTTAGGTCAGCTCGTTACGTCTCAGCTTGCAAACTTGCTGGTAATTTCATTCCACAACCAAATTTTATTCTAATCTCGACAGCGCTTCCCGTCTCTTGGCAGCCACTGTTTAATACGCCACCGCTTATCTACCCTGATTTACTCAGCTCCATTATTGCCTACATATTGTAAACTATACCAAATTGGCTACGCACGATTGTCCTCTACTTTACACCGCTGTCTTATCATCCCTTAACGTTACGCCTAACGTTTTACGATCCACCACTCGTTGCGTGGCTCTTTACTTAGTGATTTTCTGTATCGACCTCCAAGTTTCTGCCCCATGCGTCATAGCACCGGTAGAACGCAATGATTGTACACTATTTTTATCAAGAACAGCGGCATGGATAAGGTATACTATAATGTTCCAGAAAATTTGGCGGGACTCCAAGAAAGTAGGAACATTATTGCCCATGCAGAGTTTCATAACGCCCCCCCTCCCTTCCTCTTTTTTTCCCCCTCCTCCATTCACCGAGTGCCACTATACAGTTATCGATCCGCACAATTGTTGAGGACCCTTACACACGCGGGTGGCCGATATCACCAACCACCTCGCTTCATACACGATTCGCGCACACGTCAAAACGCGCACGCTTCCGCGGACGCATCATCTCCTCGGGCGACGTCGAGTGGCGGCTAGACATAAACGCACGCCGCCACCACCACCTCTTTTCCTGCTCCTTTGGCGGCGGTCGTCGTCCATCCGTGCACAGGACGCAAAACAAAGCTCGGGGCGAAAGAGAGGCGTCAACGTGGCGGCGGCACGCTTGTTCCCCTCTTTGAGAGGCAACTCGTCCGCGGCAACGCTTCCGTAAGCTTCGCGGCACGCACTCGTGAGCAGGCGCACTCGTGCGAATCCGGCTGAGGCGAGCGTGCCACGCGTCTCCTCTCTGTCTCTTTCCTTTCCTTTTCTTGTTCCTTCCATTCGTGTCTTGCAAACCCTGTGTGTACGTTTTCTTTATTACCGTCTCTCCTTTCTATATATCGTCTCGTCCTGGTCCTTTTTTCCATCTCTTCTTCGCTCGCTTCGTCGATGCTTCATCCGCGCAATCGCCTTCAGGCTTCCTCCCTGTCTTCCCTCCCCTACTGCTAAACCTCCTCCACTGAATTTCCTTCCTCGCACACGTCACGAGGCAGCGAAACGGCGGTCGCGTGGCGGCGGCGGCGAATTCGGTATGAAAGCTGAGCGAAAAAAAGTTGTCCGCCCGGATCGCGCCGTCGTTGACGCGTTCGCCTCTTGCAAGCCAGCCAGCCAACCACTCGGAAGTTGAAAAGAGGAAGCCGAAAGGGGGCGGCGGCGACGAATAACGGGGAAATAAAACGAAATCAAATGAGAGATGGAGAAAGATGGAATGGAAACCCGGCCAAAAGCTGATGGAATAAGAGGCGAGACCGCCGCGGGAGCGGGGGCTCGTTGTCGAGATGAGTGACACCGGAAGAAGGAAGAATCTCCTCGAAGAGCCTGCATGAAGAAGAATAGGAAAGAGAAATAAGAGAGAGAGAAAGAGAGTAAAAGAGAGAGAAGTGGGCATGCGAGACAACGAGTGTTCGAAACTGGGTTTTGGCATAACAGGGACAGAAAGAAAGAGACTGTTGTATGAGCGAGGAGCTCAGGGTGTCACTGTAGTTCGCTTTGAACTTCTTTTTTATTGCAGTTATCCTCAATCTATAGGTTGCAAGGAGAGCTGCGTTTTTCGGCGCGACAATCGCGACATGCAACGGCGACTGTGTCACTCCACCGCTGCCGTTGTCACCGTCTCGCTGCCGCGAACGGCGCTGATCATCGTCGCCGCTCGCGAAGGAACTAACAGCAACAACGCGTGCAAACGGCAAACCTTGTGTAAACAAGCACAACAAGAACTGCTGCCTTTGCCGGCGCCGTTCACATTGTCGAGTGGAGCCGGGGAAGTTGTCGAGCTGACGCCGAGAGCACCCGGGTAAGAAAGAGCTTCATAGGCGTGTTTTCTGAAGTACATGCCGCTGTGTGTGTGTGTGTGTGTGTGTGTGTGTGTGTGTGTGTGTGTGTGTGTGTGTGTGTGTGTGTGTGTGTGTGTGTGTGTGTGTGTGTGCGTGTGCGTGTGTGTGTGTGTGTGTGCGCGTGTGTGTGTGTGTGTGTGTGCGCGTGTGTGTGTGTGTGTGCGTGTGTGTGGTGGTGTGTGTGTGTGTGTGTGTGTGTGTGTGTGTGTGTGTGTGTACTGTACGACGCCGTCGCCATTGAAAGGGGAAGAACATAGAGAGAGAGAAGGGAGAGAAAGGCGCAGCTTCCGGCTCTGAACTATAGCATCTCTCGCGCACAAGCACACACCTAAGTCGAGAGTCGCTAAAGGAGCCAAGCGACGACCCCTGAAAAAAAGCGCTTGGATTCTCAGAGCTCGGAAGAAGCCGGGAAACAAAAGTATAAAAAGAGGAGAACCAGAAACAAAAGCAATAGGTCGACGGAGGGTTGGAGCGGCGCAAACAAAACTGAGCGCCGCGCCGCTCCACACTCGGCGTCGTGTTTGCCCGACAGCTCGACAAGGAGCCGCCGTGCCACACTTCGCTTTGCAGCAGCCAGTCGTCCCGGCGCTGTTCTAAGCCTTAGCCGCCTCATCCACTCCCCGCTTGCCTCCCCGTTCGTTCGGCCCACCTCTCTGCGCAAACACGGTAGAAGGCACCCAGGGAGCAAGCAAAACGTGCGCGGGCGAGGAGCCTTTGTTTCTCGCGAGGCAGCGGAAACAGCAGAAGCGGGCGGCGGCGGGAGCAGAACTAGAAGAAGAGGAAGAAGCTAAGCAGCAGCAGCCTGAGCCCGCCCTCGCCGAGATCCGGAGAGCACCGAAACTCGGATGGCGGTGGAAAAGAAAGAAAGATAGCACCACGTACGAGCGCTAGGCGAAAAGAAAAGACACATATATAATAATAATAAATCTGAAAACAGCTCCAACAGCATACCCTCCCACACACTGCCGCTGCAAGCAGCCAGAGCTCGTCGCGATTGAGAAAGAGAGTGAGAGAATTTCCTGCGAACGGAGCGAGATGGCGAGAAAGCCGGCCAACCCTTGTGCGATGCCGGGTTCAGCGAGGAAGGAGGAGAGAGCAGCGCGGGGAGGCGGCCAAGCGATGCGGAAGAGGCTGGCTGGCGGAGCGGCGCGGAGCAGCGCCCCGTCCTCGTCGCCGGGGCAACAGCGGGCGGCACCGCCATTGGCGGCCGCTCTGCCGGCTTCCGCGCGGCTGCCTCGCACCTTTGCCCGGCGCGGAAATTAGATTCTCTCGGCGCCCGGATCTGCAAAAAAATAAAGGAGAAGAGAAAAAAAAAAAAAGAAAGCGACGGGAACGAGCTGGCTGCCGGTCTCGCGCGCCGGGTGGATAGAGGGAACGGAAGAGCACCCAAGAAGGGAGCGGCGCTCCCGGCCAAGCCACGCTCGCTTCGGCTGTTGCCTCCCGTTTTCGGCCTGCCGCCGCTGCGGCTGCGGCTGTAGGCGCACGAGGCTCCCCACGAAGGAGACGAGAAGAACATTCCTCTTTGCTTGCGCGTGCTAGCTTCGCCACCGGAGGAGAATTAATTGCCAAAATCGGGAGCGCACCCCCCCCCCCTCCCACCCCTTTTCCACCAACCGCAACTGAGGCCGCCGCGTGTGCGGCGCCCCTTCGCGCGAGCCCTTATCAATTTAGCGGCGGCGTTTCTCGCGCCACGAGCCGGCCCCTAATTGCGCCTCCTTTAATAACCGCCGCGAGAAGATTTTTCTCCGCGCCTCTTCTTCTTGTTGGATCGCGAAAAAAACCACCGTTGCTTGAAGCCTGCTGCGGGGAGCCGTAACAGCTCGTTCGTCAACTGTGAGGACCACGCGCACGCCTAAGGGCATAGAGGCCCGAGAGAGCTCTGGGCACGCTCATCAAGCCAGTTAAGGATATAGCTGGCCCGCGAAAGATTGCGGGCGACTTCCAGTTCACGGGAGGACAGACAGTGAGTGGGGGGCGAATTTTGGTGCAGCTCGTGGCGCTTATCTTTGCGCTAACACATTGGGAGGAGCGAACAGTGGAAACGGAGATACACTTTCTTTACTTGCATTAGCTGACCCAATTGGCCTAGTTTAAAGCAGTGGTAGTAAACGTGCCCCATTCTACGAGATGTTCTAAGCGAGAATACGGCTGAAATCTGTTTTTTTTTTTTTTTTGCGTTCTGTAGAAGTCATGGCAACGCTGTCTTAGCTTGTCAAAAAGGTTGTGTGAACGCAAAAGCAAGTCCCGCAGTGTGCATTCGGTCGGAGCACAGGCGCTTCATAAAGAAGAAAGAGAGAAATACGAAAGCGAATATGAGAAGTCAGCCTGAATCAAGTTTTTGACTTGCTACAGAGCCTCACAGAAGGGTTATGGGACTGAAAAAAAGAACAAGAAGAGGAGGCGAGAGTGTTGATGATTAGAACGAGAATCGTAATGAGAGAAAGTAACAACTTACGCTCTCTAAAGTCTCCAATCTGGACAACTTTCTATCTAAAATCGAATAAAAGCCTTTAGTACACCACGCCTATCACAAGAGTCCCATAGAAATTTCAATGGAACTGTTTTAAAAGTTCATTGATAAAATTGGGCAGGTGCTCTGCCAGTGAGTATATTTCCATAACATATCGCAGGAAGGCACTCGAAACGTTTGCTGTATTATTGGATATATCGAAATCCTGGCAGTTCGCTATGCCTGCAAGTAGTTCACGTTGCAACGAAATCACGCCACACACTGTCGTAAGCATCTGCAGCGACCAAATTGCTTCCTTTTATGGCGTGCGGTAGCTGTACAATCGATTGTATTGGTCACGCTCGTCAAAAACCTGCGATAATTGTGGCCCGGCTGCCCAGTATTTTCACGGTATTGTATGGAAACAAGAACATTAGTGCGTGATCCAGAACTCCAATATGGGAAGCGCTTCTTGTTAAAAATGCCTTACGGCCCCGCTTCGCTCGCACGATTTATTTTAATATATACCCTTTTATATTTTCTATTTGGTATGCATGTAGTCACAATTCGCGAAAAGTCCCACGACATGATTTCGGCGTTATAAGAGCCGATCGAAACCAGAAAGCCTCGCCAGCAATTTATTAAAGGCCTGGTTCTGTAAAGCGTGCTTTGCCACACAAACAGTCTGCACAAGGTGAAGCTTGTGGTACAAAAGAAATGAGCAATACGTGAGGAGGAGGAAATGAAAAGGAAAGCACGAAAACAATTTTGAAGAAACTTACTGATATATCCACAGCATAGTATTCTTTTTATCCCTTTACCCTTTTCCGTTCCGGTAGGGTAACAAACTAGACGCACGTCTAGCTGACCAGCCTGCCTGTCCGTTTCTTCGTATCTATCTATCTATCTATCTATCTATCTATCTATCTATCTATCTATCTATCTATCTATCTATCTATCTATCTATCTATCTATCTATCTATCTATCTATCTATCTATCTATCTATCTATCTATCTATCTATCTATCTATCTGTCTGTCTGTCTGTCTGTCTGTCTGTCTGTCTGTCTATCTATCTATCTATCTATCTATCTATCTATCTATCTATCTATCTATCTATCTATCTATCTATCTATCTATCTATCTATCTATCTATCTATCTATCTATCTATCTATCTATCTATCTATCTATCTATCTATCTATCTATCTATCTATCTATCTATCTATCTGTCTGTCTGTCTGTCTGTCTGTCTGTCTGTCTGTCTATCTTAACAGTGAAGTGAGTATTACTTTAGCATAGTACCAAGGAAACGTTGTTCTCATCCGTCATTCGAAGAGTTGGCTCAGCATGAAGAGCTGATAGTACAGAGAGTTGAGCGAACAAGGTGGTGAATTTTACGCAGTTAAAACAAATTATAAAACTGTATGTTACAGTTCCTCCACATGTGTCTTGAAGCGTGCATTTTTTTATAGGTAAACCGTCAGCGTCGACAAGCTTTAGCAGAAGTTATCACCGAGTGATGAAGTCTAGCTTTCGAAGTTAATTCATTACCAGTCAACGTGAACGTTAGGACGAGTTGGTTGATCCTGTTAAGTACTTGTTTTTCAGCGTTGACCTAGAACCGGCATTTCTCGCGCGATATTGAATGTGGGCGCTATAAAATACACAACATTATTCGTTACTGCCGCAGTTCATCGTGCGCTAAAGATATGAACGATGTACCCTTATGCTCTCTTATTATTATTATTATTGTTATTATTATTATTATTATTATTATTATTATTATTATTATTATTATATTATTATTATTATTATTATTATTATTATTATTATTATTATTATTATTATTATTATTATTATTATTATTATTATTATTATTATTATTATTGTTGTTGTTGTTGTTGTTGTTGTTGTTGTTGTTATTATTATTATTATTACAGAAAGAACAGAGCATTCATTATAGCATAAACGGCAGCATAACTCAAGTGCTCGGGTGCTTGGTCAATGTCTCGCACGAAATAAAAAAATTAAATATAACAATGCATCATAGACCTAGTATTCCCAGTTTATGTGAGTTAACTATTTCTTACAGAGGTACTTGCTTACGCGCAATGGTTGGGCGTTGCTATACGTAATATTTGAACATAAAGATATGCGCCGATCAGCTCTAGCATGTGTGCTTACAAAGGCTCTGTCGCATGAAAAGTATAGCAATCCCGGACAGTTGGCGCATTTCGTTGTTCACCTTATTTCAGCTAAGCTTAGTTCCTGGATCCGCATAGTTCTCCAAGTCGCTGCATCGTGCTTCGTAACTCAATGGGAGCCCTCGGTGGTGTAGTGCATGGTCAAGTTTTACCCCGTAGTCCCCAACTCCCAGTGATGAGTGTTCAATCGGTGTTCAATCGACGCCACCTCCTCAAGCGTCTCGTGGGAATATACCGCTGAATTATCTTGCGCGTTCACAACACGCAGGTCACCGACACCGACGCCGTCGCCGTAACTATGAAGGTCAACGATGCGCTTAAACACCCTGGAAGAATATTTAACAATGTATTGCAGTGCTGAAATTCTCTTACTCCTTTCTTACCAATGCTTCCGGTTTCGTTTTTATGTACAATGCTTATTATCGCTATTGGCAAATGTATAGTCATGATTGTAATCGTCGCCACGCAAAAAGTTGCATGGCAATGTGTCAACGCTGCTACGTAACTCGGCAGCTGTTTCGAGAAACAAGTGCTTCTCTAAGCGTCAACCCATCAGGCACTTATCACACGTGAAAAATAAAGTATACTGAAAAAATTCGGCAGATCCCACGCCTTGTGGGAATCGGTTTCATGCGAAGCAGTCAGAGAGTAGTTCTCTATGCTGCTGCATTTTTTGGCTTTGAGCCAAGCGTTACGAGGTGGATCGACGTGTTTTTGTAAGCGTAGTAGTTGTGTGCCCATCGTGGCCTTACCAGGCACGTCGTCTACACTGGCATTAAAGGGGTCATGAACCACTTTTCCAAGTAATGATCTAATGGCCTCAGTATCGGAGTGTACTGCCTCCCGAATCGATTGCCGCAAAAATTTCTCGAATCCGTCAAGAATCAGCGGAGTTACGGGGGTTTGGCGCACGCTCCCAGCGCTTTCTCTCTTTTCTCGTGCCGACGAGCGCACTGGAAGCTAGACAGGGAGGGATGGCATGGGGGAAAGAAGTTACGCCAGCGCGCGTCATGAAACGCGATCGCTCTCCCGCTGTGATTCGCTTGCGCGAGTGCGGCTACCGTGTACTGAGGAGGGCGCCGGCAAGTGACGGCACCCCGCGGCAAGAAGCGCATCTGATCCGAACGCCGCTCTCGATTTACGTCGGCTATCGGCCAATAAGCGTGCTATGTCTCTGCGACGTACAGCGGACAGACGCCCCGCCCACCGACGAGAGTGAGAACCGGCCTCTGTTTGAAAAGAGGGTGCCTGGGGAAACGGCAACTTCGCGCTCCGCTTGTGGCCATTACGCGGCGCGCACGACTGTAATATTTGGCAGAGCAGTTCATAGCCGTGTCAGCTTTCCGCAGGATGTGTTTTTTCAATCAGCCCAAGGGGTGCTTCATGACCCCTTTAAAGGGTATACCTTATGGTCTGACGTAACGTCAGCACTCACTTTAGAGCACAGACGTATTATGTCAATGAAGTGCACTTTACGGCGCGATGATGTGAATATCATATGTAACTTTCGTTAGCGTATTCAGCCGGGGTCGAGAAACGCTTGAACACAGCTTGCTGAATTATTGGAATAAAAATGTAATCTTCATTAGACTTGTATGAAAGTGGAGCCAACACCGGAACCACAATTGACGTCAACCCGGCATGACGCCTGTATCATATAGGAGTACATACGTCGTGTTTATTGCTTTGTTACAACATTAGATAGCCAGCACTGCAACCACAATTGACGCTGCGCCGACATTACGCCTGCATTCGGTCTTTTTCCAAAGCAGTTTCAAAACGTGGCGTTGCTCTGTGGTAGAACACGTGACTGCCACACAGAATGCTTGGGTTCGATTCCTGTTGGGATCTCGATTTTTATTCTTTGCATTCGTCGGGTCAAGGCTGCAGATGTCGGTTTTCTTTTACGCTCTCGCATATAAATTAACGGTGTCTGTTCTCGGCGTTCCTGGAAAGAAATGAACTGTCAGTCTGCTGTGGCGCATACCCGCTTTCCCGCCACACGTGTTTGGAGGAAAGGGTTTGACGACGCACGCGACAAGATTTTCATGTTATTCAGGTCATGACTAGGCAGTCATATTCATGAAACCCTCTTACCCTCCCATGCCAATATTGGTCTACACCAAGCTAAGAAGGCGATCACAAGAGCACCCAGACATAGATAGATAGATAGATAGATAGATAGATAGATAGATAGATAGATAGATAGATAGATAGATAGATAGATAGATAGATAGATAGATAGATAGATAGATAGATAGATAGATAGATAGATAGATAGATAGATAGATAGATAGATAGATAGATAGATAGATAGATAGATAGATAGATAGATAGATAGATAGATAGATAGATAGATAGATAGATAGAACCGCTAAAAGGGTCTTGGGTTCGCTAAGAAATGCTTCGCATTTAAAAATTAACCTAACTGTTTGCAGAGAATGAGGAAACGCATACACGAAAGCCATTATTTATGCTGTAGCACACACACAAAAAAAGAGGAGACACAGATGTTGACAGGAAAGACGGGACGCGCTTCGCATACGGTGAGCATTGGACCTTAGCTGAAATCTTCGTTCACTTGTTGTGAACGATGCACATTCCCTTCAGTGTGCATGGTGCTCCAGCTAACGCAAGCAGCGCAGAAACTGCGATGCTTGCAGGAACACGATTCATACGGAGGGGGTACGTCCGTCTTGACCACAAGTGAACAATGTTCTCAGCCAAGTCATCACCAACAATAGCCCATCAGTCTGAGCTTCCGAAATGTGTGAAAGTCATCGCGGCATTAAAAAAAAAGCCAGATATATTTACCAAATCTGCGTTTAGTCGTACAGTTGAGCGGTTTCTCTAAGCCTCGTGTTGCGTAAACACATACACGCTCTGTCAGTTTTATAGTCCGGTCTGCCGACTGCTGCATCCCTGGGGATGGAACTAAGCACCCTTGATACATGCACCCTCAAAATTCAGCATTCAGCTATTTGGTGCTATAAGTTCTATTCCACAATCGCTTGAAGCACCGCCTCCTGCCGAAGCAGCTCACTCGAAAGCTGTCACGAATAACGAGAAAAAATGAAAAAGTACACGCGCGTTCGCGGACTTTGTTCAATATTACGCCCGGGGCAAAGCGTTTGTCGCGCATACCACAATTAAACTCTCCAAGTCAAACACTCCCGCACGGGTTTCGCTTTTCTGCCTATACGAACGAAGTGCACCACCGAGATTGCGCGGTCCTCCAGCAGAGAACTCGCAAAGCGCTCTCATCTCATGCGGAGAAGAGGAAGGTCTGTTTGACGTCCAAACTTCGACGCGAATTCACCTCTCGCCGCAGGGCAGCCTACCGAGCTTGCTGCAACCAGTGACGAGATATACTGTGCACACCTGATCATGCCGATGGCGAAAGAGGCAAAGGCGGGGATTGGACGAGTACCAAAGTTTTCTAATCTCGTATATACCCTTTCCATTTGTTCGCTGCCCTTCCTCTCTCTCACACTCTGCACGGTCACGTACGCACGCGTAGAGCGTGGCCGGAACCGCAGCTGATTCCAAATCATGTTCGCCAACTTTCTCTTTAAGCGTCGCGCAGAAAGCCCGCGAGGTAGGCCTTTTGTCGAGCGGCTTCTTCTTATTTTCTTATTTCCTACGTAGTTATCACGTTTATTTCGTCGTAGGCAGTCTATATACCTTTCATCGTCGCCGTAGCCGCGGGCGGCAAAGTCGTCGAGCCTCGTTACGCTGCAGGAGAGCTTCGCGCTGTCGGCGGCGTCGCTTGTGTGGTCGCGTAATTGGACGGGACCCGCTGAGATGGCATAGCTCCGGCTACCGCGTTTTCCGCCGTGTAACGAGCATGACCAATGGTGTGGAGCGTGCAGTGGGTTATTACGTTTCGGAAGGCCTTCATGGATTTTACAGGGCCTCGCTGATGCATGATCGCTCGACATTACCTCGCCAGTCGCTGGACCTGATTTAGATGATACTGCGAAGCTTCTAGCGCGAAAGTGTGCGTCATATTATATTTAAAATACTATTTACGTCATTTTATACCAGAAGCTTGTTCTTGGACTTGCTTCTCGCTTCATAGCGCAATCTTTTCGAGAGAGAGAGCTCAACAATATAATAAACCAACATATTACGTTACGGCAGAACTTCTAGCTAGCTTATATAATGACAGATAAGGAAGTTCAAAAGCCAATGACGACTTTGTTCACACGAGCCACAAAAGCTCGCCTTTCAAGCTATGCTTAATTCAATAGACACACAGTGTTTAATGACGGAAGGTGCTGTCCCCAGCCGGGATCAAATGTATCAGTTAAGTACACCTGAGTAGAAAGGTGCCCTTCTTTGTTTCTATTATAAATCAATGGCATTTTCCCAATGCTGGCGCGCTATGGCGTATGCAGACATACCTGAGCTCCCCCTCCCCCCCCCTCCATACTCTGCCCACCACGCCTTAAAATAGTTGTCATACACACATCAACGCAGCCAGCAATGAATAGTAGGATGCTTAATAAATAAATGATAAAGGAACAAGACTATGAAAAATGTGATAGGTTTGAACTGCACTAGAGTGCTTACTTGGGCCGATTGGTACACGTCCAAAGGAAACGAGTAGCAACGCGAACAACGGTACAAGACAAAGACAGACGAGGCGCTATGTGCTGCCACAATGTGCCGCATCTTAACAATACAAGCGTCATTTCCAAGCAGTGATAAACTGAAAGGGCTGGAGCATCCCTGCTGCATCAACCCGTATCGAACTATACAGTGCAAGTGGTATCCGTTCATAACTCTATATGTGATTAGCTTAAATGATACGCTTAAACTGAACAAATGCCGACTGAAACCAACTCCGTGTGCGGCAACGCCAGCCTCACCTATATCACTGGCGCGGTTTCTGTAAGGATCAGTGTTGTGAGAGGTTGTATAATAGGGATTTTAAGGCGACCTATCCTTCGCGGCGTCGACGGCTCGCGCTGGTGCATCTGCTGCTCGCAACACACCGACACGTGCGGTACTCCTTACAGAACCGCAGGCAGACGGGCGATCATTGCAGCATCAGCAGGAACCAGCCGGGCGGCCGCAGGCACTATGCCTCGTTCCAGCACACACGCAATGCGCGCGCGGCGAGCGCACTGCGTCGTGGCGTTGCGGACCAGCGCGAGAGCAGCAGCGCGACGTTACAGCAGCGCACTACGCGTGCCCGGTCGCATTTCGCGGCCCACTGAACGTATACTACGCTGTTTGCGAGCAAAGCCGTCGGAGAGGGAGCCCTCTTGATACGGGATAGCGCGCGCCTAGGAGCTGCTGCTCGTGCCGCAATTGCGGGATTAGGCCCTATAGGTAAGGCTCTGGCCCGCTCGCATGCACTGAGCTCTCTACACGCCCACTCTCACACGGGCACCGCACGCACGGACAGACACACAGACAGGCACGCTAATCCGACGGGCCGTCGAGAGCGGCGCACGGACACACGCAAGCGAGAGGAGGCGGGTGGCGCACGTATACATATATATCCATATAGTCCCGCGTGTTCTCTCTGTACTCGAACGCAGGCCGCCCCACCCTCTCATACCTCGTGCCTGCGCTCCCCGTACACTCCCCAGCCCCGTGTAGCTACGGCCCTGACCCTTCACTCCTAGAGAGGATTGAGGAGGCGCATCGCTCACTGGGGCAAACAAATCTCGGCCGGATTAGGGCTCAGTGGGCGGGTCGCCGATCCAGCACTGTTCCCGTGCTTTCGCTTCTGCCGTGGCTGATGCGTGCAAGGCCTGCTTTAGGCTATTCCCCTCCGCCCCGGCGTGGTATAATACTTGCACCGATACGCGGCGACTGTGCTCGGTGTATGCGTGGAAAGCGGCAGGTTGCGTCACGGTATACCTCGCAGGCACGCAATAATGCCGGGGAGAGAGCGGACTAGGACGATGTCCTGCTCGGTTGTTCGTGAGATGTTGAGCGACACTCGAGAAAATGTATACATACACTAGGCCTCCGTGGCCCTTTTCTCCCCTTCTCTCCTCTTATTCGAATACAATAGCGAGGACCTCTCGAGTACCTGAGCTTCGGCGGTGGAGCGCGTGGTTGAACGTATTATATATGTGTGCTATAGGCGCTCGAGTGTGTATACAGTACGTCGATCTGCCAGATGTGTGTGGGCTTGGCTTTTGTAAAAAGCGACGCATGGATGGTTTTTTTCTCCGTCGAAAGCCTGGAGGGCGAAGATGGAACGCGGAACGTAACTTGTTTGTGGCTGAGACGAGGGTCTAAGGGACGCGTTCAGTGTGTTAAAGGTTAACACGGTGCTTTCTTGCCTGTGGGTATCCTCGGAAATTCGTTGCAATCAAGTGTATTGAAAAAAAAAAAAAAGAGAATGACAAAACATGCACTTCCCATGACAGTATCAAACCGAATGTCTGCGTCAAATGTTTGGCTGAATTTTGAATCACGTAGTTGTGATGAAGGTATTTCGTGAAACAGGAAACTAAAAGCACAAGGCGTTATGTGTCGCGTCTATCACATCGCTTCAGGTGACTTAACGAAGAATTTGACTTAAAGGGACACTAAAGAGCAAAACGATTTTTCTCGCATTAGTAAAGTAGTCTTCCACGATACCAAAAACACCACGCTTGCTGCGAGAAGACGCTCAATAAGCGAGAAAACGCGCAAAAAGAAAATACAGGTGGCGACGCCACCTTGGAATTCCCGCACCATTTGCCGTGACGTCACATATTTTTGACGGCGCCTGCTTGGGCCTACGTCGTTCCTAATCGGTTAAATTGAAGTACATTGTCCTCTGAGGGGGCCAGAGACTTGACATAACGAGTTTGTGGACATTTCGTCGGGCCAGTGGCGCCAAAATACGTTAAATGCTTTTTGATATCTTTTACGTCACGAATTACAAAGCTCGGCGCGAAATTTAAAAATGAAACTTTGAACTTGGTTTTCTCCGCTAATAAACCTATGGTGGTGAAAATAAACTGTACAAGAGTTCTCCGAGCGCACTTTATCAATCTAAACCAATTCATTGTTTCTCTTTACTGTCCCTTTAACAATGAGTGGTTCAAGGCGGGCGAGCGAGCGAGCGAGTGAGCGAGCGAGTGAGTGAATGCATGAATGAATGAATGAATGAGTGAGTGAGTGAGTGAGTGAGTGAGTGAGTGAGTGAGTGAGTGAGTGAGTGAGTGAGTGAGTGAGTGAGTGAGTGAGTGAGTGAGTGAGTGAGTGAGTGAGTGAGTGAGTGAGTGAGTGAGTGAGTGAGTGAGTGAGTGAGTGAGTGAGTGAGTGAGTGAGTGAGTGAGTGAGTGAGTGAGTGAGTGAGTGAGTGAGTGAGTGAGTGAGTGAGTGAGTGAGTGAGTGAGTGAGTGTGGGAATGGTTACAGTTTGCTGTCTTCATAATCTGTGGTTTACGAGATCATTTTCTATCGAGATGTCAAATAGGAGACGCTACAAATAAACCTACAAATGTGGCGGTGTGGCTCGCAGTATTCAAGAGATCGAGCGCCCCATGCACATGACTGTCTACTTGGACTGCAGATGAGTCGCATCTCTGACCTGTAATAGGCCACTTCGTATCATGCTCAAGTGAAGACTGACGCCGCGCAAGTTTTCCACGACACAATCCAGCGCCATATAGTCATGAATGCCTTTCACCATACTGCCAAGAATTACCATGACCGGCTATCAAGAAGCATCAGACTCATGAGAAAACCACTGACTCGTTTGCTCACTTCATTTAAGAGCCAGTCAACAAGCCCTGAAATAAGCCGATAAGCGTTATTTTGCACCGTTGGCAATCAATGGAAATGCATTTCAACGACCAAGAATTACCATGACCGGCCACCAAGAAGCATCACAATGCATCTAAAACCAGTGCTCTTCTTCGTTTTCTCTCTTGTCCATAGCGTATACGTAGAAGAGTTGCCATCGCGACTTTTGGGACCCCTCGAACTTTTTGCAGTAGCGCTTCTCAGCTTCGTGGGTGAATGTGCGCCAGCACGCAAAACAACAACTAATACTATACGAAGAAGGATAGCAGAAAAAGATGAGATGAACAAGGTATCCGGAAAGAACGTTTGCAAAAGACAACAGAACCACAGCGTGCTTCCAAGGGTGAAGATGTGTGCATTACCAAGAACATGCGCGCATAAATTCGTTTCTGCCTCGGTAATGTCGGGCGCGTGATTGCTTATTCGCGTCACCCTATTCGCACTGCGTGCATACGTAAGTTTATAACGTGTGCTTACACAAGTTACAACTTCTCTCCGCACGCTGTCGTATTTACAGTTTTGCGTTCTCTGATGCCATGCATTTACGTACAGGTTCATTGTGACCATGGCTGTACACGCAGGAGTAATTTTATTTAGCGCTCCTGGAATTATTATATTCAGCGCAGTCGTACCAGGCGAATATTAAGCGCAACTCTGTGGCAAACTTTTCCTGTGTGGGTGTCTCTTCCTCGTTTGGAAGCCCGTCCAATACGAGAGAAGCACAGTTTTCTGATGAGAGTCGAGAATCAAAAGTTCGTCCGCGTACCTTTTATGTTTTGTTTATGTTTGAACGCGTGCGCATGTTGTCGCGTGGCGGCGAATATGATTTCACGCTTGGCCCGACCTCGCAGCTTTATGTGAGTCGGTCGAAGCTTCGCGTCATCCCCGAAGCCGCAAGATTCGCTCGTATAATTCGTGACAGAACCGAAACGGCGTGCGATGGAGTTCGCGCGCCCATGCACAAACCCACGCGGCGCAAGTTGTTTGCCCTTTGGATGTTGCGCACCGGTGAATGTATGCAAACACGCGCGGCGTGCCGCCCCACTAAAACGAAGACGCGTCAGATGCCGAGAGATGGCGCACGTGCCGGCTGGCCGCGCGCGCTGCTCGTTGCATTTTACGCGCCAACGCCGTCTTCTTTTTTTTTTGTCTTATTATCATCCTCGTCATTTGCCGCGTGTCGTCGTTGAATATGCAACGACCTCGTTTCCATATACGGTTTAATTTTTATTATTTGTTTATCCTTTTCGGCAGGATCCTTTCCGAGTCCCACGCGTGCTCTGCTGTATTACGCCGCAGGACTCAGCCGACGCGGCGCACGTGTAAAAGTGTGGAAGCGGCAAAGCGTGGGCGAAGCGCAAGCAATGCGGTGAAGCTCTGCGTACGACCCGAGAAAACTGGTGTCACAAGAAAGTTCGTAATTTCACGCCGCACGGGGCGCCGAGCATGTTTTCCCGCGCGTATCCTAGTCTGATTACGCAAAGAGTTGGAGAACGCGGAAGAATGCATCTGATCATGATGGAGTTGTACGTTCCACAGTAGTCTCTCACACATCGTCATGTTCTTGCGGATGCTCGCTTTCTGGTTTGCTTGTTTTCCGTGCACAAAGTACATAACATCATCTATGAAACCCAACTCGGCAATATTTGCGTGCTGCATTCGAGAGACGAAATGAGCGAGGAAGCGAGACACCTAGTTACAGAGTTGGCGCGAAGTTTCCGCACCGTGTGCCGATTGCGGCGAGTGACGGAATAATTTGATCTGGAGGCGGCACGGCTTCGTGACAGTGCTTGACGTTATGACATGTTTATGGTATGTATCAGTCCTATCAGCGAATGAGGCAGTTTCTCCAGTTATTAACACCTAGGACGGCTTCGCGTAGTTCGAAGGGCGTGATAAGAGCAGGTAGATCACGGATAGAGCGCGAACGTGCACTGACTCCGGTGCCCTACTGGAGGTTCCTGTATTATTAGAATAGGCTAGCATAGCTAACATGTCACTGAGTAGTTTAATTAAGTCCACCAGAACCTACATTCTGGGTCATGTATACGTCATTGCAATTGGTTACATACTTAATTGGTTATATTCTTATGTGACATTTCCATGTCTTTTTTTATCATTAAAATAAAGAATAAATGAAGGAGTCGCTGTCGCCATTACTTGGCGATGACTACCACTTCCCACTTAGTTGTTATGATAATTTTTTTTATTAGAAAAAAATATAGATATATATAAATTACATAAATAGAGCCCTGCATTTGGTGAGTTCAAAAGTTCTCGTTTTAACACAGCGCACATAAAAAAAGCACAGTGCACTCTTTCGATGTAGTTCGCTCAGTACTCATCACAAATACTAGTGCCTTCAAAAAAAAAAAAAAAAGGTTTAAGCACTTATGTTGCTTTGTGATTTATCCATGACGACTATGGGCCTAGTATTTTCGCTAATGAAAACCTTCCATCTGAGTCGAGCAAGCGGAATATAATGACTATGTCTGTGTATGCTGTGCTTGGGACAGTCGAGCACCAGTTGATTCACATCCTCGTTTTCATGGCCGCACGAACGCGTTGACAATGGCGCACGCTGATTTCGGAATAAAAAAAGTGTTTTATGTAAGCAGTTCCGCACCGTAGGCGATGCATGAATGTGTCGCCCTACTTTATATTGGCTTTTTTTTTTCAGCTTTAGCTCTGAAAATGGCGTTTATAACCATGAACGAAAAATACGGTTTAAAGAATTTCCAGCCTATACGTCCTATAAAAATGATTCGCAATAGCGCGCGCGTTAAATGTACAATTAGGCCTAACCATTTAGCATTTTCAATTGTCCGTGACTGCAGTACATTGGCAAGACGGGCCATCTTCGCATGTGTGCAGTCTCTGCCGCGCCTTCACCGGTGGTGATTAGGGCAGAGCGTATACGTATACATACGAATGCGCCCCCGAGTGCGTGGCTACCGATTCATCTCCCGCGTCTCTCATTGCGTACGCGCATAAGCACGCGCGCCCGTGATGCAGGGTCGAGCGGTAGAGTCTCCCAGGAGGAGGCCACATGTACGGCCGTCATCGGCACAGTTCTCCGAGCAGTGGTGGCTGTGGGCCCTGTTTGTCTCGCGCACACGCGCGCTCAGCGTGAAGTCGGTGTTTAGCGGTGCCCCCCCCCCCCTAAGGGGGCGTGCGCTCCCCCCGACCCCCCTTTTTTTTCCCCTCGATGGAGTCGCCAAGGCGGCAGCCGCCGCATCCGCCCTGACGGCCGTGCGCAAGCGCTCCTTCTTGCCGACGCGCCAGCGATGACGAAGAAGACGCCGCTCCCGTCTGTGCGACTGCAGAGACAGCAACTTCTTTGTGTTTTAAAATTCTTATTACTCGCTCCTTCATCTCTCTCTATCTATCTTCGTATATGAGTCCTTGTCCGCTGTGTCTCTGACCGCTCCCTGCTTGTCTCTTTTTTTTTTCTTGGTAAACCAAAAGTTCACGAACAAACAAAGGCGCATGGCGGAGATGAAGAGCACTCTGTGCCCGTGGAAGTGCGGAAGAAAAATTTGTTCAGCCTGGAGTGGAAGTACTGCAGATGTCACTTTCGCGGTTATTTGACGCTTTCAATATACCAAGCGGTAAAAGGTTTCGCTTTTGGATTTATTAAAGGGAAGCTGGAGTGGTCTTATAATTCGGTGAAACTTCGCGGGTAACAAGGACAGACATTATTGTCGACGATGTCGTAATTATTTTCGCGATTATTGCAGTAGGAGCTTTAGAATACGCGAAAGAAAAGTCTTCTTGCTCCGTTCACGCGAGCGCGCCAAAAATGTGGGCGTGGAAACGAACCAACCGGAACTACGTCATATTCGTTGCGCTGGCAGTGCCGGGCTGCACTCCGATCCGAACTAACTGCAGGAGCACTACACAGAGGACTCAAGTAAGTATAGAGACGCTGAAAGTTATTCAGTTGGATTATAATATCTACCACAATTAGAAACAGCCGAGCGCAATGAGTACAAGCATTTCTCCTATCTTAAACCATGGCCTCCGTGACCAGCTCCGGCCGCGCGCCTCCGACGGAGCTAATCGCGGAGGCCGTGCTTTAACAGTGCTGCTGTTGCAAACGAGGTGGCATATCAAAGATCACGTCACCGCGTTCGCTCAACACCTGCTGAAGGCCTGCGCGGCCTCAGACGCTGTTTCTTGCGAAAAAAAAGGCTATTTGCGTTCACATTCGAACACTCACATGTCAGTTTTAGAATCTAGCAGGGACCAAATTATGATTACACACTCCAAAGTCATTTTGTTTTAAAGTGCATGAGCTTCCCTGTTAAGGCGAAAGCCTTATGTGCCTCATCAAAAGGGAATGTGACCGCCAGCGTATCCGTCGTCCTCGTTAACACGAATGGCACCAAAAATCCTCCTCCTCCTCATCAACATCTTGATTGTTCCTCTGGGAGGACTCGAAGGCGAAAGCCACCCGGAGCGGTCATCATCATCGAAGAAGAAGAGAATGGCAATGATGACGACAGCACCTGATGGCCATCATTTGACGTCATCTTAGGCGACTGCGTAAGGGACCCTGTGAGTTTTTCACGGGCGCATTATAAGAAGGCGGGGCGTCACCTCTTACGAGAAGAGCACTGACGCGCATACGATTGTTTATCTATATTTCCGTTGACCGTATTGAACCGACAAATAAATGTTACGAAGCTATCGCTCGACTCATGACATGCCCGCATTTATTTAGCTTGCTCAGACACAATCGCCGATTTGTGAACTAACGTTGTCTATCTTTAGAACGCATGCGGCGTCGTGAACAGCAATATCACGGAAGGTGCGCGAGTATACCGTAGCTTTTAAGCTGAAACTAACGATAACTCTCGTATCAACAGCCTGTGCGTCTCTTACGTGTGGATCCAAACATTGCAAAAGTAGATGGAGGCTTGGAGAGATAAAAAATCCTTGAACAAGAGGTGTCGCTGGAGCCAGTGTTTGGACAAGTGGTCTTGTCCTCTTCAATGTTGCAACTTCAAGGTTGCAAGTGCGTGTACACGCGCGCTAAGGTAGGCAGTTGTTGGCTTGACGACGACAAGCCCACTTGTACTTTAAAAGGGTGCAAACTTGAGCTTGTTTGCTTGGCTTCATAGCAGGGAACAGCGCAGATACACGAGACAAGAGAGATGGACAGGACTTGGCGCAGTCCTGTCAACCTCTCTTGTGTCGTGTATCTGCGCTGTTCTCTGCTATGAAGCCAACTTGTACAAATGTTGACTCCAGCGACACCACGTGCTCAAGGATTTTTCACCGCTTACGTTTAGAACAGAATTCGACCACCGACGACTGTACTCGCCGATGTCTCTGTGCTTATTTTACTACTCGCGTTCGATTGGCCCAAGTTCGCCCAGTAACAAAGCTTGATACTTAACGACTTCATATTTAACGAATGCTCAGGGTACTCTACTCTTCAACGTCTCCACAATGTCGCAAAGTAAGCTCGCAATTCTTCAGTCTCTGTAATAGCATCCCATGGCAATAAGAGCCCCATCTACAATGGCGTTTAAATGATGGCATACTATTTGAACAATTTTTGGACGAACCAAGGTAAGTAGTACGTCTTTTTAAATTTTGCGTCAACGTACAGCCATAACCGCGAACATTGACTTCATAAGTCTCTAATATATGGGACGGCAAATTCGTTATATATCTACAGCCTGCCTAACGTACCTAGTACAGGTGTGGGAAATGAGATGCCTGCATGCGAAAAAGGGGTGACGCTCATTAAGGATGATTAAAAATGCTCATTAGATTACCGAATGCGTCGTGATTTCAGTGCTGAGTCGACTGCGTCTATAGGACGCTCGACAGTGGCCACGTGCATGACTGCATTTAGAATGCTCGAGCTCGGCTCCTGTATTCTCGGCTCTAATCTGCATACATTGGCGGCTCGGTCGGGACAACGTCGTTTCCTCGGCAACGTCACTCCCGCCTTCCCCCCCCCCCCCCCCCCCCCGCACCACCACCACCACACACACATATTTCGGTCCTTCCTGTTGCGGCACCCCTCTCTGCAAGAACAGCTCGAAAAGATGAGCCACAACACGATTATGATGGACGACGCGGCGCTTTAATTGTTCCGGCTTTGGAGCGAGCAGCAACAGACGGTGTCGCCGTCGGCATGCTCCTCATGCATGGGAGTGTCGCCGCCGCCTGTCCCGCCGAAAATGAGGTCCTCGCGGTTTGTAATGCTAAGCAGCCGGGCACTCTCTTAATAAAGTGGCCGCGGCCGGACCCCTAATGGATGCATCTTCCCCGGCCGGTGCATATATATATATACATATACACACACGAAGCCGCAGCGAATGCCTGTAGTTGTCAGAGTTGGATGGGAAGGAGAAACAAAGATAAATTGAATAAACGAAAGTGAGAGGCACGTGAAAAGCACCACCTCGAGAATGCCTCAGTCTCGTTGTAATCTCGCTGATTAGCGTCTCGCGGAGTCGTAAGCGTCGGAGAGGAACTAATGTGTCGACAGAAAAGAACGGCCAACTTGACGTCTTTTCTACGGGCCTATATACATGTACGCAGCGAACGACTGCGACCCCCCCCCCCCCGCATTTGCCGTCTTCTTGCACTGGCCATCCTCACCTTCGCTCATCGATCGTTCATGCGAATTGGACGACGTACGCACACACGTCACCTGAGAGTGTCGTGGGAACGAAAGCCTCGTCCGCGTCACGGCTGTCTCATGCCGAGTGATGAGGCAGTTGCATTAGCGAGTCCGAGATAAAAAAAAAAGAAGAAGAAAAGACGTGATTTCTACACATGCGCGATTACCTGCTCGGGGTTCTGCCGGTTAAATTGCGCGTGCTCGGAGGCCCGTCGCCCTATTCGTTAACGACATTCTTCGGCACCGCACAGAATTCAATGAAGAAATGTGCGCCGCTTGTGTTTTTTCTCCTGAGGTTTGGGGATCTTCTTAATTGGGAGGCTGTATTTTCCCACTCTTGACTATAAAGGTCTTGACGTTGGGCAATAAGAAATCTCGTATGAACAGCTTTTGTTTCCGAGATTATGTATACACCGCAATTCCTGTACACATCATACGCCGCTGTTTCGCGGAAAGGGAGCACATGAATAACTATTTGCGTACTCACACTTGCTATAACGCAGGCGCAGTGCCATTTCTCACGCGAATGTTGTGGGCGGCTACACACGAACACTTGAAACGATGGAGCATAACTGTGTTTCGTTTCACTCGTATACGCTTGGTATGAAGACATGAACTGAAAGCAAACCAATCAAATTAATGCCTAAACTCCCTACGTGTTTCGCCGCTGAGCTAAAATGAAAGATGTCCCAGCTCATTAGCATGAGGTGGTTGAATGGAAGGCCAGAAAGGGAGAAAGATAAAAAGAAAAAAATTATTAACCCTTACTTCACAAGTCTAGCCTCCTCATCTGTCACTACAAGTTGGCGACAGTTCTTTCACATAACCTCTATTATTCCATGGTAAAACAGCCTCTTACCAAAGGAACCAAACCATGCGCGTTCGTTCGGAAGATATACGTAGGGCCTCATTCTCGAGATATATGATGGCAATCGTTGACTCAAATCGAGTAACGTGTAAAGGTGTGAGTACGCTGGCGATGATTCTGTGAGTACTTTGGCGTCTGGTTGCTGTAGCTATCCGGGTCACCGGAACTTGGGTCACTAATCTGCCGGCTTGAAATTTAACGAATATAAATGTCTATTGTTGTGTCAATGCGCGAGCTCTCGGCTTTTGCAGACCTACCGAAAACAAGGGACAGAGAATCTACGAGGCGAGTAAGTGGCTATCGGATTTGAGAATGATACGATAAGCAGTATAATCAGCTCGCACTGCTTTATTTTCTGACGGCCGATGCCAGCTTCCTGCTGTTTAGACATCACCATTCAGAGCTACCACTAGAAAGAAAGAAGGTTACTTCTAAAGCCTCGGTTTTCTTTGTTAAACACGATATTAATGAGAACTAACACTACACTAGAAAGAAAGAAAGAAAGAAAGAAAGAAAGAAAGAAAGAAAGAAAGAAAGAAAGAAAGAAAGAAAGAAAGAAAGAAAGAAAGAAAGAAAGAAAGAAAGAAAGAAAGAAAGAAAGAAAGAAAGAAAGAAAGAAAGAAAGAAAGAAAGAAAGAAAGAATACTCCTATGCCAGCACACATCTTTCCAATGCTGCTTAAAGGTAGGCTAGACAGAGGACACGACCACGACGACACAGGCACGTGTCTCCCCCCCCCCCCCCCCAACACACACCTATACAGCTATATATACGACTGACGCGTGCGCACATTATCTATGCCTTCTCTCTATATATTTTTGGAGCTGTCCGCATAGACGGAAAGTGAGATGTGTCAACTGAAGGGAGACGACTACAAGGAGCAGGCTGTAAGACACACAGTTTCGAGTGCATATCGCCGAATGCAAAACTATAGCACAGACCTATCTCCTACGAGCGGCGCTGTCTGAACGCGCGCCAGCGGAGGCGCCACCGTCAAAAAGCCGCGCCGCGTGGCGCACGTCGGGACGGAAGGTCGCCGTGGCGGCGTCTGGGACCCCCATTCCCCTCTCACAATCCAGCCTCTATGTACCCCCCTGGTGATTTTTAAGTCCTCGACGACGTCGTCTTCGTCCTAAGACTCGGAGCCCCGGAGACTCACGCAGTCTCCTGCCAGCGCCCAATGATGGAGAGGGCGGCGGCTCTCGCGTTTAGGACTCCTAAACGGCCGCGCCCCGCGAACGTCTGCCGCCACCACCGCTGCCGTCGGTGGTACTGGCTGCCTTCCGTGCCCTGGCTTCTCGCTTCTTTTTCTCGTATAATCCCTCGGCGGCGAGCGCAGCCCGAAAGAACAACGAACTACAAGGGACTAGGTTCCTTCGCAGCGCAGTACAAGTTCGTACAGGGTAATCCTGGGCGAGCAGCGACTGCGGCACGCGGTGGCGTCGGCCGGTCTCGCGATCGTCGCGAGCAAACAAAACCACGGGAGGGGGCACAGCGGGTCGCCGGCCCCCGCAGTGGCGCCCGTTGTTGATGTCTTCGCTCCCTGCACGCATATGCATGCAGGTTTTGCGTTATGTACACAAGGGTTATACCAGGCGGGTGCGGCTATACACGGCGGCAGAGTATAGTTGAGATTTGAGCTTTATTCCTGGAATGGGGGGGGGGGGGTATCTGTCATCGCCCCCTCATCATGAGATAAAAAGGGAGGCGCTGTCTTTCTGTTGCCACCGGAGTGGCGTGATTACTGACTTAGCCGGGTCGCGTGGCCGCTTCGTACGTTTTGAAAGAGATGGAGCGGCGGATCTGGGTCTGTTTACATGCGCAAGGAATGACGGAACATTTGCCTCGACTTGAAAGCGGTGTACTGAAACGAGACACGGGGAATAGTGAAATATGTATTCGTTGCTACGTTTGCTTCCAATTTCGACTGCAGACGCCTTATGTAAACTGGGCTTCTCCGGATATGGCACCGAAGCAGCGCTAGGGCATGCAACATCGTACGGAGGCACGTGCGCACACTATTCCAGACAGCCCAAGTGCTCTGTCCAGCGCTGCTGTTACGTAAACGACAAGACGAAAGTATGTGTGGCCATCGACTCTGTTACGGCGTTACGCAATGTTCTGCCTTTCTGAGATTGTGCTTATTCGCTGCACATGTCTGAATGTCACCGGCGGTGATCTTGCAGAGGCCTGCCGGAAGCGGCTCTATTGCGATGGCTTTCCACAGACAATTGCCACCTTACGTTTCGACTCAGTGGCTTATCCCCTTTAAAATAGGCCAGCAAAAGTACCCGCCAATCAATTGGTTTCACTACTCATTGAATGTCTACTAATGTGTCAAAATTTATCGCAGCCGCTCTACCTCGTCTTGACAACAGACCGATGACGACAGTGAACATTTCAAAATGTCGTCGTGAGAAGTCATCGCGGATGAAGGCGACGAAGGCATTGCTAAGATTCTCGAATACGACAGACTTGCACCGGCGGTTATAGACTAATGACGATATTGTGAATGTGAGGAGTGTGACTCTGTGTGTGTGTGTGTGTGTGTGTGTGTGCGTGTGCGTGTGCGTGTGTGTGTGTGTGTGTGTGTGTGTGTGTGTGTGTGTGTGTGTGTGTGTGTGTGTGTGTGTGTGTGTGTGTGTGTGTGTGTGTGTGTGTGTGTGTGTGTGTGTGTGTGCTCCCTCTCTCCCTCTTTCTCGCTACCTCTAACTTTCAAACCCCCCTATCCCTTTTCCCAGTGTATAGGATAACATACCAGTTTTTCTAGACTGGCTTCGTCTTCTCTCTTCCTTGGACCTCACTCTCCAAGTGCTTGTGACAAGCTCCTCTTCATTGATCAGGTTCCCTGTTTTGTTTTGTTTTTTAAGTATTACTCTAAATGTATTTTGTTGATCTCGACCACTGACCAGTTACAGCAAAATAGTGTGATAACGAGAATGCATGGTAACGCAGCCTTTCTACAAACGTGGTCACTGCGCCTCGCTGAAAACCTATAGCTATACACTCCTGAGAAATGTGTAGCATTTCAGCTGAAGAGAGGCGCTGCATGACGCTCAACTCGGTGGAATGGAAGAACTTCGCGTCGTTGTTTGAGAAAACGAGGGACTTCTTGTCGACTTGTCCCTTCACAGCGTATGAATCGGTTGGAAGATCGACGAACCCAGCCTTGAAAGCCACGTACACAAGAAGAGAAGTTTTGACGACCACACACGCTGGGACTAGCAACAGTTTAATGAAATAACAGCCACTCGAAAGAAAACCAAGACGCATGTGCGCTATACATGATAATATAGAGGTGAGAGCGGTGGGCATGTAACAAACAAAACACAACGGAAACGCCCATGCGCATCTACGTTTATCACGTGTGGCGCATGTGCGTCTTGGTTTTCTTTCGAGTGGCTGTTATTTACCTAAACTGTTGCAAGTCCCAGCGTGTGTGGTCGTCAAAACTCTCTTCTCGTGTACGTGGCTTTCAAGGCTGGGTTCGTCGATTTTCCAAGCTACGTACCAACAGGCCCAACACCATACTCTTCTGCGATATCAGTCAGACTTTAAAGATGCACGCTTACAGTGGAACTTTCAAAACGGCGCAGACACGCGTGAAGTATTGCAATAATCAATCTCTCATGAAGAGCATAATTGTGCGACTTTCGTTTGCTTCCGCTGTATGTCACAAGCAGTCTTGAGTGCGTTCAGCATTACTGGCAATTTCGAAAGTGTTCCAGCGATTTCCTTCTGATATAATCGACACGATTGCTGAGGCGTATGTTGGACCCGCGTCATGTTACCGCATATAAGCACAGGCTGCTTTCCAAAACGATACCGAGCTGTGTAGAGGAAACAGTCGAGTTCATATAGGTTTGCAATAGCGTCATGTACAACACCTGCCGGACGCTAACAGCAAGTTTTAAGCTTATCTGTCATCTGTTCTCATATCTTGTACACGCTAATAGATAAATGCCAGCTTTGTTCTGAGAAAGACGTTGTAGATTTCAAACGCTGATAATATTATTCGCATCGCAGGCTTTATATTTCGCGGATCATCAAGCGGGAGAATCCGAAAGACAGTATACAGCTAAGTTCTTGGAAGAAGTGATCACCGTAAACAAGACTATAGCCTCTCTTTCCCAGGAATGCTTTCGACTGAGCACGTGTAGGTTCAGTTTGCAAATCTCATGTCATGTGTAGCACGGGACCGTAAGCGATATTCACGCCAAATTTAACACACGATCAATATTATACATCTGGTAACGTTTCGGCAAACAGCCTCAGCCACACTTAAGTGCAAGGTCCCGGAAAATGATTCGGTAGCGAAACAACAACAAAAAAAAAAGACATCTGTTAAACTGAGGGATGTCGGACGCAGCAGGAAACCCCTTTCTGTACAGTTTTGATTCAGACACAGCTCTATGCAAAAGCAACTCGCACTAACGTCGCCACCATCGCACTCGCTTCAATCAATCTAAGGATATTGCGGTTTTCGGAAAAACTGCATGACTGCTTTCCAGGTGTAACTTGTGTAATAGACACGTAAACGAGACAGTGGGAGTATGCATACTAAGCGAAACGTATACGGTGTGTTTCTCCGTCACGGTTAAGCGCGTCGAAAACGCACGGGACGGAGATTCGCTGTGTCGTTCGTCGGGCCGTAATAGACACAATGTACACAATCGACGACACAATCGCGTCCGCATGGCTGGACTGCAACGATTCGGTAGCAATACATCGGTACACTAAGCACACCATACTATATACGCTATCCTAATTATCATTCTCTCGTCTCGCTTCAGGTGATCACCTGAGAACGTTAAAGGATGGGGGAGTTCAAGCCAAGCGTGTTATCTTATAACGCAGATGTTGTTGCGAGCTCCCTCGATGGCGTGGGATTGTCGCGACACCTGTGGACGCGAACGCCGTCGGTCTTTCGTGTATCTGTATTAACGTGCGGGCGATTTGAACGTGTGCAGCGTTGACTAAGCTATTATAGTTTCAGTCTCCGAAAACTAAACGTTCCATCTAAATTAAGACAAGGAGCGCCGACCGACGTTCCCGCTGGAAAGAGGGAGAGGAGGATGTGACGGGCGTTCCCCTTACAGTTGTCGAAAGGCAAAGATGTTCGTTGCAGTGTACGGCAGTGGACGCGTGGTATAGAACAAGCAAAACGCAAAACATACGAAGCACGGCGAAACCAGTCCGATGGGAAGGCGGAGGCGAAAGAGAGATTGAAAATTGCGCGACCCGTATTTAGATGAGCTGCTGGCCGGTTGGTTGGGTGACTCAGAAAACGGTCACCGCGGAGCCGGTTGTCAAGCGCCGATGATTGAGCTGTACACGCTCAAAGCTGGCGCGAGCGAGCGGGCTTGCGTTTTTGTGCGTACTCGTGTATAACTCGTCGCGAGCTCAGGCTAAATTGCCGTGTGACATGTTTTCATTTCTTCGTCATTTTTTTACTTCGAGCGCCGTGGTCAAACTGTTCGAAAGAATTTTGATCCCGCCAGGCAAAAGCGAGCTCTCATTTGTACAGCATATCTGGGCAAGCTCGCGCAGGTTGTTCGTTGATGAGTTATGTTAGGAATTTTCTTTCGATACGTTTCCATCTGTCCCTCCTGCCTTCGCAGTTGCATTCAAGCTTAAAATATTGACGTTTTCGTCTGAACAGCCACGTTCTCAATTTTCTAGTGCCATGGGATATTTTTTTTCACTAACAATGACAACTTCTTCTTTCAGTGTTACCACAATAATATTTCATATCTACTCAAGAACGATTCAATTTTTTTTGACAGGTCGAAATGCTTCACCTGCTGTCGTCTAATGCAGACTTAGATGTTGAGCGCTAGCACAATTAAACAACTATCTCATCAAACGGCGGAAGCTCCAGCACAACACTGTAAGACTGTGGACTGCATATAGCGAGTTGTTATGGACACCTATTAAACCTTATCAAGACCAAAGTTCAAGTTAAGAATTGTAGTGGGATCTTTGAATATTATAATGAGCTAACGTGAGCCTAATTTGTTTTTACACATTTTACAAGCGTTAACACACAAGCAAACGCTTTCGCAAACAAAGAAACAAATAAATGTGGAATCTAACAGCTCTTCCATCCATCCATCCATCCATCCATCCATCCATCCATCCATCCATCCATCCATCCATCCATCCATCCATCCATCCATCCATCCATCCATCCATCCATCCATCCCTCCATCCATCCATCCATCCATCCATCCATCCATCCATCCATCCATCCATCCATCCATCCATCCATCCATCCATCCAGCCAGCCATCTAACAGCTAATTTCATGAAACAAAAATCGAGGTTACGTGTTGGCAAAATATAAAAAGTCCTGCGCCAGTGCGTCAAGGCTTCACAAACAATCGATTACGAAAAGACACACTTCTCTTCCTTTTTGTATTTGTTTTTGTATTTTCTTTTTGGAATTCCTGATGCACCAGTCATTTAACCAGACACCGTTTAGTTGACACCGATATAATACGCACACACTCTGAAACAGTTTCACAAGCGCAGAGCAAGATATATTGCGCCATTGTAGTGAAGAAACACAGAGACAGCACCCGTTTCTGGGCCAGCTGTTTTATATTCTGACTTCTTCTTCGTCTACCTCCTCTTCCCGTTGGCTGCCCACGCGGTCGAACCCTAGTGTCATTCTTATACATATATATATATATATATATTGGACTGAGTGTTGGGCGAGTTGGTACTCCATTACTACGACAAACTGCGCAAAATAAACAGGGACAAGTGAGACACACGCACAAGCGCAGACTAGCAACTGGAAGTTTATTGAAGGAAGCACACAAATATAAGTAACAAGAAAAACCACGTGAACGATTAGAGGTTGGCCGTTAGATAGTCTATCTCTAGTTTGTGTAACGTAAGCGAAGGCCTTGAAACGCACATGCTGCCATGCTTGTGGATGTAGAATGCCTCAGCCACTTCTCGCGCTGTCCTATCTTTATGCCTTGACAACACCTTTGTTTCCTGCAACAACGGGTGACATTTGCAAACTTTGCAATGCAAGCACAGATTTGATAAAGGCCGAGCTTTCAGCGAAGCCCTGTCATCCATTAGACGATTGTTCACACACCTCCCGGTTTGCGGAAAATGCTATATCGGGCAAACCGGGAGGTGTGTGAACAATCGTCTAATGGATGACAGGGCTTCGCTGAAAGCTCTGCCTTTATCAAATCTGTGCTTGCATTGCAAAGTTTGCAAATGTCACCCGTTGTTGCAGGAAACAAAGGTGTTGTCAAGGCATAAAGATAGGACAGCGCGAGAAGTGGCTGAGGCATTCTACATCCACAAGCATGGCAGCATGTGCGTTTCAAGGCCTTCGCTTACGTTACACAAACTAGAGATAGACTATCTAACGGCCAACCTCTAATCGTTCACGTGGTTTTTCTTGTTACTTATATTTGTGTGCTTCCTTCAATAAACTTCCAGTTGCTAGTCTGCGCTTGTGCGTGTGTCTCACTTGTCCCTGTTTATTTTGCGCAGTTTTTCGTAGTATATATATATATATATATATATATATATATATATATATGCGCCCCAGTGACGTAGCCAGGGAGTAGCACACCGGGCCTGTGCCCCCCCCCCCCCCCCCGGAAATTGACTTTTGCCAGAGCGCGTTCCGAGGGACCAAACTAAAGTTTATTCATCCATCCATTCATAGCATACCGAGCACAAAACGACACTCGACCCCACTTCAGATCAAGGAGGTGCCCGCTACCTCCCCCCCGAAAAATATTTCTGCCTATGCCCCTGCTGCGCCACAATGTTTTGCTTGCGTCTCATAACCAGAAATGTGATACACGGTGAGTGTAATCCTCGGGTACTACCGTACTTACACGATTGTAGGCCGACCCATTTTATCTAAGTTTGAAATTCGAAGTTGGGGTTACTTAATCGAAACAGAAACTAGTAGCGCCAGTTATGGCGGGACAAACTAGAAATCAATGACGCTGTGGTATGGTTACGACACTGTGTTCGCGCTCCGGCTCTACCTCTAACCTATACCGTATTTTCTCGTATATACCCTACACACTCAGCAACGATTCACGGAATTTTTTCTCAAAAATGATCCCGCCTATTGCCGTGAAACTAGCTTTTCTGCATAGCTGCGAAGCACTGCTGTGAAGCCACTTTGCGCACTGGAATTCGCGTTTTTTGTTTCGACTTTACAAAACACGTTGCGGGCCCTATAGATGGTAATATCTTCCTACGTAAAATATTCCAACGCTACTTTTTACGAGGACAGGACAGAAAAGTGCCTGACAGGACGTGCGCTGACTACAACTCTGGAGTCAGTCAACGTGTAGTCACTAGACAGTCCAGCGACCACGTAAATGAATTTCCTTTACAATATGCACTCACGCGTTTTTTTGTTTTTGTTTTGCCGTGCTATTGGATGGGTCGACCTACATTCGAGTCGACTTACAATCGTGTAAATACGGAATATTACCGTTATCTTTTATTTTGTTTTCTGTATATGCCTTTATCTATTCGTATCTACTCTTTATGTCGTCACCTTCAGTCACTAAGTAGCAATTTGGAGTCCCTGTAAACTGCTGGGGGAGGTTTTACCAAAGGCGTAATTGAGACCGATGAATTGTATTCTCCGTTAGTGACGTTCTTAATGGAATTCAAGTGAATCTTGTATACTCACCAAATCGTCCTATAAACAATACAAGTACTTGTGGGACTTATAGCTGAAAGCTGCATACCAATCTTCCCAGATTTCCCAAAATACGGCTTGGCAAATCGTCCCGATTACCATTATATTCTTTTTATTCCGGGTATGGCCTACAGATAAGGTTTCTGTTTGTCTGTTATTTTTAATAAAAAATCACCGCCCAAGCACTCCGTACAGATGGCTAAGCAGCGAAGCCAGAACGTTGGGCTGATCGCTACGGTTTAATCACTGGGTTAATCACGACGGTTAAAGTCTTTCTCAGTTATTGGTTACGTCTGTCCACAAATCTTAGTTGGTGTCTGCCGCCCGCGTGTTTCCTTCTTCATGTTTAGTGGACCAGTGGCGAATAGTGAGGCTTGCCTAATCTCTGTGCCACACACACGCTAGGAGTTACTGCGTCGAATTTTGGTTTCGCTTAGTCATATACGGCCTCGCTGCATAATAATAATAATAATAATAATAATAATAATAATAATAATAATAATAATAATAATAATAATAATAATAATAATAATATAATAATAATAATAATAATAATAATAATAATAATATAATAATAATAATAATAATAATAATAATAATAATAAAAATCACACCATCTTCCGCTAAAGGGGACCATGAGGCGATGCGAAGCAGTGTTTCGGCATGTAGAGCCCGCGTTTCAGAGGTGGAGTGGTGAGGGGGAAAGGGGGAGGGGAAAGGAGGAGAGATGGGAGGGGAAGAGTGGAGAGCGGAAGTGGAGAGGGGATGGGAAAGGAAAATGAGAGGGGGAAAGGGAAGGGGAGAGGTGATGTGGAGAGGGAAAGGGTAGAGAGGGAGTGGAGAGGGGAAGTGGAGAAGGTTTGCGCATGCGCAGTAAGGGTGGTCACGCCGCACACCACCACCACCACCGGATTGAACTCCGCTATAAGATGCTTCACATCTAATAACGCATTTCCTTTGCACGTACCTGCACTTCATTTGTACGTACGTACCTGCGTTTTCAACCAGCAAATAGCAGAGTTCTCCTTCGCGCTCGACCAAGCGCACATTCACAGACATCAAAATCCTTGCAGACTGCCATGGCTTGTCTGACAACCACGCGAGCCCTTATAAATGCGATGTTTGCTGCTTTACCAGGGATATACTAAACTTTGCGAGAAATTGGGGAATTGCTCTGTGTGACATTACGTCTCAGCGCGATATTAGCCGTGTGTATGATCACGTGTGTGTTTATGAAATTTGGGGAGAGTATACTAGGTGCTCTACTGTAGGAGAGCTAACGGTAGGCTGTACACCCCCCCCCCCCCAAAAAAAAAGTTTTAGGAGCCCTTCCTCTTTGGGAACGATGGGGAAAAGTGAATCTTGGAGCTGATACTCGACTGCTGACCCGAAGGTCAGGGGATCGAATCCTGGCCGCGGCGGCCGCACTTTCTATGGAGGCGAAAATGCTTGAGGCCCGTGCACTTAGATTTAGGTGCACGTTAAAGAACTCCAGGTGGTCGAAATTTCCGGAGCCCTCCACTACGGCGTCTTTCATAATCATATCGTGGTTTTGGGACGTTACAAACCCATACAATTATTAATTATTATTCCTCCGTGCCGGGAACTGGACATTCACACACGTGCCTATAGCGGTGCAACACTTCACTTGTGAGAAGCAACAACGACGGTCAAGCGTTCATATACAGGCAAGAGTGAAATGTGGCAACGCGAAATGACAAGTCACATGAATAAAAGCACAGATTGGCATATCATAAACGGCCTATCACCGACAAGTCCACGACCGAGACAGCATCGGTTATTGGAAAACGGCGCATACAAACCCCTATGTGACATGCGCACCTTCAGGGACCGCATTTCTGTACGCTCGCCGGCGGCGGGGTTTTCGCGTACGACGCCGCCACCGATGTGTGTGAGTTACAAAAGCTTCGCTTAAGATATGAAGTCTTAGGAACGTTAGCATTCTGATTCACGTGTAGGTGAGAGCTGGAACATTAATATTAGTGAATTTTTCGTGACCGGTGTACACCTTCACCTCGTTAACATCAATAAATTTGCATCAGTTAAATGTGGCCATGTACCTGTGGAACGTGACAGTTACCTTTACAACAGCATAAACGAACGTCGACTTGAAGCGTAAAATCCGAGTGAGAAACCATACTGTTCATGTCGGGAACGCGCAGCGCCGCGAGGCGCCGAGAAAGAGAAGGGGCCTAAACGCGCGCGTGCACGTTGGCCGCAGACCGAGCAGCGCCAGTTGGCCTCGTAGCAACAGCAATAGCAGCGGCGAACGCATCGCCAACGCCTCCAGCCGCGCCGTGTACCGCGATCTCGACCGCGCGCGGTCACCCCTTGGGGCTCGCCTCGTCGTCGATCGACGCCCGCCACCGTTGCTGCTCTGCGGCGTCCTTCCTGGCCGTCCAAATTAGCCGTCAGCTCCAGTCGGCCTCGAGCACCCCCCCTCCCTTCCCCATCAGGGACGCTGTTGCAGCGCTGGTGGTGATGAGGAAAGCGCGGGGCTCCGAGAGGGGAGGCAGCAAGGCCAGCTCCATTTGCACGCGACAGCGGGCCTCAGTTTTCCGTGCCGCTGACTCGCCAGATTAGTCCCAGAGCCGCCGCGCGGCAGCGGGGCCCGGCAACGACGACGGCGACGACAGCCGACACGCGCGCACGCGTGCTATATAAGAGAAAGCGCTACGAGCCCTCGACGCGGCACGCAAACCGGGCTCCGCTTTTCCTTGTTGCCGTTGCTTCTGCTGCAGGAGGCAGGCAGGCAGCAGCAGCTAACATCAGCTAAGCAAGCAGCAGCAGGGACAGAATAGGAGCCTCAACGCAGCCGAAAGCACGCGCGCAGCGGAGCGTGAGTGCACAGGCGCGCAGACCCAAACGTTGCCGAAGCCTTCGGAAGCATTTCCTTCGCCCTCCCTCTCATTCTCACTCTCTCTCTCTTTCGTAACCCTGTTCCACAGTGGCAACAGTGTCACGCGCAAGCCTGCTCCGAAGAGCAGAAACAAGTTGGGCGCAATTAAAGAAGGAAACAAGGCCCGCCTGTTCCAGCCAGCAGCTAAACCAACCCGCTGTATACTTCCACATCCCGCCTTTTGCAGCAGTACAGAGCGAGTGGATTTGGCCATCCCACCGCCACCGCGCGTTATTGCTTTCGCATGACTTTTTGCGCTCTTTCTTGTTTTCGCGGCTCGAAAGTGAGGAGAATGACGGAGAGGGCACCTTTCACGAAGGCAGCCACGTCCGGGGCGAAAGGGTTGACAGCGAATGGGGCATGTGCAATGACATTACGACGGTGGCAGCAGCGGATGAGCGGAATGATGCGCCCGGGAACGTGAAGCAAGAATCACAGAGTATATCCCACTCCGACTGCCCCCACCACACACCGTACTACTGTTGGAGCCAAACTTTCGAAAATTTGTCGCCACTAATGCTTTGTCGGGAAAGGGAACGACAGGTCGCTGTCAGAGGATGTCGCCAAATCGAAATGGCTTCTGCAGCGTTTTTCATCGGCCAGTCCGCATGGAGTGTCCGTTTCTTTCATAGGAAAAGAACGGCAGCAGCTACCAAAAAGAAGAAGCGAGCTTTCCCGCAGTAAGTATAATCATGCAGTGAAACACCCTTACGAAGAGAAGATAAGGGGGGGGGGGAGGTGAGAGATGGGAGAGGGAGAGGTGGTTCGCAGGTGGCGCACACATGTCCCGTTAGGGGAGTTGTTTGGGGTGGGAAGAAAAACAAGAATGAGACTAATATAGAGCGCGTTGTTTAGAGGCGAAGGGAGCGGGCAAAGTTAATTTTTCGGAAACGGCGGCAGTTATAGGCACGGCATTCAGAGCTAAGCGATCGCTGGTGCGGATGACGAAACAGATTCGCCATCTCGCGGGCTCATTTTGCTTGTTCCCCGAATCCCATAAGCGCATCGAACAGTTCGCTTCATTTGCTGTCATCATTAAAGCTTTTCCCTTTCAAAATTAATTTCAAACTTCTGATAGTGTACCTTATTTTTCTCGGATTGAAACACATATGGTGCTTAGAAGCTTTGCAATAAGCCAAGACGAAAGCAAGAACAACCGAGTGTACTATCCCAATAAACTTGTGACGACACTTCGAGAGTCTTTGGTGAGTATATAAATAAGGCTGTCATAGGTCATAGGTGTCATCATCAACACTAATGTTCATTTCGGCTGTGCGCTCGTTTTATTTCGTGCACTTGAACAAGCATGTATTATGAATTTATCATATAACGACACTTACCGACAATAATCGCTATAGCGATATAGAACACTTACCGGCAATAATCGCTATAGCGATATTGAACTAATACAATTGCGACGGTAATGGGTTGGTAGCAACTTTATTGATAGTCCTGCTGAACTTTCACCGACCGGGCCTCAGGTCTCCCACGTGGGGACGTCGAGGTCTTGCCTCTCCACCGCATCAGAAAACATTTTAAAGCTTCAAAAGTTTTGCGCCGCGCAACAGTAACAAATCATACAAAACTGTATTTGAACGGGTCATGACCCCCCCCCCCCCCTAGATCTCGTTGATAAAACACAACCTACGGATAACAGACACTGCTACGAACACCTCGGCCAAATCTCGCAATCATGGCCGAGAAAGAGAGTTTAGAAGCGGAGCACAAAGCTGCCATTTTCTCAGGCGCCCTTTTTCCATACACAGGCCTGTGTTCACTCTCTTCGGAGCTGCCGGCGCCTGCTGTTTGACGTCGAACAGCAGGTAGCACACTATTGGCCACTAACCGATATAAATCAAGAGCGGCGTTTGAATCAATTGTGCTTCTTGCTACAGGGAGCCGCCGCGTGCCGGCGCCGCGCTCCATAGTCGGCTAACGTTACACAGTGAGCCACACTCGCGCACAGAAATCACAACGGGAGAAAGCGATCGCGTTTTGTTACGCGTGCTCAAGGTCATGACGGGCGCTATCATAACTTCTTTTTCTCCCGTGTTATCCCTCCCCCTCTGTAGCGTCCATCGCGCTCGTCGGGACGAGAGAAGAGTTGGAGAAAGCTTTTAAGGTGTGCGAGAAATCACTGTAACTCCAGTTATATTGAAGGATTCGATATATTTATTTGCGGCAATCGATTCGTGACGCAATGAACTCCGATGCTGACGTCATTCGATAATTGCTTGCAGAAGTGTTTCATGACTGCTTGATGGAGGTGCGCTCATATTCCGAGATGTTCAGCCGGGTTAGCTTAAGTATACAAACTCATTGTATGAAAACGGCAAATGAAATTAATGTCCTCTTAACAGTGAAATTATTTCTAGTCGTTCGCTAATTTCTCGCACGTCAGCGCAACATGAACAGAATACATGAATGTAAATATTGAGAGCCTACGAGTAGTATGCTTGTGATTTCTAAGAACATAATCCAAGGCTTAAGAGCACACAAAAATAACAAAACGATTATTTTCAAATTCATGCTTGGTTTCTTTCTGAAAGATGAGCTTTCGAGGGTTGTGACACCGAAGTTTTCTGCGAGCTAGAAATTGACACATTTATATATTGATTGGGGGGTTTAGAGTACTTAGCTAAACAAAAAAACACAAAATATTAAGGCGCTGTTTTTGCATTAATATTTTATCGGCTGAGTTATAATTGAAGGCGTGAGCCATGTATAAAAACATCTGGAATATGTTGTCTTTGTCCAGGGAAACACGAGAAATGACACAATCACATCAGAGTTACTGCTTAGTTATAAATTAATGATTGGGCAATCTGTTATAAATGGTGTCAGACAACTAAGAGGCGTATGTGCAATATAGTAGGTACAAGGGTAAGGCGAAAAAATCTAAGAAAATATAAGAAACATCGAATCGCTTGTTAGCGAAATGACTATGAAAAATTACCGAAATTTCGATTCTCACTCGAACCGGATATTTTTATTATTTATTTTATTTGCATCTTTCTCAATTTTTTGCTCACAGACAACGTTCATTTTTCGCTCACAACTAAAGACGCTGACGCCTGAATTTTCGCGAAACGAGCTCCTTAACGCTGTCGCGTTAAAAGGAGCCAGTGGCGCCACCTACGCTTGGATTGTTGACAGCTGCTCCCTTCTTCGTCCGTATAACTTTGACCAGCCGTGAGTATCTGGCGCGGTGTCCTTGGATCGGCTGCACAGAGCGCGCGCGAAAGGGAGCCGCGGTGACAAACGGGCAATTGCCGCTCTCTCTCTCTCTTACGTATCGATCCTTCGGCAAATGCCTTACGCGTGGCTTCTTGGAGAACGCGTTTGAGACCCTCCTAGTGATCCCACGAGAGCACAAAGAAGGAGCTGCGTGCGCTCCGTCTGTTACCTCGCACTGTGGAAGACCGGCGAGAGAGGGAGAAACGTAGAATATTGCTTCCGCCCCGGTCACCAACGGAGCACACGTTGCGCCGCGGGGTCCCAAGTGCCGTTGCGAGATGGCCCCCGTGAACCTTCGACCGAAGTCGCGTTTGGTGTTGCAAACTGGGTTGCCAAATATAAAACATGAGAAGCAGCCAAACAATCTCGAAAATTAGCCAGAAACCTATGCAAGAGCGCCGCCCCGGAAAGGCGTTGGTCCCGGGTTCGAACCCCTGACCAGGGCGAATTTTTCGGCAGCTAAGAGGCTGTTTTTTTTTTCTGAAGGAAAGAAGATTACATTGAAGGGCTCGTTTTCTTTTTTTTTTTGTTTTACACAATATTAATGAGAACAAACAGACAGTAATGCCAAGAAATTGCCTTGGTATTACGGTCTGTTAGTTCTCATTAATTTTTTTTCTGAGAAATACGTATGGATTTCCTTGTGGATTCGTGCCACAAACGGATGGTTGTCTATTTTCCCTTTCTTAACCCTTCTGCCACCTTGCGAGATTCCGCAGAACTCAATTGCATTATGCGAGGCTGTATACGACTAACAATACTGTATTTTCTGGCAAACTATCTCAAGGCAAGTGAAAAAACAAAACAGCGTGAAAGAATTCCACACGGACAGAACGTGAATGAACACCACAATCGGTTCTCTTATGCGATGCGCTGGCTCTGTTATTCCTTGTGTTATCTTAATATTCTTTTTTTATTTACTCTTAATGTATATGCTGCACCCAACAATATCGCCGTCGTCGTCGTCGTCCTCGCCCTTACCATCATCATCATCATGCTTATTTTCTCAGAATTAACTATAGAGCAAGGACTCCTCGTGTAATGCTCATCGCGTTCCTCGTCGCGTAATGTGTACACCGTACAGTGTTTACTGAGGATTAAGTGATCTCCAACAGTGTTTGATTAAATGTCATCAAATTACTTCGCAACAAGGCTTGACATGTGAAGCTCCACTTCATGACATTTCGCACGTATCCCCGTAATAATGACTGAGATGAGAAACAATTTGTAGACTGCTTTGCCATCCAGGCTCATCATAGCTTTGCGAATGCCGAAGAAACGAGCAAGTATATTTGCCAGAACAAGGACCTCTAAATTAACTACGATGCGGGAGCAGACGCCAGCTTTCGCAAACTAGACAATACATGGGGAATGTGTAATGTTGAAGATGACGGCTTAGAACATGGACACCATCCGCGTCAATCACTAAACTTTGTCGTCATTGTCGCTGGTCTGCTAGTTATGGCCTCCTTTAACGCAACAATATAACAAATATTTAATTTCTGTAGATCATTAAAAAAACGTCACAGCTTCGCCGCAACGGCGAAGCAATGAATACGATAGCAACAAATTGGAAGGTAACGCGAAGAACGGCAAGCAGCTCAAAACCTCCAGCGCGCTGCTAAAGCACAAAGGACGCATGAAAAGAACACACACAAATCGAGCGCGAACTAACAGCTGTCACGTACAGCTCGACACTTCAGGCGCGCTCCTCAAACACAAAGAAGGGCACATGAAACGAACGCATATGTATACACAGGACGACCGCGAAGTAACAACTGTCACAATTGTTACAGCTTTGTGTTTGAGCAGCGTGCTCCTTTCTCAAACGCGGCCGCTGCAGCGAGCGAAGTGACCTTTGTGCGCTCTGTAACTTCAACTTTGAGGTGAAAGCATAAGACGGACAAACCACCACCATCACGAGATAAGCGCACGCACGGGCGACCACGCCCTGTAGGGAAAAGTGCAATAGAGGTAGCAGGCGCGCGCGCATCGCAACGAGCGGGGTGACGACCTTTAAAGCACACCCTTCGCGCACTTCGCGCCATCTCAGTGGTGATCAAGAGAACATGCTGAAGCGCTTCCGAGCTCGGCGTACAGCCAGCGGTAAATGGTGTATATAAATAGCTCGCCGTTACTATGCTGAATGACGTACTCCCCGAGGCCTTAGTCGTCTAACGCTGCGGAGCAAAGGGTAGGCCGTTGTAATCCGCACCTCGAAAAAACTTTTCTGAATGAGTTTTCTTTTTGGCATATATATATATATATATATATATATATATATATAATGGATATATATATATATATATATATATATATATATATATATATATATATATATATATATATATATATATATATATATCCAACGACACCCGTCGTTTAAAAACACGAAGCTTGCCTTCGACACCGCGTATACGTGTGAGCATAATTGTTTCATGGAAAAGAAAAGCAAACGCTTTTAATGCCATGGCTGCACAAGAGGCTTTTTATTGACGTTAGAGTAGCTCAAATTGTTGTTTGAAGCATCTCCCAGCAATCTCTCTCCCATTCTGGAATATTATAAGAAGAGACATAGCCGCTACCCTCCACCAGCAAGGGCGTTCAAGAAAGCAGACAAACGCATCCTATTCGGACTCCCGACCAATAGATAGCATGCACGTGACGTCATGGACGCAGCTTCTGAATGTACTGATAGGTGGTTTTGATGACAAACAAGTTGCGTCAATGAGAAAACGACGTGGCAGGAGCGTCTCTGTGCATGTATAACGAAAGAACCTGCATGTGATGTTTTTATAGCATTCATGTGACATCGCAAACGTCGCGTATCCACATGCTGGTGCTCCAATATGGTGGTTTCAGTGACGTCAATGCAAGCCATTTATATGATGCTATGTCCTGCGATTACAAAACATCTCGACCCTACGGTCACAAGACAGTGCCAGCACTGTAGGGAAGTGGCGGACACCTACCATATAGCGTGGGCCTGTCAAAACAGCAGAGCACTTATTTCTCACTCTAACCTTGTGCGAGAGGACTGGGAGGCGGCCCTGTTCGGCTGCTCAGACTTTCAGGCCTAGCAGGCCTTGGTACAGAGAGCCAGGGTGGCGGCTTCAACCAGTGGGGTCCCGGAATAGGAACTCCTCCCAGCATGTAGGGACCTCTAAAGAAGTCCCACACCTCTTTTGTTAATAAATGCTTTTCACCACCACCACCAAACCGCTACCCCCCATAAAAAAGCAAGAAATGCGCCCCTCACTGCATGGAACACATAACTCGTGAAGCCCGTAGCAGACGTTTACAAAGGGCTTGACACTGATTGACAAAGCTGCAACAGAGGTAAGCAAGTTAAGAAGGTAACTGACGACGTGGTAAAGCATTATCTCTCGCCGACCTTGATACATCGATCGACATCGACCACGTATGTAAGGCAAACTCGCAACACCACTGATGCGGTCTAACTGCGCTTCCACTCGGTTGGGTGTACAAGAAAAGAAGATATATTGCGAAGCAACGCGACATTCAGGACAAGGGAATTGGCCAGGAAGACAAGGAAGACAAATCACACCCATCGAAAACTAAGGCGCGCCGAAGAAAAATAATAGCCTGCAGAAGAGCATTTCGTGAACGGTATCAGTAATCGAACGGCGAAACACGATAAAAAAGGATAGAAATGACAACAAACTCGGGAGATGGCATATCGACGCCACCGATTGACTAAAGACAGTGTGGACGGTTGGCAAGCGTCAGTGCACTCCTCCCAGTTGGCCCAGGCGTGTCAGTCAGTGGAACCAAAAAGATGACAAGATTGGACCCGTAAAGCTACACACACACACACACACACACATATATATATATATATATATATATATATATATATATATATATATATATATATATATATACATACACAGTAAATGTGACCCTTAGAACAAACTATACATCGAGGAAAACGAACGTCTAGTTCAGGACACTTTCTTCTTATTCATTAGCAAGATGAGAGCTCGTTCTATTATTATCGCAAGAACGAAACATTTCGTGGCTACCTCTCTAAACCATTAATTGTTGTGACCTGCCACATGTTTATATCGAAAATAAGTTCAAACCTGTCACCTTGATTGAAATATTAGGCCTGTATATATGTGCTCAAAGGTACAGGATATTTTCCCGAAAACAAGTCATGACGAGGCACGAACAAACAGCCCGAATTAACGCTGGGCAACTGCAATGTACATAACATAACATAACATAACATAACATAACATAACATAACATAACATAACATAACATAACATAACATAACATAACATAACATAACATAACATAACATAACATAACATAACATAACATAGCATAAGTTTGAATCACTGTTGCAGCTCTGTGAGAGTCATCACACGCTGAAAACGGGTAAATAGGAGGGGTGAACGCCGCAGTATTCTTGGAAAACGGAGGTGAGCGGGTCGCAACCTAATAAATCGCACCAGCTCTTCCAAAGACAAGCTTCCAAAAAAAGAAGAGAAAAAGAAAAGTGAGAGGAACAAAGGAAAAGTGAAGAAACCGAGCGAGTGCCGCACACAAAAGCATGAACATCAAACACGCCGTATGGCCACGATCCACGGTGTCTGCGATGCAGATGTCGTGCCTGTGCACACAGAAACGACCACGCGGGGGCGCCGTAGACAGCTCACATTTACTCACATGCAAACCAAGAATCAACGAACCCGCGCTGCAGCTTTGAAGGTATATTACGTGCGTTTGTCTCTGCACTTTATATAGCTTGCTCAAGAGCCCGCTGCATACACGACATCCGTGTCGGCGACCATATTTGCATACTTCCGAAGAGCGGCCAGAGAGTCGGCATTAATTATTCGTCAGGAAGCTAATTAGCTGGGTGCACCTCTTCCCCCCCCCCCTCCCTTCCTCCTTACCATCTCCAATCGGAACGCATGTGCCGCACTGGAGCGGAAACTCGCCACGAACACCCAACCAGGGCGGCCGAGTTATGCCCCTGCTCAAACTCGATTCCGTGCCCAAACTTAGCACGCGGCGTTTCACCGCGCTTGCGGACATGGAGCAAACATTGCTTTGCAAGCCAGCGCTGCGCGTGCACGGAGAAGGGTCCACGCGTTTTCACCGGCTCCTTGCGTGCATTCCGCCGGGTGCCGCGCGTGTATAACTGGATCCAATTATCCCCGCTCTCCGCACACATGCCTCGCGAAAGTGGCGCCGTCCGTCGGGGGATTACGCGCGCAATCCCACGCACTCGTGACGCGGGATAACACACTGTTTTGTGTAGCGCGTTCACACATGCGTGGCCTTCGGCACGCACGCAATACTGCATGCAACGTGCGCTGCTGACACGCGCGCTTGACATTCGTGTCGTCAGAACTATAGCGCACTATAGTCGGGATGCTTTCGTTTGTCATGCGTGCAATGGCGTGACGAAACAGTCTGTACTTACAATCGTAGTTAGCAAACCCTTCCCTCCATCGGCCGAGCCTCGTGCTAATGCATGCCCACTCTGCCCGGTCCATGCTGGAACCCGATTAATTTTTGAAGAGAAATTTCAGAGATTGTTTACGAGACACTGAAGTAGCGACTGAGGAAGAGACGTAACATTAGAAGATTTAAACGACACCATTGATAATGAATTTAAAAGCTATTATGCTACGCATCGTGCGAAATAGTTTGCATGGTAGCAGCTGAGCAAGCCTACAACGACAGCAATGCCCACCTGTGCACAGGCAACTGCAGGGAACCACAGAGGTGTCGCCATGAGTGTCATCTGATGCTCGAGCTGAAAACGCAGGATCTCTTCTGTCGTGGTGGTGGTGGTGGTGATGTTGCAGCAGGTGGGGTTAGCCTGGCCTGCATGGCCGGCAATTGTTCCGCCTGAGCATCTCCTTAATTGTAGGGGTATGTCACTAAGTGTTGAACAGCCCAGTGTTTCGCAGGAAGACCAAGAAAATTCGTTGCACGCTTCTCATCGTTGCCGCTGGCCCTTCAGGAAAAATGACGTCTTCAAATGTCCGGTGCCTACCTTTTTGCAAGGTGCGGACCATCGCTGCTCTTTCCACATCAAACTGCGGGCAAAGCCAAATAAAGTGTTCAATGTCCCCGATGTCACCGCAGAAGCCACAAAACGGGGAAGCGTATCGCCCAGTATTGAATGACCAAGCCGGGGTGTATGCGGAGCCGGTTCTTATGCGGTACAACAGCGTCGCTTGTTCACGAGAAAGTCCGTGGATTACACATGCTTGGTGTGGAAACTTGTGGATCGCCTTGAAATGATTGCGTATCGCATCTTTGTTGTTCTGGTAATTTTTAGGAGTTCTTACTTTTGGAACAGATGTCCGCGCTTCGCATGCAAGGGCATCAGCCTTTTCATTGCCTTCAATGTCAACGTGGGATGGGATCCACTGAAACTTAATATTAAAGCTCTTGCCAGTAAGGTGTTTAATTAGCGCCAGAGATTGCCTGGTAAACTTTTCTTGAGGTAGGCCACGATGCAGTCTTTGTAGCGCCGACTTGGAGTCCGTCAGCACTACAACATCTCGAGCAGAAAAGGATCGCAATTTTCGCAAAGCCGCGGTGATTGCAGCGCTTTCTACCGTTGTGGACGAAACCACACGAACCAGGCGGTCCGACCATGACACGCCAAGGCAGGGTATGCAGAAAGCCGCTGCGCAGCTATCCGTTGGTGTGCACACGGATCTGTCGGTGTATACACTTGTAGGTGGCCGTGGTACATGGTACTCAAGTGGTCCAGCGCAAGAAACATTGCTTCCGCGGCTGGAATTGTTGCTGGCCGACATGCCTTGTGAGTCTGCTCCGGTATCCAAATTATGAAGTGACATTAATACACCTGATGGTACTGTATACGTGTACATGTACAGTCGAATCCGCATATATCAAACTCGCAAAAATATGGAAATTAGTTCGATATATCGGATAGGTCGATGTACAACTTTTAATGAAAGTATTACATTTGCAATGCGAATTTCAGCCCACAAGTTGGCTTCACGGCACCACTTTATGATAATGTAATTAAGACCCCTTCACGGCAATACGCTTTTTTTTTTTTGCATTTTTCAGTGATTTGTAGTTGGGGGTGCGGGGATGTATGCAGAGGCGAGCTATACGCGGCAAAATACGGTACCGATGACAATAGCGCCTCAATATCTTCATGCGCAACTGTGAATTGGTTTAGATTGATAAAGTGTGCTCGGAGAACTCTTGTGCAGTTTATTTCATCACCATATATGTTTATTATTAGAGAAGAAAACCAAGTTCAAAGTTTCATTTTTAAATGTCGCGCCAAACTTTGTAATTCGTGACGTAAAAGATTTCAAAGATCATTTAACGTATTTTGGCGCCACTGGCTCTACGAAAGTTCCACAAACTCGTTATGTCAAGTCTCTGACCCCCTAGGAGGACAATGTACTTCGATTTAACCGATTAGGAACTACGTAGGCACAAGCAGGCGCCGTCAAAAGTATGTGACGTCACGGCAAATGGTACGGGAATTCCAAGGTGGCGTCGCCACCTGTATTTTATTTTTACGCGGTTTCTCGCTTATTAAGCGTCTTCTCGTAGCAAGCATGGTGTTTTCGGTATCGTGGAAGACTACTTAACTAATGCGAGAAAGATCGTTTTGCTCTTTAGTGTCCCTTTAATGTCGGCCTTGTTTTTCAATATCTATACTTAGCGGGCTTCATGGGATGCAGTGCATATTGGCGACGCAAGACCCCAACTTCGACTGTGTTGATTGTCGCCAGCTTTACAGAGAATAGCAGGTTCTTCCGTTCTACCGCATCTATATCGCGTTAACAAACGAGCGGAGAAGCGGACGGCGACCCCGCAAGACGCGCCGGCGGCACCGACGAGAAATCATGGGGGTGGAAAGCACGTGATGCCAAGCGGTAGTTTCTACGCGCTCCGCGCAGCATCCTCCTAAGCACACCACTTGGTCTCGTGAATGCATGCGGGAAGGTCTCCTTCAGTGAGGAAAAGCCAAACGTTTGTGAAGAAAAGTCAGTTGGGGCGCTTCCCGCTGCCCGATGTACGATATATAAAGTGTTCCGGCTGTTTCTTGTCCGACGTAGCCGTAGATATTCCTATGCATTGACGTTAAAGCATTGTCGTGATCGAAAATAGTTCAAAATAAAGGACAGTTCGATTTACCCGGTTTCGATATAGTTGGGATTGTATCATTGCGTAAAACATGCTGTGGAGCGTATACAATGGGCATCCTGCGGTGCACTTGATCGAATCGAATCAGCCGCAATTTCTGAAAGTTCGAAATAGAAAGTCGCGGGATATAATTTCGATGGCAGGTCGTGGATCGAATACCCGCCGCGGCGGCCGCATTTTCGATGGAGGCGAAAATGCTCGAGGCCCGTGCACTTAGATTTAGATGCACCTTAAAGAACCCCGTGTGGTCGAAATTTCCGGAGCCCTCGGCGTCTCTCATAATCATATCGTGGTTTTGGGACGTTAAACCCCAACAATTATATTATATGTACTTCTTAGCGTGTGTGCAAGACGTCTACAGTTATATGGAATGCTGCCAACTCGCCCAAATCAGTATCCTACAGTGAACAAAGCGTGGCTGGGCGTGCTATACAGCTCACATCACCCCGCGCTATTGCGCATATATGGATGTCGCGCCGCCTGCGTATGCGTACATCGCTGTGCCGCATGTGGGAAACAAAGTCGACTGAGCAAAGTGCAGGAGGAACGCCTCACTTTCCGACGTTGACAGGACGACAAGAGGCGGCGGCGGTTCCCTCGCGGTGTCGATGTCTCCGCACGCCTGGCTGTCCGCCCAGACACGTGCCAGAACCCGCCCGCAGGCCGCGGGATCGAGGCAGCGGGGGAGCACACGCGCATTTCCTGGCTTTCGTGCAAGCTCGGGACAATATAACGAATATTGCCACGTACAACACGCCATGATTGCAACGCTATAATTCTGCGCGTAAGGTGTCATGTAGAGTAAGAATGCAACGGCTTTTTTAGGGGCGAAGCCCCTTAGGACCTAGCTTTGTCGCTGACTCTCACTGTCCGCTGTCACGGTATATTATGTGTGTATGTTACTATTACGATTACGATTATAAACTCTCAGATAAAAGTCATATGCATCACTCAAAACATTCCTGAAATGTCTTAATAAAAACGAAATCGAATAATAAATAAAGGCACTAAAATCCCGAAATCCCGAAATCAACAAATCTGCTGGCTATCAAAATTATGAAGGATGTGCACAGTGGGATGTGGAAGGTGTCGTTCCTGGTAGTTTGTCTTCAACGAGAAACCCTGAAGAAATGCTTTCGTAAGAACCTTAGTCGGAGACAACTTTGGAAGTCAGCGGCATTTCCTCCTCAAAGGCGAAACATGTTGAGATTACGATTACAAAACAAAGTAAAAGCACAAACCCTTTATACTAGTCGGCGACTTCAACGTAGACATTATGGACAGCGATCGGATTATGCAGTATACGATGTCTCGATACGCTCGACGATGCATTTCATATGACTGGAAACAACCAACAACCACCCGAAGAACATGCATAGACCTTGTCTTTGCCAACTTTAGATTAGATCAACTCGAAGAACCATTGGCTCTCCATTGCACAGACCACAAAGCAGTAATAATGAAGGGAAAACGGAATCCAGAACTCAAGACGATATACGAATTACAACAAGAGGATTAAAATAGAAGAGCAAGAGGAACCAAATAAATCGATTTGTATATATGTACTACACTTTGTGTCACTTAATTTACATTCGCAGTGGCAACGCGCGGGTGACGTACGGTGACATACCGGTACGATAGTCAGTGCTTCGCCACTCGTCATGATTCACATTAGTGAAGATGCGGTGATTTTTTTATTGCGATAGCAATTATATGGACACTCTCGGCTGATTTTTGCCGTCGCCGTCATGCCCCGGATATGTATCTATATATATATATATATATATATATATATATATATATATATATATATATATATATATATATATATATATATATATATATATATATATATATATATATATATATAAAGGTACAAAGAAAAATAAAGCAGAAGAAAATTCTGAAGTACCCGACCGCGGATTCGAACCAGCAACCCTCCCCAGCGCGCTGCGTTAGACAACTAACCGTACGCCATGTATGCGCCGGCAAAATAATGGCGAGCTATTTCTATACGCCATGTACCGCTGGTGGTAAGCAAATCTCGGTAGAGCGTGAGCGTGTTTTCTATCACGCAACGCTCCTATTTTTTTTTCTTCAATTTGGAAACTGCCCTTGAGACCAAGGAGGTTAAACAAAAAATTTTTAAAACCTCCTTGCTTGAGACACGCACGACAAAGTGGCCTTTTTCTGTACCCAAAGAACACCGGGCACACCTTGCATCAGACGCCCCCGTGTGGCTGGAGACGCAGGGGGTCACTCCACGCGCCACAGCTTAAAAGAAAAAGAAATATCTAAGAGCGTCTGATTCTTCATTTTCGATACTAGCAACGCTTTGCTCAAGCACATAGACGTAACAATTGTGACAGTTGTTAGTTCACGCTTGCCCTGTGCATGCCTTTGCGTTCTTTTAGGGCGTGCTTTTTTGTGCTTCAGCGGCACGCTGCAAGTATCGAGCTGTTTTGGGTTCTTCGTGTGACATTTCAATTTCTTGCTATCGCATTCATTGCTTCGCCCTTGCGGAGAAACTGTGACTTTTTTCTTTTCAACACGTTATCACGGTCATCAAGCTATCGCTAGGCGCGCAAAATGGGCTTACAGATCAGGGCCCGTGTTCACAAAAAATAACTTGCGCTAAATTTGTAAATTCAAATTCTAGCTAATACTGACGCTGGGCGTATAACAGAAAGCGAACAACCAATGGCTGCAGACAGCAGTTATACGAAAGAAGAGTTGCGTGAATTCAGGCCCCAAGGTTTCGTCGCTCGTATGACAGAATGAGGGAGGCAGCTATCTTTGACCGGGGGCCGGCTGTGTGTCAGGTGGAAAGAATGACCACGATATACATCAGATTATTTTACTTTAGCACCAACATTTAGAGCAAGTATGCGTAATGTCGACCCCAGTTATTATCTTTCTGCGCGGTCAGCACAGGTGCTACAGGTTTGCTGACGTCACAGTTGTTGGCGAGCGAACACTGGCGACCAGCGTGCAATAAGGACAGGTCGGACGCTGTCGTGATCGTTCGCTCCACTTGACCCGCAGCACCACGGCTAAAGATGGCTGCCTCCTACAAGCAAAGAAAATTCTTGTCTATATCATCCTGTTTACCCTTATCGCATGGCTGCCGCCAGCATTTTCTCGCCATCAGCTGTGCCGTACAGCCGAACCCGCAGTATCTCTGGCTGGCCGCACCGACAGATGACAACAGCTAGCTAGGGAGGGGTCAAAAATAATAATAATAATAATAATAATAATAATAATAATAATAATAATAATAATAATAATAATAATAATAATCGTTGGGGTTTAACGTCCCAAAAACACGATGTGATTACGAGGGACGCCGTAGTGGAGGACTCCGGAAAATTCCACGGGCTGAGGTTCTTTAACGTGCATCTAAAAGAAAGTACACGGTCATCAAGCATTTTCGCCTCCATCGAAAATGCGGCCGCCGCGGACGAGATTCGAACCCGCGACTTTCGGGTCAGCAGTCGAGCACCATAACCACTAGACCACCGTGGCGGGTAGTCAGGAGTCAAGACGACGTATATGTGCTTGCCCTAAACTCTGGTGCGAGAGTTAAGGAATCCGCACTGCTACATCCAAAAATTCTTGAGTGTGGTTTGATTCAAAAGGTTCAACGTTCCCACCCTCTCCTTCCCTCCCTCCCTCCCTCCCTCACCACGAAAAGTAATATATCACTGTGTCGAGTGACATCGCACTGTACAGTGCTCGGGTATTGAAACGCGACAGCCGGACCGCGTGGCTGTTGCTGGTGAGGGTGACGGTGAGGGCGAGAGCGTTCGCGATGCATAGTGACTGCATTCGGTAAACAGCCGTGCAGTTTGTGGTTACTGGTGGCGCGGGCGGAGCGCTGCTTGCGATGGCTTCAAGAAACTGCGCCCATGTACCACGCCGCGCGAATCGACTGGAACTGGCGCGCGTGCGCTACGAAGGATTGCAGAGAACCACCGACTGAACGACTGTCTACCGCAGTCACCATCTGTCACGAACTCTCTCACGCTCACTGTCATCCTCACCGCCAGCAGCTACGCACTTCGGGTATCGCGTTTCAGGCGCCGAGCACCATTCAAAAGAGTTGCTGCAATACACGAAGGCGCCACCACTATGCAGAAGCAGGCTTCTAATCTATTTTTTTTCCATCGGCCATATTCATATCCGCACAACGGCGGCGTATAGCATACCTGTGGCTACAAGGACCGCGCAAAAACGCGCGTTTTCTAATAGATCATCGTAATGACAACACCGGACATTTACCGCTAGGTTCCTCCCAGATTTCGGCGAGGGTCTTACACGAGAAAGCACGGTATACGTTGATCAGCTCGGAAAGCCTCGGTGAAGGTTCTGCCGCCTTTGTTGTGTACACGCGGCACCAGTCGGTGCTCGGGCACGGCGGCACCGTGCATGTTCGCAGTTCCATTATAGCATGGAAGCACGTGCACTTTAGTGCGGGCACCGCGCAGTCAGGGATCAGTGCCGTGTAGGCCATCTTTTATGCCAAAAATGATAGGTGGGAGGGCCGGCTCAGTGCGTTCGGGATTGTGAGGCAACGGCGACTGCTAAGAAGCCCAGCCATCAGCTGCCAAACATGAGCTGGATCGCTGGAGATACTCTACGCAGTATCGTCTATGTACGTATATAGCCGCAAGTGGAATGGAAGTAGGCCGATAGTAACCGTGCCCACTGTCGCTTCCCACAAAGGCGAGGCTCTACTCCATCAAGATGCACAGGTCCGAATCATCTCATAAGAAAGGTGCCTTTATAGAACTCGGCTAGTATACTTGGTTGGCAGCCATATGAAGTTGCCAACCAGACGTTCTTCCGGTAAAGCTGCCTCTCTCTATTTTCTCTTGTTTACCAGTAACAAACGAGTTTTCGAGGTTGCCTGGCCAAAACACTTGAACGGCATCAGCACAGTAATGGTCGGTGACAGCCTGCACTTTTACACCATCTCCTTACCATCGTGAGCGCTGTGCTGTGGTAGTTACGTGCACACTTGGCGAAGAATACGATTGTCTGCGTGGTTCACCCACTGCAATATACGATTACGGCCCGTATTTAACATATCCTTCCAAATATCGTCACCAACACGTCATTGTTGTTCAGTTTGAAATGCGAGACACACTACTAAAAAGGAGCTCAAGCGGCTGTGGCACGTAACGAAGCGTTAGGCAGACCACGTTTTTGAGATTCCGTAATATTTAGCTACACTTAACAATGCAGACACCATATTTTCACGTACAAAGACTTGGATTTCGAGAAATAATAGCGTAATGATCGGACAGTTCTGTCACAGTTCAAGGAAACGTTGTCAGCTTACAAATGATTAGCAGGCCGTTACGGTTATCAGCCGATGTAAACTCTACATATATACTGCGATACAAATGGGTCTTATAAAACCTACCCTGTCCCGTGATGACCGATGACTTCGATACATATTGTCATATGATACGCGTATTGCGCTTGCACGGAAGTGTATATAAAGTTGTGCCTGAAGTTGGTAGCATTGTAGATAGCCGTGAGAGTAATTAGCGTCAGAATATAAACGAGTGTAGTGCAGCATAAGTTTCATTCTTCTTTGTTTTATCTCATAATGTTTAGGACGCATATCTTAGGAGACTAGACCAAAGTGTGTAAAATTATACTTTTGGTCGGGCTGTGCGTCTCATAATTTCGCGGCTTTCAATAGGAGGTCAAACGACTCCGGTTCTTTCGTCGTCTTTTCCAGCACTATATATATCTTACACAGTTGACTACAAACCTGCTGCATACCTGCCGCTATGACACACACACACACACACACACACACATATATATATATATATATATATATATATATATATATATATATATATATATATATATATATTTGGCCATCTAGAAGGGCAAAAGGAAGTTTGATGCTACAGACAATTTCAAAGTTATACTGTAGACATGGTCCTTACGCATAATACTTTAATGCGCGCATCTCAAACTGCTGGCGCTCTATGCCTGCAAGAATTAATATCTGGTGTTTAACGTCCCCAAACTACGGTATGATTATGAGAGATGCCGTAGTGGAGGGATCCGGAAATTTCGACCACCCGGGGTTCTTTAACGTGCACCTAAATCTAAGTACACGGGCCTCAAACATTTTCGCCTCCATCGAAAATGCAGCCGCCGCGGCCGGGATTCGATCCCGCGACCTTCGGGTCAGCAGTCGAGCGCCATAACCACTAGACCACCGTGGCGGGGCCTACACCTGCCAAGTCAACTTGTAGCAACATCGGTGAACTGCGCATGTGCGCAAAGGTTTCAGCGCCAATAACCGCAAGTCAGCTGCTGCAAACCCGACTGGATACGCCCTTTGTGGAGGACACATAAACTAGCGCGTTCTCTCGTAGTCTTTCCCTTTAGCAGTGCCGGCAGTTTATACGAGAGAACTCTGGTTATATAGACCCGCGCAGTTCACAATTCCACAGATGGCGGTCGCCCCTTGTAAAGCTAGACGGGGTATATCTCCCATATACACGGACGCGTCGCCTCCTCGGTCCCCACTGAAGCGGCTGTCCCCGAGACACACACCAAGCCAAGCCAGGTCAAGCCAAGGCAAGCTGCAGGCCAGCCCTGCAAGGAGCGCAGCGATGCTTGGCATTTCGGGGATTCCGCGAAAGGTCTGCCCGGTCGAGTTTTCCGGGAGCCCGAGCACGACGGCAGCCAACGACCCTGTTCGCCGCGTCTAACGTCACCGACGTGCACAGTCAAAGAAAGAGGCTCGCGGCCTCGACCGACCGGTCGGGGGGTTTGAACCGCGAGACGCGGGGAGAAAGCGCGAATGCTCCGCGCGTGTAGGACAGCGGAGGAAGGGAGCCCAGAAATAGCCCCTCCACACGGACAGAATAAAACCGTGCGTGGCCTCCCTTGTCGAGAGGGCAGCGAGGCCTTTCCTCGGTGGGCTTGTGTGAGTATGTGTGTGTATACATATACTACTGGAGACGTGTCGAGAGACGGGTCGCGTTACCTATAGGCTCCTGTTCCCCCTTGTATCTGCGTCCTCGCAGGAGAGCCCTCGTAACTGTGTATATACATACATACGCATGCGGGTGCATACACAGCCACGCACGCGGCTTAGCGTTGGTCTGCTTTTTATATATTTCTTTTTCGTCTAAAGGGAAGGGTGTCTCACTGTATATACATGATATACAAACGCTGCCGGCGTCCCCAGCGATGAGGATCTGTCTGGCTTACGTCAGACGAGTCTAAGGAGGTTGGTGGGGCACGGTAATGCGTGTTCTATTTTTAAGGCTGATCGAAACTAGCGCGTTTATTTGGGTCCTTTTTTTTTATTATTTTCTGCCCTTCTCAACGAGCTATATATATATATATATATATATATATATATATCTATATGCGGGCACCATGACTTGCTGCGTGCGTCTCGTTTTGCGTACGTTGTCTTGTGAGTGATATACAGTCTTATGTAAACGTGATCCGCCACCGCTCGTCTTGAATGTTGAAACTGCAATGTGTGACCCGATGACAATATTTATAAGGTTGGATGCACGAGTTTAGTTGCTGAAGTTTCCTTTCTTGCTGCTACAGCTACAGCCTTTATAAAATCCCGTGCCTAAGTCACAATAACGGGAGCTGGGGCCTATTTAGAATTACCCCCTTCACACACACACACACACACACACACACACACACACACACACACACACACACACACACACACACACACACACACACACACACACACACACACACACACACACACACACACACACACACACACACACACACACACACACACACACACACACACACACACACACACACACACACACACACACACACACATATATATATATATATATATATATATATATATATATATACAGGGCTGGGCAAAGATACTTTGAAATTGTATCGCGATACGATACAAGATACTCAGGCAAGAAGTATTTGAGATACAGATACAAGCTACTGCAACACTGATTGTATCCGATACGATACATTCCAATTGTATCTTAAGATACTTCGATACGTTCTCAAATTTGTTAATATATATGTATATCTATACAATGCAGCATTAAACGCCTATGCACATAATTGTTCGCTTGAAAATTTATTAACTGCGACCAATTGTGCTTCATTTGAATGAAATCTCTCTTAGTATATCAAAAGCTTTGTAATTCTTGCTGAAGGTATAACAGTTTCATTCTGAAACAACTTATTCGCGTTATTTTAGCTGCTTAACATGAGAGCTCTTTATACATTTCGCTGATATCGGTTCTTGCTTGTAGCTTTCGTAACTGATGGGAGCTAGTCACTGCTCTGCTTGCTGACCAGCAAGCGGGTTGCCAAGTAACCATATGAACTTCTATAAGAAGCTTCAGCACGATGGTGCAAATACCGCTGTGGAGTTCTACCTTGCCTGTAAACATATTACGGTTTTCGCAATAACGGATCACCGGACAGGTGTACGTCACCAAGAACATGTGCAACCCAGAAACGTTTCAGACGCATTGTACAGGTGCGCAAAGCGCTGCAGGACACCGCCGCTATTCGCATGATTGACACTTATAGATCCGATTACCTGGCGATTGGCAACAGTAAAAGGATTGAGGGAAGCCTAACCAACGAAAACAAATATATCTAAGTAAAATAGAAGAGTGGTTCCGTATCAAACACAGCGAATAAGTAGAGAAACACGATACAGGAGACACCCCTAAGAGCTAATAATAATTGTTGCGTTTTACGTCGAAAAAACACGATATGATTATGAAAGACGCTGTATGGAGGGCTCCGGAAATGTTGACTACCTGGGGTTCTAAGACCTACATATAAGCACACGGGCCTCTACCATTTTCCCTCCATCGGAATACGGCTACCGTGACCTTCGGGCCAGCAGTCAAGCGCCATAAGCACTGGACCACCGCGGTGGGTAACCCCTAATAGCTACGATAATTGAATTCAGTGCCTATGGAAAATGGCGTAAAACGACTCTTTTGGACGCTCATGAGAAAAACGGAGCATTTGGCATAACAGTGTTTCTCGAATATCTTTGCCAACGTATTTAAGATGGCCCCTAATAATTTACGTTATTATATTGCAAACTCAAATTTGCTAATTTAGTTAGCAATAAGCAGAATTATCGTTACTGTATACTCCAGGCGCACCCAGATTATTATATATTT